>NC_139627.1:7310929-7381753 GCF_964638095.1 Poromitra crassiceps
AAGCAGGCACACACCACCTAATGGTAAAGCAGGCACACACCACCTAATGGTAAAGCAGGCACACACCATCTAATGGTAAAGCAGGCACACACCACCTAATGGTAAAGCAGGCACACACCATCTAATGGTAAAGCAGGCACACACCATCTAATGGTAAAGCAGGCACACACCACCTAATGGTAAAGCAGGCACACACCACCTAATGGTAAAGCAGGCACACACCACCTAATGGTAAAGCAGGCACACACCATCTAATGGTAAAGCAGGCACACACCATCTAATGGTAAAGCAGGCACACACCATCTAATGGTAAAGCAGGCACACACCACCTAATGGTAAAGCAGACACACACCATCTAATGGTAAAGCAGGCACACACCATCTAATGGTAAAGCAGGCACACACCACCTAATGGTAAAGCAGGCACACACCACCTAATGGTAAAGCAGGCACACACCATCTAATGGTAAAGCAGGCACACACCATCTAATGGTAAAGCAGGCACACACCATCTAATGGTAAAGCAGGCACACACCATCTAATGGTAAAGCAGGCACACACCATCTAATGGTAAAGCAGGCACACACCATCTAATGGTAAAGCAGGCACACACCATCTAATGGTAAAGCAGGCACACACCATCTAATGGTAAAGCAGGCACACACCATCTAATGGTAAAGCAGGCACACACCATCTAATGGTAAAGCAGGCACACACCATCTAATGGTAAAGCAGGCACACACCATCTAATGGTAAAGCAGGCACACACCACCTAATGGTAAAGCAGGCACACACCATCTAATGGTAAAGCAGGCACACACCATCTAATGGTAAAGCAGGCACACACCACCTAATGGTAAAGCAGGCACACACCATCTAATGGTAAAGCAGGCACACACCATCTAATGGTAAAGCAGGCACACACCATCTAATGGTAAAGCAGGCACACACCATCTAATGGTAAAGCAGGCACACACCACCTAATGGTAAAGCAGGCACACACCATCTAATGGTAAAGCAGGCACACACCATCTAATGGTAAAGCAGGCACACACCACCTAATGGTAAAGCAGGCACACACCATCTAATGGTAAAGCAGGCACACACCATCTAATGGTAAAGCAGGCACACACCACCTAATGGTAAAGCAGGCACACACCATCTAATGGTAAAGCAGGCACACACCATCTAATGGTAAAGCAGGCACACACCACCTAATGGTAAAGCAGGCACACACCACCTAATGGTAAAGCAGGCACACACCACCTAATGGTAAAGCAGGCACACACCACCTAATGGTAAAGCAGGCACACACCATCTAATGGTAAAGCAGGCACACACCACCTAATGGTAAAGCAGGCACACACCATCTAATGGTAAAGCAGGCACACACCATCTAATGGTAAAGCAGGCACACACCACCTAATGGTAAAGCAGGCACACACCATCTAATGGTAAAGCAGGCACACACCACCTAATGGTAAAGCAGGCACACACCATCTAATGGTAAAGCAGGCACACACCATCTAATGGTAAAGCAGGCACACACCATCTAATGGTAAAGCAGACACACACCACCTAATGGTAAAGCAGGCACACACCACCTAATGGTAAAGCAGGCACACACCATCTAATGGTAAAGCAGGCACACACCATCTAATGGTAAAGCAGGCACACACCATCTAATGGTAAAGCAGGCACACACCATCTAATGGTAAAGCAGACACACACCACCTAATGGTAAAGCAGGCACACACCATCTAATGGTAAAGCAGGCACACACCACCTAATGGTAAAGCAGGCACACACCATCTAATGGTAAAGCAGGCACACACCATCTAATGGTAAAGCAGGCACACAGAGAGAGGAGTCCTCATTTCCATCCAAAGCACTTCTTCTTTTTTCTTGCACAATATCATTGGTCTGTTCACGATCATTCCAAAAGCACTCTTTCACCTGGGCCATATAGATATATATATCATATCATATCATATCATATATATCATATTATATCATATCATATATATCATATTATAAAACGGCTCTCTCAAATCAAGCAATCTGATTGGTTCACAGCCATTGTATAATTCCAGTAACCGAGTTCAATAACCCATGGCCGTGGGTTATTGGTTGCCATGGCGACTCTCTTACTAAAAGCCTTTGGTTACCTCAAAAAAAACAAATGGCGGAGACAGCTGTCAGATCCTTGTGAATCGATCTTCGCTTATAACTTTACTAATACTTTGCAGAAAATTATGTTTTGTACAAGAATAGATGCGGGCTAATGTCTTCTTTGCAAAAAAAAGGCTGTTAACCCCGCATTTAACCCCGTAACGTTAGTTGGTGTCGGGCTTTGCAGAAAGCACTCAGCTTCTCAGCAAGCGCTGAGAATGCAGCGCTGCGCTCGAGCTGCCTGTCGGGGTTTCCAGAAAGCTCTCAGCTTCTCAGCAAGCGCCAGGATTGGCCAATGTCAACTTCAGTCTCCAGAACGATCCAATCAAATCACCCGCACGTCTATCTTCTTGCTAGAGGTCCCGCCTTACAGTAGTGTTTCAACTGACTCAGAATACCATGCCAGTCGGACTTATAGTATTATTATTATATTTATATTATCATACTTGGAAACCGTTTTATAAAAGCAATATAGCACTCGAGCAGCGTGCGGCTGCGGCCTCGTGGGATAACAGCTTATCAGCGGGATATATTCCACAACACACTAGCTCTCATGCTATATTGCTTAATCATATGATATCATCATATCATATCATATCATATCATGCAGGTACAAGTTATATTGTAGTGAGGGGATTATTTCCCACAATGTTTGATAACTGTCACTTTCTCTTTCTGGTTTTCTTGTTATCTCTGTTGTTTTTCTGACCACACCCCTTCATCTGACCACACCCCTTCATCATCCTGTTCTTCCTCTCTGTCGTTGGTCCTTTCATTTATCTCTCTCTCTCTCTCTCCCTCTCTCATTCTTATAATTGGCCCCTAATCTCAATTATTACTCAATTAGGCCTGGTGTGGAAGCAAGGGTTAATTAGTGAGATTCACACACACACCTGCTGCACCCACCCAAACACACACACGCACGCACACACACACGCACACACACGCACGCGCACACACACGCACACACACACACACACACATGCACACGCACACGCGCACACACACACACACACACACACACACACACACACTCACTCACTCACTAATGGAAATGCTGCACACACCAGTAGACACAGATACAGGTGATTATGTCAGTGCCCACAAGCAACATTGAAGGAAAATCACAGCACCCAGAGGCCTTCTGATATGTTCTGTTAGTGACATGTTGTTAGATGATGTCATACCTAACACGTGTTGTTAGATGATGTCATACCTAACACGTGTTGTTACATGATGTCATACCTAACACGTGTTGTTAGATGATGTCATACCTAACACGTGTTGTTAGATTAATGTAATGTAATGTAATTTTATTCAGTCATCATAAATAACAAAATCACAGTATAATGTCATACCTAACATGTGTGGGGGGTTAAAACATTGGAAGAAGATCCACTGTGATGTTGTTAGAGCAGAAAAGATGTTCTTGATCTTTGCTGCTGAATGTGTGAGCATTGGGGCACAGTGACTGACTGGAGACCATTTTAAATGGCCGTTTTCCAAAGTGATTTATCCAGAGTTTGAGCTTCCCTTTTGATGATAAGAAATTAAACCAAATTCATTCAGGAACTCTTCATAGATTAACCATTTATTGCAACAAATGGAACTAGTGTATATTTGTTGCTGATGGCTCCGCCCTTTACAGAAGATGCTCCCTGGATTAGCCAAGCAGCATGCTAAGCTAATCAGGGAGCACAATGCAGAGTCCCCCCATGGCTATACAAGAGTGAGCCCAAGCAGCTATACGAGAGTGAGCCCAAGCAAGACATTGAATACATGTTTCACCTTTGAGCCATGTTAAGACTGAGCGAGAAAGATGGAGGCTGAGGTGCTGGAGGCACAGCTTGGCGGCAGCACTGGTGTGTGTGGCAGCATTGGAGTTGAAAAGACCAGTGTAGAAGGAAGGCAGCCATATTTAAATTGTGGGCCTTGTGAGAAGATTGGTAAATGATTAAATGCTGAGCCAATCAGCAGGCTGTCAGCTGATTGCAGCTTCGGTCCTGCATGAACTAATGAGATGTTTCATTTATGGTCTTTTCTGGTACGTTTTGCAGGATCGCTCTCTTGCTTTACAAAAAGAATAATAAGACTTTAGTTTGACGCACTGGATCCTCCTTATTTTAACCATAATAAATGATGAAGGTTGAGGCAGTTACCATTTCCCCCAAAATGGATCAAATGTGGGGAGTGGAGTAGAAGAGATGGGTATGAAAGAGAGTGCAGCGCTACAGTATTATTATTATTAGTAGTAGTAGTAGTAGTAGTAGTAGTAGTAGTAGTAGTATTAGTATTAGTATTAGTATGTATTTCAACGTCTCCCTCTGATACACAAACACTATTCATCACGTTTTTCCTCGGCTTCCTGGTTGCAGAGACCTCCTACATTTTGCAGCAGGGGGTGGATTCTGCCTCCCAGCACCTTCATCCAGGCAGGCGTGTAGATCTGAAGAGAAAAGCCCATTGCTTTTGTGACACACAGAGGTGTCATGTGACACACAGATGGGTCATGTGACACACAGAGGGGTCATGTGACGATCACATTCATGTGGTGCCGCCCGGCAGTTTTTCATTCCAAGGCTGCTTCCAGCTGGAAGGCAGAAAATCTCCCAATGAAAAACATGATTGATGCCTGCTATTCATCGATTCCAATTAGCCCGCCCCACACCTTCACCACACGCGCATGCACGCACATGCACGCACATGCACGCACATGCACGCACATGCACGCACGCACATGCACGCACATGCACGCACATGCATGCACGCACGCACATGCACGCACGCACATGCACGCACGGCACGCACATGCACGCACGCACATGCACGCACACACATGCACGCACGCACATGCACACACATGCACGCACATGCACGCACGCACGCACGCACATGCACGCACGCAAGCACATGCGCGCAAGTGCATGTGCGTGCGCATACACACACACACACACACATACACACACACACACACACACACACTTGCATGCGCATACACACACACACACACACACACACACTTGCATGCGCATACACACACACACATACACACACACACACACACACACACACACACACACGCTCATACACATAGACACATGGCACACATGGGAAAAGCTAAATGGACCTGCTAGGCGTGCATCTCCAGATGAAAACATGAATTAGGTCTCAGCTTGTTACTCTTCTGGTTATTAGGCAAGTCAGGTAAGGTTTGGGTTAGAGTTATATAAGAAAAACATCTAGCCTCTACCACACACACATATACAAATATTCTATGATTGGGTGGGGGTTGTTCCTTTTATACAACTTGAAACATTATATACTTTATGTATGTGCATAAATTGACTGCTTAAGTTGATATTTAAGACGTTTTAAAGACAGAACAACAGGCCGGGTCGTTGTCTGGAAAGATAATTTGTTCTCAATGACCTACCTGGTAAAATAAAAGAAATTAACCTCATTGCAAAAACAGACATAGTTATCTTATATTGTGTGGAGATAAGACGTATCAAGCTTATTTCAGGATTTTTGGCTGGGGAAATCATTTTACTGCACTGGCAGAGATAATTTAACCGGTTTCAACATATATGACTTTTTTCTTGTTTCAAGATTTAGAGTGATTTTGACATTACTTGTATCAAGTGAAATGCATTGAAACCAGCAATATTATCTGCAAGTGCTGTGAGGTAATTTGGCTAAAAATATCACAAAATAAGCTTGTATTGTTTGGGGGGGGGGTGTGGGGTGTGGTCTCTGGACCGCTTGTCATTTTTTGCAATGATAATAGAGCCATACGGCACAGATTCACAATATCCTTCTGCCTTTCCTCCCTGTCTGTGTGTAGCGCTGAAACGAGGCAAAGTCAAGAAGGGTCAAAATGAGCTGATCGGTGCTGAGGAGGGGGAGGATCCGTTCACGGACATCTCCTCTGTGGGTGAGGCTCACATCCCTCCTTTTCATCTGCTGTCAGGCAGCAGCACTTCACCTGTCACCTGGGCCTGCAGTCTATTCACCAGCTCCACCTTTCAGATCAAAGCCTCCATTAGCCTGTCTTCTGCCATCAAACCACTTGGTGTGATCTCTCTCTCATCTGATCAGATCAGCATGTCATCATGTCACGACAACACTGTGAAGCTGGTTCTCTGTCTCATCTGATCAGATCAGCATGTCATCATGTCACGACAACACTGTGAAGCTGGTTCTCTGTCTCATCTGATCAGATCAGCATGTCATCATGTCACGACAACACTGTGAAGCTGGTTCTCTGTCTCATCTGATCAGATCAGCATGTCATCATGTCACGACAACACTGTGAAGCTGGTTCTCTGTCTCATCTGATCAGATCAGCATGTCATCATGTCACTACAACACTGTGAAGCTGGTTCTCTGTCTCATCTGATCAGATCAGCATGTCATCATGTCACGACAACACTGTGAAGCTGGTTCTCTGTCTCATCTGATCAGATCAGCAGGTCATCATGTCACGACAACACTGTGAAGCTGGTTCTCTGTCTCATCTGATCAGATCAGCAGGTCATCATGTCACGACAACACTGTGAAGCTGGTTCTCTGTCTCATCTGATCAGATCAGCATGTCATCATGTCACGACAACACTGTGAAGCTGGTTCTCTGTCTCATCTGATCAGATCAGCAGGTCATCATGTCACGACAACACTGTGAAGCTGGTTCTCTGTCTCATCTGATCAGATCAGCATGTCATCATGTCACGACAACACTGTGAAGCTGGTTCTCTATCTCATCTGATCAGATCAGCAGGTCATCATGTCACGACAACACTGTGAAGCTGGTTCTCTGTCTCATCTGATCAGATCAGCATGTCATCATGTCACGACAACACTGTGAAGCTGGTTCTCTGTCTCATCTGATCAGATCAGCATGTCATCATGTCACGACAACACTGAAGCTGGTTCTCTGTCTCATCTGATCAGATCAGCATGTCATCATGTCACGACAACACTGTGAAGCTGGTTCTCTGTCTCATCTGATCAGATCAGCAGGTCATCATGTCACGACAACACTGTGAAGCTGGTTCTCTGTCTCATCTGATCAGATCAGCAGGTCATCATGTCACGACAACACTGAAGCTGGTTCTCTGTCTCATCTGATCAGATCAGCATGTCATCATGTCACGACAACACTGTGAAGCTGGTTCTCTGTCTCATCTGATCAGATCAGCAGGTCATCATGTCACGACAACACTGTGAAGCTGGTTCTCTGTCTGATCAGATCAGATCAGCAGGTCATCATGTCACTACAACACTGTGAAGCTGGTTCTCTGTCTCATCTGATCAGATCAGCAGGTCATCATGTCACGACAACACTGTGAAGCTGGTTCTCTGTCTCATCTGATCAGATCAGCATGTCAGCATGTCATCATGTCACGACAACACTGTGAAGCTGGTTCTCTGTCTCATCTGATCAGATCAGCATGTCATCATGTCACTACAACACTGTGAAGCACGCTGCTCTGTTGTTCAATATTCAACACTAACTTAATTGTGCACATCAGTGGTTCTCAAGCTTTATTGACTTCAGTACCCCCTTTACAACAGTTTGCTTGGAAAACTGTGAGAGAAAACTATAGATGCAATGAATGAATGATAACCCACCTTTTGAACAATATAACATAACAAAATAAGAAATGGGGGGAAAGAGTTGCAATTAGTGCCTCCTGAGCAGATTAATTTGAACGGTTCATTTATTTTCATGATGTATTCTTATACTTTTCTATTCCCCTCTTTCTCTCAAGTAGCCCCTGTAGTACCTCAGTTTAGGAGCCACTGCTGTACAGAATAGAAGTAGCTGCCTTCTGGATCAACTTTATAACTTTATACAGTCTGAGACTTGGTCACTGCAGCATGTGATGTCACCTTGAGGGGAAATAGGTATCATAATTAACTTCTCGTATTAGACTGTCAAATTAAAATAGCAAGAGAATGACCCGCAGCGTATTAGAATTAGACGTTTTTAAATATTAATGGCCTTCACTGCACCACACAAAGAAAACATGGAATTGCTTGTCTGTGGTTTGAAAATGAGCATAAGCGTGATAACTGAAACCATTTTGCTTCCTTCGCATTAAGACCACTAGTGCTACTTTTCCCACTGACTGTATCTCATGACTGTTTTCCTGCTGACTGTATTTGAATGAAAAGATGTGAGTTGAAGAAGTCAAGTTTATTTATATAGCCCTAATTCACAAGCATGTCTCAGAGGGCTTCACAGAAAGTATGTCTAGCTGATTCTAGCTGACACAACAGTAACAAGAATATACAGAATAAAGATAACATTTGAACAATTGATAATATAGAAAATATAGAAATGAAGAGAGAGCAGAGGAGAGAGCAGGAGAAGGGGGAAGAGCAGGGGGAATGTGAGAGAGTGATGGGGTGGGGAGGGAATGGGAGATGTTGGAGGGTATAGGAGGTGGGGAAGGAGCAAGAGGAGAGAGCAGGAGAGGGGAAGGGGGGTGTGTGGGGGAGAAGAGAGCAGGGGGAGGGAGGAGGTGGGGAGAGAATGAGAAATATAGACGCACATCTTGCAAACGGACATATGTCAATTTCTAAGCAACCAAACTATGCCTAATTTAATTGGCTGCAAGCATTTAGTAGTGAGTCATTTTGCCAAATAAGCACATGTTCACATATAGAGCTTATGGGTGCCTTGCTTTAGGGAAGAGTGGGTGCCATGCTTTGAATAGTGGCGAAATACTATTGGCGAAATACTACATCTGGGCCCTAGAAGAAGGGCCCAGGTGTAGCCTGAAAAGGTGAGTTGTGTGTCCTAGTCTACACACTGATGCCGTCCTCTCTCTCTGCTGTGCTCTCAGCTCCTCCAGGCTCTCCGTTTGGCCGGGCCAGCGTGAAGAGCAGCAGGCTGGACAGCTCCTCCTACTTCCGCCGCAAAGAGAAGAGGACGCGTTTCTTCATCCGCCGCATGGTCAAAGCACAGAGCTTCTACTGGATCGTTCTGTGTCTGGTGGGCCTCAACACGCTGTGTGTGGCTATAGTGCACTATGACCAGCCAGAGTGGCTTACCAGAGCCCTCTGTAAGTCACACACACACACATGTGCACGCACACGCACTAACACACACACACACACACACACACACACACACGCACTAACACACACACACACACACACACACACACACACACACGCACTAATTATGGTGTAAAATGTGATGTGAAATATAATGCTAAAAAGAGTGTCATCATGATCTGTAGAACAAGAGAGGACAAGGACCTTTCTTTTCCTTCATTCTATCTGTCAGGTCAGGTTCTGACAGTGTGTGATAGAACAAAGTATTTGGGTCACATCATTACTGACCAACTGAGTGATGATGATGATCTATACAGGCAGAGGCGTATGCTGTATGCTCAAGCCAACATGTTGAGGAAGAAGTTCTACTTTTGTTCTAATGATGTCAAGATAAACTTGTTGAGAGCTTACTGCACTCCTCTGTATACTGCCCCCTTGTGGGTAAAATATAAACAGACAAGCATTAAAAAGCTGCAGGTTGCTTATAATGATTGTATGAGGGTTCTACTTAGAAAACCCAGATGGTCGAGTGCCAGTCAATTGTTTTGTGAAGTAGGAGTGTGCACTTTTCATGCTCTTCTGAGAAATCTGACGTTTACCGTAAGTTTATTTGTCATTTGAATGTATCTCATAATTTGATTATCATGCTGCTGATTCAACCTAGTTTCAGTAGTGTGAAATACCAATCGTGCATTTGGAAACACTGGTATAGTGCCTTACTTTAGTGTTCTGATTGTTTTATTTTTTTGTGTTTTAACACATTCACTGCCAGCCATTTTTCAAAACTGTAGTTAGCTTCTGCCAAAGGGTTTTTTTGAGGATTCTGGCTCATCTTTCAAGAGCCGAGGATTCGTTTCTGTTAGGATTTTGTGAACATACAATATCTCAAAAGAACTCATAGAATGTGTGCTTTCTCTGTCTAAAAGAGTTAGTTTGTAGAGTTAGTAGTTATGTAAGCATTAGCAGTTGAATACAGCATGGTTTCAGCGTCTGTAAATTTATTCTGAGATAAACGGCTTTTTGTGAAATTCGATAGAACAGTCACTTTAACCATTCATTTTTGGCATCAGTAAGACGTCAGACATCTAAACAATAGTTTTGAACAGTAATTTCCTCCATAACAGCAGGAAACACCCCTCTCCTTCAAACTCCTCCCTCCGTGTGTGTTCTTCTTGGCTGCAGCGGGCGTGTCACAAGCTCGTTGCTGCTGCTGCTGTAACCTCGCGTCACCAGGCTCACTGCTTTGCTGCTGCTGTGCCTGTCTGCCTGTCTGCCTGGCGGCCGCTGGGCAAGTCTGGATGGATTGGCTCGCTCGTTTCTTGGGGTTCTGAGAGCTTTGATGAAGCTTTTGCGATTCTGGTCTTATTTATGCTGCGTGTTTCAAAGTGTGTTCCACCCGTAATCTATTATGCAAATTTGCAAAACCCCACCGCCAGCTCCCAAGCGCGAAAGCGTTTTCGCCAATCCATTTTCATGAGAATGGCTTCCTCACACTGCTTTTTGCTTGCCTTCCTCTAGAATGTAGAGCACTGTCGCCACTTAGTGGGTCGGTGGAATGGGTTGTACACGTTCGGTCGCTCCAATATTTTTATAGGAGACGTGGGGGGCATTGATCCACGTAGCACCGTCAAAAGATTTTTTTTTTTTTTTTTTTTTTGACGTCTCAACTCGTCATTGGCAGTCAACCGTTGGAATATTTTTGACGAGTCAACTCGCCATTGGCAGTGAACGTGTTAAATGTAGTTTTTTTTTTTTTGCTTGTGTGTCTTCATATTGGACCTTATGTGTCTGTCAATAAAGAGTTGATGACTAACACACACACACACACACACACACACACACACACACACGCGCACTAACACACACACACACACACACACACACACACACACTCACAAATACACAAGCTTTATTCTTTATTTTTTGATTTTGGGTTCCAAGGGGGGGGGGGACATCTGACAATGACTGATATATTTGAGTTCACGACAACCCTGACTGCATATTAATTCAAAATCAAAAAAATTTAATGAATCATTTTAGAGAATTTCAAAGTTAAAGTCCCACATTTGTACCTTGAAAATGGTTTCCTTTCTCAAACTGGAAGTGCTGTAAAAACACATTGCTCCATAAGTGTCTGACAGTGATAATGACATACAGTATGAGAATTTCAAATGTTTCTAAGTCCCACATTTTAACATTGAAATTACTTTAAGTCTAAAACTTACGGTGCTTTAAAAACACATTGCTGCATAACTTCAGTCTTTTTGCTTACTGTCGTGCATACGACCCCTAAAGGCCCATTCTGAGCCAGGAAAAACCCTGCAAGCACACGCACATACACATTCTTGATGTTGCCTCTAATCTCTAAATACTGTATGAGTATTTGTTCTGTGCTGTTTGTTCTGTCTCTGTCTCCCCCTGGAAACCAGACACGGCAGAGTTTGTGTTTCTGGGCTTGTTTGTGACGGAGATGAGCTTGAAGATGTACGGCTTAGGAGCCAGGACTTACTTCCACTCCTCATTTAACTGCTTTGACTTTGGGGTAAGTCACTGTAGGGTGCAGAGCAAATTCCCTGAGGGGCAATAAAGGTTCATTCATTCATTCGGTGTGAAACATCGCTATATATTTAATATTTTACTAACTGCTTTATTCCTGATTAGATGATAATCAGGTGACCGAGGTGATTTCATGGGGATGTTTGATTTGCATCACCCAGTGTTGTTTGGCTTGTAGAAAAAGAGCCAATAGGCGATAAGAGGGGGAAAGTACCGTAACAAAGTACATTTACTCAAGTACTCTACTTAAGTACAATTTTGAGGTACTTGCACCTAACACTTCTATACTTTTACTTAAGTAACCTTTTGAATGCAGGACTTTGACTTTGCGTGAAGTACAGTAACGTAACGAGTGCAGCCTCTGTCTGCTCTGCTCTCCAGGTGATTGTGGGAAGTATCTTTGAGGTGATTTGGGACATGATCAAACCAGGAGCCTCCTTTGGCATCAGCGTCCTGAGAGCACTGCGCCTGCTCAGGATCTTCAAAGTCACCAAGTGAGTTCATGTGGCAAATATGCATGTCCAGCACGGAAGCACGGTACACACACACACACTCATGTAGTAAATTGAAGATGATAGGCACATTTATGCTCCTGTCATGCCAGGTAAAAATTGTTGTCATGTTTTCTCTTACATAACTGTCAGTCATCAGGTGAGTCATCAGGGAGTCCAGGAGTAGCTGTCTGTCTGTCTGTCTGTCTGTCTGTCTGTCTGTCTGTCTGTCTGTCTCTCTGTCTGTCTGTCTGTCTCTCTGTCTGTCTGTCTGTCTGTCTGTCTGTCTGTCTGAGGCAGATGCTCCTCTGGTCACCTGTCTGTCTGTCTGTCTGAGGCAGATGCTCCTCTGGTCACTCTACTATTAAGGGATGACAACATAGACACCATGTCTCTCCTGGAGATCACTGACTCCAGCACTCAATCATTTTCACATACAGTAAACTACCGCTATGTTGATAGTTGATACAGCCTGATCTCCTGGAATTTCATGGAAACAGCATGATGTCTAAAAATGCAACTTTGGGCTAAAATCGATGTGCATGTTGTTTACAATAGTTAGAAATGCATTTATGTAGCATTTAGTATTGATTTGTTTGATTTATGCACTAATTTGGAAGCATATCTAAAAGCGACCACTAGGCGACAGTATTGCTTAAGTTAACGTCAGAATGCCTACATGTACCAACGAAGAAGAAACAACGTTAACACATTCACTGCCAGCCGTTTTTCAATACTGTAGTTAGCTTCTGCCAGAGGTTTTTTTTGAGGATTCTGGCTCATCTTTCAAGAGCCGAGGATTCGTTTCTGTTAGGATTTTGTGAACACACAATATCTCAAAAGAACTAATAGAATGTGTGCTTTCTCTGTCTAAAAGAGTTAGTTTGTAGAGTTAGTAGTTATGTAAGCATTAGCAGTTGAATACAGCATGGTTTCAGCGTCTGAAAATGTATTCTGAGATAAACGGCTTTTTGTGAAATTCGATAGGACAGTCACTTTAACCATTCATTTTTGGCATCAGTAAGACGTCAGACATCTAAACAATAGTTTTGAACAGTAATTTCCTCCATAACAGCAGGAAACACCCCTCTCCTTCAAACTCCTCCCTCCGTGTGTGTTCTTCTTGGCTGCAGCGGGCGTGTCACAAGCTCGTTTCTGTTGCTGCTGTAACCTCGCGTCACCAGGCTCACTGCTTTGCTGCTGCTGTGCCTGTCTGCTGGCGGCCACTGGGCAAGTCTGGATGGTCTCGCTCGTTTCTTGGGGTTCTGAGAGCTTTGATGAAGCTTTTGCGATTCTGGTCTTATTTATGCTGCGTGTTTCAAAGTGTGTTCCACCCGTAATCTATTATGCAAATTTGCAAAACCCCACCGCCAGCTCCCAAGCGCGAAAGCGTTTTCGCCAATCCATTTTCATGAGAATGGCTTCCTCACACTGCTTTTTGCTTGCCTTCCTCTAGAATGGAGAGCACTGTCGCCACTTAGTGGGTCAGTGGAATGGGTTGTACACGTTCGGTAGCTCCAATATTTTTATAGGAGACGTGGGGGGCATTGATCCACGTAGCACCGTCAAAAAATTTTTTTTTTTTTTTTTTGACGTCTCAACTCGTCATTGGCAGTCAACCGTTGGATTTTTTTTGACGAGTCAACTCGCCATTGGCAGTGAACGTGTTAAGAGAAGCAGATGAGAGAATGGCAGCACAATCAGTAAAGACAATTAACTTCAGAATCGTTTCCGTTTGTTTATTAAGTTGTAGTTATTGTTGAGAAATATAATAGGAGGATCTGTCTGCAAGGCTCTTTTGATAACTAGCGTTATATTACTTTTTTGTGCAGTTTATGATTTTTTTTCTTTAGGGGAAAATAACAAATGTGGGTAATAAACTTTAGTGTTATCATCAACAATTTTGCTCAGTTACTTAGTGCATTACCTCCACTAGTTCGGGGAATGGTGATGACGGACGCAGATGTGGAAGTAGGTTGGAGCCTTGGAGGTACAGCTGCGACTGCGTCTCGGCAGGTTGTGCAGATTGGAGAGCCATCCTTTCTGTAGCTGAAATGCTCCCACACTGACTGTGTTGTTCTAGACGGTTTTCACCAGCTGCAACCCCACAGCACTTCCTTTTTCTCAGCTTCTTCTTCTGTGTTTTATGGCGGTTGGCATCCTTAAATGTTGCATTACCGCCACCTGAATTGTATCAGCTTCACAGTGCTAACTATTGACAGTGTCCACTTTCTCAGCTATTCAGGGGAAAACACTGACATAGCCTACTTCTATTTCTATTTTTGCTTAATGGGAATAATTTGCCTTACACAAAAATGGAACCAAAAGATAAGAATTAGCCTTGTAGCCCTGGTGCGTGATGCATCCATAAAGTCGATCAGATGAATATTGAAAGCCTGGTTACCATGCTGCATGTGGACAACACATTACACAAGGAATTACACAAGGTGACACCATATCCATCTGCTTAGTCAGTGAATTTACTTCTATGAAATGTGTTGTATAAATAAAGTTGGCTTTCCTTGAATGCAATTCATGCAACACTTCGCACCCAGAAAGTCGGCAGATGCACTCCGCGGCGGAGCCCGTTTTGATATTAAGGCTCGCCTTTCAATCCGGGAGCGGGGGATTTCACCTGAAAGTACACTGCAGGACGGGAATGTGGCCGTGCTGCTTGGCTCTGTGTGAAAGCAATTTCTGTGGTGAGGCTGCGGGCTTTGCGGGACTCCTAAACTGCAATTTTGCATGATCTGTGTGTGAAAGAGCCTACTGTTACATATTTGCGGGAATGAGAGGGATCTCACACTTGTACTGATGTCCAGCATGACTGGTGACGAGGGAAACATGAGTTTGTTTACTGCGTCGCGCCATGCACCGGGTCCACCTGGTGCGCGGGGTTCTGGAGGGGGGTCTCGGCCGGGGGTGTGGGACCCGGGCAGGGCAGGCCCGGCTCCAGACCCAAGTTACAGAGGGGGCCTGCCCCTAGCTTGGGGGGGCCAAGCTACCCAAGGGGGGTCCGGGGGGATTCTCCCCCGGAAGAAGATTTTGTACATTTTAAAGTAAAATTCGTCTACCTGGTGCATTTGAGAGCAAAATGAAGAGGCTAAATCTGTGAAGAACTACACACATCTCTAATGTGTTGTGACTTTACAAATAATTAGGCCTAAACAATTAATATTAAGTGTATTTACACATTGTGCACAAATTGCATTCATTGTGACAAATTTACAATAGTTAATATCCAGCCAGAATCATTGCAAATGGATGTTCAAAGTAAGTTAGCAATAGCATTCAGTTAATCAATGCCTAATGACAGCCAGATTCCATGTTAAACTTTAAAACGGAAAAACGTTTTTAGCAAAAAAAATTTTTTTTTTTTTTTGAATGGGGGGGGCCAGTTTGTTGAATGGGGGGGCCCTGCCCGGTCAGGCCCGCCCCTAACGCCGGGCCTGGGGCAGGGCGGGTGGTGGCAGCCTGGTGGTGGGAGTGGCTGCCCTGGGTGTCTGCCCAGCAGAGGGGCACTTAGCCTGGGTGGTGGCAGTCTGGGGGTTGGGGTGGCTGGCCTGGGTGTCTGTGCCAAGCGGGGTGGTGCCGCTGTCAGCGCCCTCCTCCTCTCCTCTCCTCTCCCCCTCCTCTCCTCCTCTCCCCCTCCTCTCCTCTCTTCTTCTCCTCTCCTCTCTTCTTCTCCTCTCCCCTCCTCTCCTCTTCTTCTCTCCCCTCCTCTCCTCTCCTCTCCTCTCCTCTTCTCCCCTCTCCTCTTCTCCTCTCCCCCTCCTCCCCTCTCTCCCTCTCCTCTCCCCCTCTCCCCTCCTCTCCCCCTCTCCTCTCCCCCTCTCCTCTTCTCTCCCCCTGCCCTCTCCCCTCCTCTCCAGCAGCCTCTCTGGTTCCCACCACGGTCAGCGATCGCCTTTTATACAGGTCCAAACAGCGCAGGACAACGCGATTGGCTGGCTCAGATTTGAACAGAGCCAGCCAATCGCGTTATCCTGTGATGACGTAATGTCCTGTGCCCCATAGTCTGGGCACCTTTCATCCCGCTTTTTGTCATGGGGCATAAACCACGGAACCAGAATGAACACCGGAAGGCACTGCGCCAAAAAACGTCTTTGTTGCCGTTTGTTTGACGTCTCTTTCCTCGATTAATTGTCTGATTCAAAGCTTCTGTATTGGCTTAAAAGATGTGAGATTGTGAATCCGCAATGTTTCTAAAAGAACTTCTTCAAAAACTTCGTTCGGTACGTCCATCTTTTGTTTTGTTGTTTGCCGTTCTGATACTTGGGTCAAATTGTCAAGTTAACGTGAAAGTTGACGAGCTAGAAACGCTGCCCATCCGGTCTAGGGCGGGCTCTAGGCCGGAACCAGGTAGGGTGACAAAATCAATTGTGGGCGGGAGCCAGGCTCTTTCTCGCCGAGAAGAGCCTGGTGACGTGAGGTTAGTGCCCCATGGCCGGATGGACCATATATGGACTTCCTCCCCCTGACTGCACTATCCGTCAGATCCCTTTGCAATCCATAAAGGTACATGGATGTTACTCTGTCTGCAGAAACTACAGTAACAAAATCACGAATTGCTCTGTTTTTGGAGCTCTGCATGTCTGTGTTTGTCTAGTTAATGCGTTGTTAGCTAACGGCTAACATTCGTTAGTTAGCCAACCAACCAACCAGCAACTAACATTAGCTAGCTAGCTAGCTTACCGGAAGCGATATTTTTTTCGGATGATGGCGAAGGCATATCCCACCCCTGGCCCTCTCTGCCCAAGTAGCCTGTGATTAGTGGTATAGATATGACTATATTAAAAACAAACACACTGGCGTCTTTCATGCAGGCTAGCAAGCGTAACTGCTGTATGTCTGTCTGACCCACTGAGCCTGACGGTCTGACCACAGACTGTAACAGAGATGTAATGCAGGATAGCCAAGCGAATGTATTTGGATGGAAGTTTGACGCTAGGCCAATCAGAGGCAGAGAGGGGCGGGTTATGCCTTCACATAGCCTTCGCCATCATCCGAAAAAAATATCGCCTCCGGGACAACAACGCTTCCTACCCAGCGTGTGCACGTCTTTCCGACAGGGTCTGAGGGGTGGTTGTTATGGCAACTATCAACAACAACAACTACTACTAACTACTACAAGACATAATGACCGAAATAGGCTACCTTGTTAATGTGTCTGTCGGAGACACGGCCTAACGTTAACATTTAATATGAGCCCAATATCAGCCTGCGCTCAGCTATGTATACAGGAAGTAAACCGGATATTCAGGTGGGTTGTGACGGTTGTTATTGTTGTCTTCTTCTTCTTCTTCTATTAGCTTTCCGGCAGACTGGATGCCTTGCGGCACATTGCTGCCTCTCACAGGTCTTCTTCTTCTTTCAGATTTTCATCAGTGTAGTGTAAGACTTGGCGTCTTACTGCCCTCCGCAGGTGAAAGATATCAATTATGAAAAAAAAAAATAGTGTCCACCACCCCCAACGTGCTCCAGTTAATAATATATTATTGTCCATACTGTCACTCAGACCCAGTTGTCCCGAGTTTCCGCAAAAGCATCCCTCAGTATTTTATCGATCTCTATTCCAGACACATCCACCACATTTAAGAACCTCTTAGCAGCATCAAGCACCATCTCAATCCTCTCCGTCTTCCCACTCAAATTAGCAGCACAGTTTATAACCATGGCTATGAAAGCCAGGAATTGCTTCTTTTCCATGCAAATGACATTACTCTGGTTAGTTTGTCCCTTTTCCCTCTCCGGTTGTTTTTGCTCTGATTCTTTCTTTCTCTCCTCTGACATCTTAACTGCCTCTGCATATGATATTCCATTTTCCTCTCTAATCTTGCTCACTATTCTTTGCTCAACTCTTTTAGGGCACTGTGCTGACCCCACATGATGATTTCCACCACAATGCAAGCACTTCACCTCCCACAAATCGAACGTCCTCTACATACCGCTGCAACATGGCCGTACTCCTGACAACAAAAACATCTTAGTGGAGCTCTCTCGTATGGCCTAACCCTGTAACACACATAATCTAGATATACCCTTTCTGGTATTTCCCCTTCAAAACTGAGGCACACTGAGTTACTATCCTCCCTCTTCCCTTCACTGAATCGTGTTAGCCTCCTGGCCTCACATACACCTGACACATCCAAAAACAATTCTTCTTTCACAGAAAAAGGCACGCTACTTACCACTCCTTTTTTCCTAACTTCTGACCCAAGTGGGAAACAAGACACAGGACACATGACACCATCGTCAACAAATTCTGCTACAATCGTACTGATATTCAAAGCTTTATCTCGCTGCCTCTTTGACAAACATTCAATAACAACCATACCGCTTCTTGTAATCCTGACCGAACGAACCTTTCCTAATTCCTTTTCAACAAACTTACCTACAACATGTGCATCTCTGAAAATACCATCAGATTGTGCTACCGCAATCATTCCAACCACAAACGACTCACTCCTCCTCACTGATCTACTGGAATCACTTTTCTTTAAAGCTCCTCCTGAATCCTCAATTTGTATTTCAGTGTCTTCAGACTCCATTTCGTCGCTGTCACTATCACCCGCCATTTTTTCAAACCCCACTCCAGCCTCACTTTGCTCGCTATTCTGCCCACAGGCTTCCATGCCTCTCCCTCCGCCTTGGTTTTCCGATTTGTGCTTTTTCTTGTTCTTGCCCATGATTTATTTATTCTTTTGACACAGTCAGCTAATGTTCCGTTTGCATGGAATTGAGGAGAGTAAGCTCAGTTTCTCCACACCCAGGGAGCACAGTTGGATGCACAGTGCGATTTTAACCAATTAGACTTGACACCTGACGCGACGGGTCCCCTCCTTCAGCAGGCGAAGTGTTGATTCATTTATAGTGCGTTTGTTTTTCTACAAAGAACATCCAAGACCTTTAGAAAACCAAGAGTACCTAGCTGCAGACACAGGACAAACCTCCACCCTCCGTAACTGACAGGAAGTCACGTGACCTCAGCAGCGGAAGTTCATGTTTTTTTTTTTTATCTTTATTGACACCTGTTATTGTTGTCAAGTTAAAACTGTCTATAATGTACAGATCCTTTCTGTAGCTGAAATGCTCCCACACTGACTGTGTTGTTATAATGTACAGTATCCTAACCCTTTATCACAACACAACACTGACGGCTCCACATGTTTTTTGGTTGGAAAGTGATTGCTTGGTTCTCGTCTATCTGCCATTGTTTACCATTAGCTATGTAGCTTAGCCACCACTTACGTTAGCTCCCCAAACATAAATAGTTCTCCCGAGTCCCGTGAGCTGTGCCACGAACGGTGGTCCCCGTCTATCTTAATAATTGTTTACTTAACTGAGATCGGTGTGTAACGTAACGTTAGACAGACTGCAGAGACGTTCCATTCGTTCATTTGCCTTTCATAGTCTGTGCTCTCATCATCTTAAGATTTTATGAGATGGCATTGGTTGGGTAAATTGACCAAGCTGATTTCTAAATGCTAAAATCCTGTTTTATCCTGTTTAATCCTGTTATGATTTCTTCTTTTAAATGATAAAAAACGGTTTTATGAGTTCTTCCTTTCATTGCTACAGTATACAGCTGTTTTATGAATTTGTTTAAAATGGCCTTTTTGAAGATACAAGGTTTTGATGTGCAGGACACTTTTCATCAGCCAGGCAATGTTAATTACTGTCATATTGACAGACAGTCCTTTTCCAGTTTGATGGCAAATGCCTTTATTTCATTAGATTAGTTTGCAATCCATTTTTTTTACTATGCCACCTACATACTTGTTGCCATTTTTCTTTCCTCTCCTATTTATTTATTTCTTTCTGTCTGTCTGCCTGTCTGTCTGTCTGCCTGTCTGTCTGTCTGTCTGTCTGTCTGTCTGTCTTCCTGCCTGCCTGTCTGTCTTTCTGTCTGCCTGCCTGTTTGTCTTTCTGCCTGCCTGTTTGTCTGTCTGTCTGTCTGTCTTCCTGCCTGCCTGTCTGTCTTTCTGTCTGGCTGTCTGTCTGCCTGCCTGTTTGTCTTTCTGCCTGCCTGTCTGTCTGTCTGCCTGCTAGCCCCATAACGTGACGCCGCTTTATACTGTACTCCGAAATATTCTCGTACAGTAAAGCGGCGCCACACAGCTCCTACCCGTATCCGATCTCCGATTGCAGATCCGAAGATATGATCGTCCGCCTAGTGAAGCCAGAAATTTAGCCGGAACACCGGCGCTGTTAAAATGATACTGCTTGCGTGAAACAACCATTTAGAAGCAGTCTTTGCACAGCCTGCGCTGAATTTACAGCAGGGTGTGTTTGATCTTACTAACATGGTGCATGGGGAACATGGGAGAACATGGGGCTGTCTGTCTGCCTGTTTGTCTGTCTCTCTTCTTTTTGATTCTTTTTTAACTTTGTTCTCCTGTCTGCATCTTTTTCTGCTTTAATATAATTTACGCAGAAGGTCTTATAATGATGCATAGTAGATTCATCTTATAATGATGCACAGTAGATTCATCTTAAATTCCTCGACTGCCAACATTACAGCGAAGTAGGGTTGTCAGCACAATACTAGATTTTCTAACTTCAATACGATAACCAGGAAAATATCGATACTCGATACGATTTTCAATACCACAGGGGGGATGACAACACATCAAGGGGCAAAAATAAACAAAGACAGATGGACAGACAGACAGACACACGCTTCTCCATAATCTAGGCCCGATAAAACTAATTAAAAACAACACAGACCCACCAATGATAGGGAGGGAAAAATCAGTACGGTAGCATGTTTTATTTTTTCATTAAGAGAAAGCACTGCTGCTATCGATAATGTTGTTGCTTGAGTATTGTATCTGTTTTTGTTTTGTATCGATACTTATCGATAGATTCGATACTATCAATACTTTTGACAGCCTTACAGCTAACCAACAGTAATGAGTTCAAGGGTCAAACAAACACACGGCAGACAGAATGTTGACTCGTTCTTTTTCTCTCTCTCCTGCTTGCTGTCAGATACTGGAACTCATTGAGGAACCTGGTGGTGTCCCTGCTGAACTCCATGAAGTCCATCATCAGCTTGCTCTTCCTCCTCTTCCTCTTCATCGTGGTCTTTGCTCTGCTGGGCATGCAGCTGTTTGGAGGACAGTGAGTATCTGCTTCCACCCCACCTGCCCCCCTGACTCCTGCTCCCCCCCGCCCTCCATCTGTCTGCCAGTAGAGTAGAGAGACGAGCAAATACACACATCTTCTCCATCTCCCCACCTAGTCCCTCCTTGCCTCCCCCAACACATTCTCATTCCCATCGCGTCCACCTGTCTATTTGGCAGGACCCCTTGGCCCACGGCCACGACACAGACGTTATGTTCCTCTGCAGTTAAAAACAAAAGTAAACACATGTCACACCGTTGGTTAGGTTTAGGCAACAAAGCAACAACAACAGGCTAACCTAAAGCCTAGGTTACAGTTAAAGAGTAGCAGCTTAAGCTATGGCTGGAAGAAGGCATCGTTAGCAGCAGCTAATACACAGAGAATCCACCACAACAAACACAAAACATTACCAGAGAACTAACGAGTAGATCAATAGTGGACTAACAGGACAAGACTGTTGAGAGGAGTGACCAGGTGAGAGAGCAGCAGCACAGATCAGCCACCACAACTCTGATCTGCCATTTTGAAACAACTGCAGCATATGAAGGGGTATGGCACCGCAGCAGCCAATCAGAGACGGCCACAGTGCATCAGTCTTCCACAAGCCGACCAATCCACACAGGAGATGACTCTGTCAATGGAAACAGACAAAGAGCGACTAACCAGAGCGGAATAGTTCACTCAAGACGGAAGTGCATTGGCCAAAATGCCGATGATTACTTTAAATTAGCAAACTATTTACAAATGCAATAATACAATAAAAGACGACGTGACTCGCTCAGGAGTCGAACAGGCACACTCTCGCTTGCAAACATGCTACAGCTACAGCGACCTACTTCAACATGGTTTAAGTGCAGGACCGGGCACTGTCGTTATGTGCCCATCATGTGACTAGTGTTTGCCTCGCCTGCAATGTCGATTTCTGATGAGAAAGGATACCGTAGTCGGTATATCCAGGGACCCTCGGGTTCTGACAACATGTGGATGTATTGGGGATGACAGCGGGCTGTGATCCCTGGCCCAGCATTGCAGTGGTGACAGACGTGTTGACACAGCAGGCAGCTGCAGAGCCTTTGATATCACACTCTGTAGGAGCACCATGTCTTCTCATGACAGGAACATGAGTCTGGGCCTGGCTGCAGGTGGTCAAAGGCTTGGCATCCAGCTCCATCACTCTAAACACACACACACAAACAAATACACACATGCACACTATCTCCTGACATACCTGTCATACACAACACATAGTGCTTAGGGTTTGGCATCGCTAGATTCCCTGCCCAACAACACGAGGGTCGCAGGCAGGGCTGGTCACTTAGCATTTTCAGAAGGAGCACGTGTGCCCCTAAGTTGAAAAAACTAGGAGCACACAAATAATTTTAGGGGCACGATAAAAAATTTATTAAATAATGCGTTTCTCCTTAGTAAAGGGATATTAGGAGCGTTTAATAATAATAATAAATTGTATTTGTATTGCACTTTTCATTTTGACCAAATCCCAAAGTGCTACAGAGGTAAAAATAATAATAATAAAATAATAAAAATTAAAAGATAAAAACATAGAGAGAAATAAAATAAAATAATAATAATTAAAAGAAAAACATAATTAAAAGAAACATTAAAAATCACATAAAAAGCCTGAGAAACTAAGGAAAAGCATAGAGCTAGGAGAAGGCTTTATTAAAAAGGAAAGTTTTCAGTCCCTTTTTAAAACGTTATCTGCTGCGGTGGCTTCCGTCCCTCTAGCGCTAGCTTCTTCAGCTAATGATAACGTTACATCTTCGTCTTCACCACCGTCTTCTTCCTCCTCTTCCTCCATCTCCGCCCCCTCGTTGTCACTGTCGACAGTCAAAACGGCTGAAGCTTCATTTTCTCCCACATTCGCCCGTCTAAAATAATGCTTAATGGTAGAGATGCACCGATTGCCATTTTCTTGGCCGGTTCCGATTTCCGATTTTCTAATAGTCTGACTTGCCGATACCGATTTTGGCCGATTCCGATTTTACAATAAATTTTACAATTTACGATTTCCGATTTAGAACAATAATTGACGGGTTATTTTTAGATTTTTTTTTTTACTTTGCTTTAATAGAAAATTAAGATTCATGTCACATTTCTTATAATTTGCATGAGGTAGGACGATCTCACTCAAAAACATCTCAAAATAAAAGTGTTCCAGGTTACTGGACAGAGCTTTTCTTTTTTGTGTAAATACAATGAATATAAAACAATTAATTCCAGTATATCCCACAGCTATCATGCATTTACTTTTCCAAAAGAAAAAAGGTGCAACAGAACAGGGGCTCCAGATGGAAAGTAGCCTATGGCTAAATCTGTTACAAAGCATCTCTTCCCCTATGGGGTTTAATGTTTTTTTTTATATGTCCCTGCCAAATAAACTAATAAAATAAATAAACATCAAAATGTTATCCATGGAAAAGGAGTTTATAGCCTATAGGTCTGGAGCCCAGACCTTCGAAGCCATGCCCACTCTACAGTTGTGGATTTGGCTGTTATTGAGTAGATGAGGAAATGAGTTTGAGTTGACTCAGTTTGACTATCAGAGTTTACACACAGAGTCCGTTTTTTTTATCCGCCATCTGAAAAAAAAATCATCGCGCACAGAAAACCTTGCACATATTATGTTCGTCGTTCTATTCGCAATACGAAACAAATAGTCCTCTCCTGTATCCACGTTACAACGTGACTGACAGATAGCAGCAGCAGCTGATCTGCAGCAGGCAGCGGTGATGTGGACTGCAGCTGGTAGTACCTTCACTTCGCCAAGCCGGCTGTGTTGCGCTGTGGCCAGGGAGAGAGAGGGGCCGGTGAGGTGAAGCGAGCCGCTCAGACTGGAGTGGACTCCAGCTCTGGTCGGTTGTGGAGGCTGGTCAGGGGGGAGGGGAACTGGGGGGAATAGCGTGATCCTCCCACACACTACGTCCTGCCGGTGAAACTCCTCAGTGTGTGTGTGTGTGTTACACATTGCCATCGTTGTGGCAGGTAAGGTACACACACACTCAAGGGAAATGCCAATGTCACATGGAGTCACATCTCCTTGGAGCGACGCCCTTGGCGATCGCCCTGCTCCCATTGGATGTCATTGAAGCAGCGGGCCGTTGCCATGGCGCCAAGCTTTAAATGGGTCTGCGCCATCATTAGCATGGCATCAGTCTCTGCTGATGGACAAGTGTGAGATGATTGTGACGTGCACACGGTGCTAACAGGTGCTAACACCACACGGTGCTAACAGCCAGCCAGTGTTCTCCGCAAAGAAGATTCACATGAACAAGACGTCTACTCTTGTATTCAGTCCTAAATAAACCTTATATTTATGAAAGCAAGTCTAAGAATATGCCCAGTGGGTCAGGTAATGGCATATAAACCAGGTGTGGCCTCACCTAAAGTATGCAGTGTATAATATCCAATAGGAGGCAATCACATGACCCAGACAATAGCACAACAGAGCCCTTTTCCCACATGCGCTTTGTACCGCAAAATGACCGGAACGTGGTCTAATGCCTGCATGTGAGAAAGTCGTCGTGCCGGTATAAGCGCGACCCCGTCGTCGCGGAGATTTCACCACTTTCCAGCCTGTCAGAAGAGCGGTATGCGCTTTAGCGGATACTAGTGAGAAACGGGTGCAGTCATTTTCCGCGACACTCTCATGGGCGAGGTGTACACACGTTGCTTAATGTTCCAGCGGGCATAATCTAATCATTCGCGCACATTAAAGCAAACTGGCGAAATTATCTTGTGATAATAAGAGCAGTAGCCTATGTCAGCTTCATGTGTGGGTGTGCTGTGCTGATTTTCCCCTCTCCTCTCTGCTCGCTCTCTGGCCACAGTCCGTCCTCCTCCTTCAGTCACAGCCCGACAGGGACTAAGCAAATGCACGAAGCGAATTGTGGAAGTATTTTGCTTAGGTTGCCGACAGCGGAGGCAAGCCCGGACACATCAAAGAAGCCAGTCTGTAAAAAGTGCTTCAACGCGACGCAGGTGAACGGATAAACAAGCAAACTTATTTCACCAATCGGAGTTTTGCCCACACGTCACTCCCCACTCGCTCTGCAGTGCCCCCCCCCCCCCCCCCCACATACAGGCAATTTCGCTGGTAGATTCCGACATGCGAGAGGAGAGGTGTGAAGGGAAATGTCCGATATTGACTTACAGGTAATTTTCCGGTACGCATGTGGGAAAACGGCTCAGGCGTAACAGATTGAAAATAGTTAAAGTAGAAATACAGAAACTAGAAAGAAAATACATAGCAGATATAGATAAAATCCTCAAAACAAGTTGAATTGAATTTGGAACCAAAGGAAATGTTAGTCCGTTGCCAGATTTCCCCCCACTTCTTTAATGAAAAGTACGGTTTCACATCTTAAAACGAGATTAACTTACTTAGTAAAATGAAGATTTTTCATTTTGCATTCAGCGTCCCCTCCACCCCCCCTCACTTTCTGCCACAGAGATTAAGTTAATGTTCTCGGCAAAAGAGCCAGGAGAATCTCCTGCTCAAATCCTTTGAGAATGGAAAGAGAAACAGCTTGAGGCAGAGGTCTGGTCTCTCCCTGTGGAGATCTGCAGGACATCACAGAGGTATGGTCTCTCCCTGTGGAGATCTGCAGATCATCACAGACTGTTTAGCCACATTTCTGATAAGCTCAAATAATGGAGTTTTCTGGTTGCTACTTTGTACTGCTCATCTTTGTAAAGTACAGGCGTTCGTCTTGATTAACACTGACCTTGTAAAAACACAGGAGAGAGAGGTGGGATTTTCTGCTCCTGACTGCATTCCCAATCCCAAGTTCCAGCCATAATCAAGGATTCCTCCATACATGCTGATGCAATCACTGTGGAATCTCTAATCCCTCATCTCTAGAAAAGGCTATATTCACGTTCATATCATAATCCCACTCTTTCTTTTCCTTCGTAATGTAATGTAATGTAATGTAATGTAATGTAATGTAACAGTATTATGTGCATTTAAAATGGGCGGTTGCAAACCAGTGGTTCTCAATGTGGGGTCCGGGGACCACCAGGGGTCCTTCAGAGAGAAGTCTCTGTTGGGCCGCGTGGTGGAAGCAACACAGAAGCCCCCGATCCATATTATCACAGTCAACAGAGTCGCTGCAGAGGCACAGCAGCACAAATCCTCCAGTATGGAGAGAAGATAGGAGGATGGAGTGAGGGAGAGAGAGAGAGAGAGAGAGAGGGGGGGAGAGAGTGATATGGGTAGCACTGTAGGAAAGAAGATGGGAAAGGGAGGAGATATGGAGGGGAAGGAAGGAAGGGAGCTCAAGAGGAAGAGGCAGAGATGAAAAGCAGAGAGAGAGAGAGATGAGGAGAACCAGAAGAGAGGGAAAGATGGAAGGAAGAGTGTGGGTTGGATGGAGAGAGAGACTATGACAACATACCAAGGCATAAAAGGCTTATTGAATATCCCCCATTCCTCTAATGCATGTATGTACAGTACGCACACACACACACACACACGCACACGCACACACACACACACACACACACACACACACACACACACCGGGATCTGCACTAAGAAGTAGAAATCAGGAGTCATTTGTACAGGCAGTCGCTATGGTAACAATTAACTGCCCTCCTCTCTCCTCATCCCCAAAGCACTTCATGTGCTTTGTCCCCAGATACATGTTTCTCCAGGCTGCTCTTCATAGATACATGTTTCTCCTGACTGCTCTTCATAGATACATGTTTCTCCAGGCTGCTCTTCATAGATACATGTTTCTCCAGGCTGCTCTTCATAGATACATGTTTCTCCTGGCTGCTCTTCATATATACATGTTTCTCCAGGCTGCTCTTCATAGATACATGTTTCTCCAGGCTGCTCTTCATAGATACATGTTTCTCCAGGCTGTTCTTCATATATACATGTTTCTCCTGGCTGCTCTTCATAGATACATGTTTCTCCAGGCTGCTCTTCATAGATACATGTTTCTCCAGGCTGCTCTTCATAGATACATGTTTCTCCAGGCTGCTCTTCATAGATACATGTTTCTCCAGGCTGCTCTTCATAGATACATGTTTCTCCAGGCTGCTCTTCATAGATACATGTTTCTCCAGGCTGCTCTTCATAGATACATGTTTCTCCTGGCTGTTCTTCATAGATACATGTTTCTCCAGGCTGCTCTTCATAGATACATGTTTCTCCAGGCTGTTCTTCATAGATACATGTTTCTCCAGGCTGCTCTTCATAGATACATGTTTCTCCAGGCTGCTCTTCATAGATACATGTTTCTCCAGGCTGTTCTTCATATATACATGTTTCTCCTGGCTGCTCTTCATAGATACATGTTTCTCCAGGCTGCTCTTCATAGATACATGTTTCTCCAGGCTGCTCTTCATAGATACATGTTTCTCCTGGCTGCTCTTCATAGATACATGTTTCTCCTGGCTGTTCTTCATAGATACATGTTTCTCCTGGCTGCTCTTCATAGATACATGTTTCTCCTGACTGCTCTTCATAGATACATGTTTCTCCAGGCTGCTCTTCATAGATACATGTTTCTCCTGGCTGCTCTTCATAGATACATGTTTCTCCAGGCTGCTCTTCATATATACATGTTTCTCCAGGCTGCTCTTCATAGATACATGTTTCTCCAGGCTGCTCTTCATAGATACATGTTTCTCCTGACTGCTCTTCATAGATACATGTTTCTCCTGACTGCTCTTCATAGATACATGTTTCTCCTGGCTGCTCTTCATAGATACATGTTTCTCCTGGCTGCTCTTCATAGATACATGTTTCTCCTGGCTGCTCTTCATAGATACATGTTTCTCCTGGCTGTTCTTCATAGATACATGTTTCTCCAGGCTGTTCTTCATAGATACATGTTTCTCCAGGCTGTTCTTCATAGATACATGTTTCTCCAGGCTGCTCTTCATATATACATGTTTCTCCAGGCTGTTCTTCATAGATACATGTTTCTCCAGGCTGCTCTTCATAGATACATGTTTCTCCTGGCTGTTCTTCATAGATACATGTTTCTCCTGGCTGCTCTTCATAGATACATGTTTCTCCTGGCTGTTCTTCATAGATACATGTTTCTCCTGGCTGTTCTTCATAGATACATGTTTCTCCAGGCTGTTCTTCATAGATACATGTTTCTCCAGGCTGTTCTTCATAGATACATGTTTCTCCAGGCTGCTCTTCATAGATACATGTTTCTCCAGGCTGTTCTTCATAGATACATGTTTCTCCAGGCTGCTCTTCATAGATACATGTTTCTCCAGGCTGTTCTTCATAGATACATGTTTCTCCAGGCTGTTCTTCATAGATACATGTTTCTCCAGGCTGCTCTTCATAGATACATGTTTCTCCAGGCTGTTCTTCATAGATACATGTTTCTCCAGGCTGCTCTTCATAGATACATGTTTCTCCAGGCTGTTCTTCATAGATACATGTTTCTCCAGGCTGTTCTTCATAGATACATGTTTCTCCAGGCTGCTCTTCATAGATACATGTTTCTCCAGGCTGTTCTTCATAGATACATGTTTCTCCAGGCTGTTCTTCATAGATACATGTTTCTCCAGGCTGTTCTTCATAGATACATGTTTCTCCAGGCTGCTCTTCATAGATACATGTTTCTCCAGGCTGTTCTTCATAGATACATGTTTCTCCTGGCTGTTCTTCATAGATACATGTTTCTCCAGGCTGCTCTTCATAGATACATGTTTCTCCAGGCTGTTCTTCATAGATACATGTTTCTCCAGGCTGCTCTTCATAGATACATGTTTCTCCAGGCTGTTCTTCATAGATACATGTTTCTCCAGGCTGTTCTTCATAGATACATGTTTCTCCAGGCTGCTCTTCATAGATACATGTTTCTCCAGGCTGCTCTTCATAGATACATGTTTCTCCAGGCTGTTCTTCATAGATACATGTTTCTCCAGGCTGCTCTTCATAGATACATGTTTCTCCAGGCTGCTCTTCATAGATACATGTTTCTCCAGGCTGTTCTTCATAGATACATGTTTCTCCTGGCTGCTCTTCATAGATACATGTTTCTCCTGGCTGCTCTTCATAGATACATGTTTCTCCAGGCTGTTCTTCATAGATACATGTTTCTCCAGGCTGCTCTTCATAGATACATGTTTCTCCAGGCTGTTCTTCATAGATACATGTTTCTCCTGGCTGTTCTTCATATATACATGTTTCTCCAGGCTGCTCTTCATAGATACATGTTTCTCCTGGCTGTTCTTCATAGATACATGTTTCTCCTGGCTGCTCTTCATAGATACATGTTTCTCCTGGCTGCTCTTCATAGATACATGTTTCTCCTGGCTGTTCTTCATATAACATGTTTCTCCAGGCTGCTCTTCATAGATACATGTTTCTCCTGGCTGCTCTTCATAGATACATGTTTCTCCTGGCTGCTCTTCATAGATACATGTTTCTCCAGGCTGTTCTTCATAGATACATGTTTCTCCAGGCTGCTCTTCATAGATACATGTTTCTCCAGGCTGCTCTTCATAGATACATGTTTCTCCAGGCTGTTCTTCATAGATACATGTTTCTCCAGGCTGTTCTTCATAGATACATGTTTCTCCAGGCTGCTCTTCATAGATACATGTTTCTCCAGGCTGCTCTTCATAGATACATGTTTCTCCAGGCTGTTCGTCATAGATACATGTTTCTCCTGGCTGCTCTTCATAGATACATGTTTCTCCTGGCTGTTCTTCATAGATACATGTTTCTCCTGGCTGCTCTTCATAGATACATGTTTCTCCAGGCTGCTCTTCATAGATACATGTTTCTCCAGGCTGTTCTTCATAGATACATGTTTCTCCTGGCTGCTCTTCATAGATACATGTTTCTCCAGGCTGCTCTTCATAGATACATGTTTCTCCAGGCTGTTCTTCATAGATACATGTTTCTCCTGGCTGCTCTTCATAGATACATGTTTCTCCTGGCTGCTCTTCATAGATACATGTTTCTCCAGGCTGCTCTTCATAGATACATGTTTCTCCAGGCTGCTCTTCATAGATACATGTTTCTCCAGGCTGCTCTTCATAGTTACATGTTTCTCCAGGCTGTTCTTCATAGATACATGTTTCTCCTGGCTGCTCTTCATAGCGCATTGCCTGCTTGGAATTATAAGGTTCCGTTGCCGAGAAGTTTTTAGAAATTGAGCCTGAAAGGCATTATGTCCCATAATATATATATATATATATATAAGTCCTTACATGACCCTGTCTAACTTGACAGTGTTGTGTCATGTAAAATGCATTGTATTTCTTCCGTCTGTCAAGTAGCCCAACTCAGAAGTGTTTCCATCAAAGTGAATAGTGAAGGTTATTCAAGATGGAATTGAACGTCCGTATCTTGTGTGTTTCCATTGCTGTCAGGCAGGCCTAGGCCCTAATGGTTACTGGGCATGCTTTTATTCAGGCCTAGGCTCTAATGGATACTGGGCATGCTTTTATTCAACCGTTTGTACATAAATCTTGCAAATTCCATCAGAAATGCTTTTAAAGGAGTGCTTGATCAAGTACAATACTTCTGTTTTCACACAGCTGTTCAACGACACTTCAAAGTCAGATCGATCCGAAATGAATGTAAATGAGCTCCTGGTGAATGAGTTTCAGGAGTCACAGTCTTGTGCATGTTGAACACTGCAAATTCCCCCAGTTTGGTATTCAGTGAGCCAAGCTTATTATTGATTAAATAAAGGCACAATTATTGTAATATGCCATTATCCATAAAAGCCTTGCTAAATTGCGGAGGGTGCATAAAAAGTGCATAAAATGCATTTTGCATGCTAAATAGTGGATACTTTAGAGGCTGGAATATATCAACCATTTGTTACTGTGGAGATAAAATATGAGTCATAGGTCACAATGGATCCGTCAAATTAGTTCTTCTAGTTCTTTTAAATAGATCCACCGTCATACTCAGCACATCATTAGCCTGATTAAATACGTTTTTGCACAAAGCTCCTTTTTTTACATCAAGAAACTTTTTTTTACATCAAGAAACGTTTTTTAACATCAAGAAACGTTTTTTTTTACATCATTTTACTTGTCAACTGTAAAGGTTGTAAGTTTTTAGAAAGGTAGAGTTATGAAAGGAATCCCATTCACAAACAGCCAAAAGTACAATGTAAGATAAAATGAGACAGTTAAAAGGTGTCTGAAAACACAACGTAGGCTACTTATGAACACTCGTATAAAAACTCTACTAGCATGTGTCTGTGTGTCTGTGTCTGTGTCTGTGTGTCTGTGTGTCTTTGCCTGTAAAGTGTTTTTCTCATGTTAATCACAGGTCATCACTGCTGTCCTGGAAAAGAAAACACGTAGCTGCAACTGTTTGCATTTCCATCATCATTTATGACAATTACAGTATATATATATATATATATATATATATATATTTGTATTTAGTGGGTTTCATGACCTTCATGGCCTTTGAAACATGTTCAACACCCATTGTTAACTTCCAAAACTACATGGGCATCAATGTGAAAATAACCAACCTTTGTAGATACGTGTTTTTTATCCAACAATAGATGACACAGATGAGGTTCCTTACTGGTGTATTACAGAAGCATGTGTGTTGACTTGATACACTGCAAAAATATAAGTCATTAAATCTTGTCGTCAGTGTTACAATATTTCTACCATTAAAGTGAAAGAACTGCACTTCCCCCCCCTCATTGCATCTTAAGAAGTTTCTTGAAGTGAGCGATTAGTAAATGCATTGTGGATCCTAAAATCTTCTTGGACGTTCGAGGTGTCCTCCAATCACCCTCTGCCCCAACTGCTCTCAACGCAAATCATAATTGTACCTATAATGCTTGGACCCACAGACAATATTGTCTCCTGAGTCAGCTGCTCAGAGACCCTGCGTGAGATGGAACACTAATTATATTATAAGTCTGAAAAGGGGAATAAGGAGCGAGCTTTTTCTGCCAAACCCAAAGCATCATCATCAGAGACTTTTAATCAGACTTTTATCAGAGACACACTCTTTAATTTAGTATAGAACATTTATGTTATGACATAATTTAACCCATGAAAAGCTGGATTGAAAAAGCTTATAGAGACATTTTTCACATCCATTCTGAGTATGAAAATCCATTTGGGCTAGGATGAATCCTGTTGAGGGACATGTGAGATGTTTAATATGGAACATAATGGGTGGTGAATAAAGTCTCAGAACGTTTACTAAACTTGTAGTACCAGTACATTCCCAGCTTTTAATAAAGAAATAAAACATCAAAAAAATCAAGTCGTTATGAGGAACTAACTTATGCTTCGTTCATTGACTCAGGAGCCAATGTTGTCTGTGGGTCTAATGGCCCATTTCCACCGCAGGTAGTAGCGCGATCCCGCTCCGCTCGACTCGATAAATTGTCTCATTCCACCACTAAAAACTATCCCAGCCCGGGTTGTATTGGGGTCGAGTCGTGCTACTTTTCGTACCTGCCTCGTCGTGGTTCTATTCTGTGAACCCGGTACCATACGGTGACGTGAAAACATTGTTGACGACTGATTGGTCAGGCAGAATCGTGTTTACTCTGTCTACTGACTGTCAATGCAATGCTGGCGGCTGCATACCAGTTTAGTGGGCTTACCTTCTCTTCTGTTATGTATATTTCCATCAGTCTTTTGTGTTGCTGCCTTCGCCTCCGGTGAAGTAAAATCGTGGCGGGTGTTCAATTGTCTGAGAGAGAAAAAAGTCCGCTGCTCAGGGAGCTCCTGTAGCTGAGTGCAGGCTGCAGCGCTCCGCTAGGCCGCAGCGGGTCTTTGGTGAAGCCGCGGTCTTGCCTGGTGAGAGGCCGCGGGGTACAGGCTTCACTCTGTTGCGCCTCTCCCGTCCCCACGCAGCGCAGCGCATGCCTGTGAGTTTGACTAACTACAAAGTGATATCCATTCTCCTGGCCGATTGTCACATTTGCCCATGTACACTGTAGGTCATTTAGAGGCACTAGTATTTCATAAACAGTTTAAAAGTTCTGTGGATGGATTTAATTGTAACGTTATGTTATAGCCTACTTCGGCTATTAGGCGAAGGACAGATATGCGGTCGCTATGACGACCAGCTGTCGGCGGGGGTGGGCGGGGGCAGATGATCCGCGGTGGAAGCAAAACGTCCATCGGGCCGAAACGAGTAGAGCCGACTGGTGACGAGCTGTGCGGGGCAGTAAAATGTGGTGGAAATGAGCCATAAGTATTACAGGTCTAATATTGCAAGTGGAACAGTTGACCCTGCTCAGCAGTTGAATAGATTTGAATTGAACTAAGTAGAATATTTCCTTCCTCTTTTTTTATGTTCTTTTTTTTACGATCCATCTCAGAATATTGGCCTTGAATATACCTCTCCATTCTTTAAGACTTTGACTACAAGATGAAATGACTTGTTGCAATGGCAAATGTTTTTGCAGCGTATTGACTTGTCTGAGTGGAATGACCGACCCATCATTCTGCATCTTTGTTTCATTCTCTCATTGTCTTCTTCAGTTTCAAGACCATGGATTCAGGTTTTGGCAGGTTTGTTGGGTTATTTCATGCTGGGTCTCGGGTGGTGGTGAAACCTGGGGCTGAATAGATGTAGATTTAGTGTGGATTTTTCCGTGTGTGTGTGTGTGTGTGTGTGTGTGTGTGTGTGTGTGTGTGTGTGTGTGTGTGTGTGTGTGTGTGTGTGATGAAGCTACTGATGCTTCTGAGCTGGACAACCCTATGTGTCTGCTATTAAGATGAATCACAGCACATTTACACAAAATCGCTGTGCAGCTGCCGGCCAGGAATCTACACAAACCTAACCGTATTTCAGGGCTGGGCAATACATCCACATTATATCAATATAATTTTGTATTGGGCTTTATACACGACCTCTATGTGTAAACCTGTGCTTATACATCTATGGAGGCTTCAGAAGATGGTGGAACACTGTAAGTTATAGGACACAGGAAAACAGCTCTTCTCAAACGATAGAGATGCAAAGAATAACAGGAACGAATGAGCGCTAAACATTTCATTCATTCATTCATCATTTTGAAACTGTTGTAGTCTTGCCCGTCTGTTTATATTCTCTGTAGCCGTCTCTGCACTGTGATGCAGTTTGTTTAGCATCCATACAGGAGTGCTGTCTGTCTCCCTGGTGACTGCTGTTTCCTTCTGTTGCATGCCCCTCTCTCTCTCCGTGTCTCTCTCTCTCTCTCTGTGTGTCTCTCTCTCCGTGTCTCTCTCTCTCTCTATCTGTGTCTCTCCGTGTCTCTCTCTCTGTGTGTCTCTCTCTCCGTGTCTCTCTCTCTCTCTCTGTGTCTCTCTCTCCGTGTCTCTCTTTCTCTCTCTCTCTCTCTGTGTCTCTCCGTGTCTCTCTCTCTCTTTCTCTCTCTGTGTCTCTCTCTCCGTGTCTCTCTTTCTCTCTCTCTCCGTGTCTCTCTTTCTCTCTCTCTCTCTGTGTCTCTCTGTGTCTCTCTCTTTCTGCCTCTCTGTCTCTCTCCCTTTGTCTCGTCAATAATAGATCTAAGACAACCTTCACCATATTTGAGTACACTCCGTATCGTACCTGAAGCCTTGTATCAGACCAATCCCCCAAGCACTCTCAAAACTACCTTCTACCATGAACTCACTATAAGCGTGTGTGTGCGTGTGTTTGTGTGCGTGTTTGTGTATGTGCATGTGCCCGTGCCATCTTCCCCATACAGAAACATGTATTGTTGCTTAGAGCAGTGGTTCTCAAAGTGGGGTCTGGGGACCCCCAGGGGTCCTTGAGGGGGTTCCAGAGGGTCCCCAGCAAAAAGGGGGATCATTTTATTTTCACCTATCCATCCATAAGTAACACAATGACAGAATGTATGACTATTTTGGTCATGGGTTTCATACACTTTCTGTAACAAAACATCTAAAAGCAACAATCTTATTCGATGTTCAATCTTATTCGATGTAATGTAATGTAATGTAATGTAATGATGTGGGACCCTGGGACAAAATCATATCAGATGGGGGTTCATGGTCTAATTTAGGGATCAGTTTAGGGGTCTTTGACGTGAAAAAGTTTGAGAACCACTGGCTTATAGAGACAATCCAGACTCTCAACATGGCTAATTAAAATGATATTCCTTTCCCTTTCTAACCCTTGAAATGATGGATTTTATTTCATATTCAGGACTTCTCCTGAACTGTAGGCAGATGCCCTTTTACCCTCACTGGAAGCCCGTTGAGATAAAGCCCTCTCTTCCCTCCTTGTCATGTCATTGCATTAACTTGGCTGTTCCTCCGATTCCTTACAGGTTTAACTTTGAAGATGAGACGCCAGCCACAAACTTCGATACCTTCCCAGCTGCCATCCTCACTGTGTTCCAGGTAGAGTAGACTCTGCTTTTTAATCAAGCACGAAGCACCCACCCCCCCAGCCCACATGCTCTCCACTTCGCCACATCCAAACAAATGAGAGAATGGTGACTTTAATTAGCGGGAATGACTGCTCTGTGTACCTTCTGTTCCCTTAACGAGCACCAAGATAACTGCTCTGTGTACCTTCTGTCCCCTTAACGAGCACCAAGATAATCCTCCAATTAGTGCGTGCTCGTAACCGCTCCATAACCTCATTTCATTCTACACTTTGTGAGATTTGCACGGTGCTTTATGACCCGCTGGCGGCTCCCTCGCCGTCGTCTCGGGATATCTTCTCTCTTCAGATCCTGACTGGCGAGGACTGGAACGCAGTGATGTACCACGGCATCGAGTCTCAAGGAGGCGTCCGCCGCGGAATGTTCTCCTCCGTCTACTTCATCGTTCTCACGCTCTTTGGAAACTGTATCCTTTTTCACATCCCATCATTAAAGCTGCCGTGTATTTACAGAAGGTGCAAGTCAAATGTGGAAGAGCGTTTGAGCTTCCTCTTGGCAAGGGAAATATTGTATATTGTATTGTGCTTGTAACAAGTCGGCAACCATGAATCAAGATAAATGGATTTGTGTGTGCAGGGCTTAAAATTCGGCGCGGGATTGCGGGAATCCCGCACATTTTCCCGAATTCCTGCATATTTTCAATTTATAAAGGGGGAGTAATCCCGCAATGGTTTGCGCAGACCGATCTATGTAATAATAACGTTAATCCTCCTTATGCCGAGTGCCAGTGATGTCAATGATGTTATCGCCACTCAAATGCATTCTCATAAAGCAGCCGTGAAAGCTGGTGGAAGCATTTTCAATAAAAAGTGAAACGACACACAGATGGTTTATAGTCACTTCAATATAACTCTCCCCAATGCAAAATTCAAACAGGTTTAGTTGCCAGTAATGACAGTAAGAAAGGAAGATGTAGTGAGCAAAGATGGATGATTTAATGTTCCATAGCTCTGACCTAACCAAATCTAACTGACATCACTATTGTGAACACAAAACAAAGAACACTTCTGATATAATATTATATTAGTGTTTTAGTAGAGTGTATCACTCAATACAAAAAATAAAGGCTTTCATAGAACCAAAGGCCTATGGCTTAGTCTGCAGAAGAAACACGACAAAAGCCATAGTAATTTATTATTAATTCTTTATTTCGACAGGACAGTGCACATTCATGAACAGCCATCTATGTATATAGAAATACAGAGTAACCGTAAATATGCCGGAGTTAGCAGGAGCTAATTTTCATCCGCAGTCCTCATTACATAAAAAGAAACATACAATGAGACAAAGCATGGTTAAGGACAACAACACAGAAAAGGGGTAATTACAGTACTACTACCATACTAAAAACTATGCTATTAAAACTAATGCCAGCAAGAGGATAAATACAGACAAAATTTAATACAAAACTAAAATGGTGTGCATAAACTACTTCCTTTTTTTATCTACAAAAATGTGAAATTACAATATTATCGCTTATTGGACAGCTACGCAGGTATTTGTCGGTTATAGTATCGCCTGAAAAAATCCCCCCCAAAATCTATAAATCCCCCTTATCTGAAGAACAGTTTGCAAAGTGAATTTTAAGCCCTGGTGTGTGTGTGTGTGTGTGTGTGTGTGTGTGTGTGTGTGTGTGTGTGTGTGTGTGTGCAAAGTGTATTTTAAGCCCTGGTGTGTGTGTGTTTGGGATCACTAAATACTTATATAAACTGTTAGCCAACTAAGCTTGTTCAGGGCAATTTTCTCAGAATGTTACTTTTCAGAGTATGAACATTCAAATAAGCATATCTTCAACTATTTTCAGATCTCAATGTATGGAATGTGTACTGTATATGTGTATAGAAATGTTTTTTTCCTGAGCCTAGATCTATTCAGACACCCTCCTAAATGTCTTCTTGGCTATCGCTGTTGATAACCTCGCAAATGCTCAGGAGCTGACTAAGGTAAGCTGAGTCAAATGCTCAGGAGCTGACTAAGATAAGCTAGGTCAAATGCTCAGGAGCTGACTAATGCCTACCCCACACTACAGGATTTTCAAATCCTTGAAGATTATAAAAATCTTGAGAGCCCACACACTACAGGACAGAGAGAGCCGATTTTTTAACATTTCAATCTTGGGACACACACACAATCGCGTCTGTTCAAACGCAACCCCACACACTAGAAGATTATGCCGAAGATTCACCTTGGAAGCAGGGCTCGACGTTAACTTTTAAAATGCCTATTCAGTGTGCGCACCGGGTGTAGTAGTGTCATTTCGTTTTCTAAACAAATTTTATTTTTTGTTTTTATAATGCATTTGCACATAAAGGATTTGTTTAACTAATATTTGCGCGGACAGCCGCGTCCATTCGGGGTGTAGGCCTACTGTGCACGGCCAGGCGAAAACCGTCTGCACAGGTGTCTTGTGGAGGGGCGCGTCTGCTGATTTGACTCACTTTTCCGTGCGGACACTCGCCGATGCGGGAAGCTGAGACCTAAGCGCTTGTTGTAGGCTACATGCTTTGCAGTATAGCATTTAGTTTTCCGTCCCGTTCAAAGACGCACGGGTATTTCACCTCGATGACAATTTCCTCGTTCTTTGTTTCTGTGCGGGGCTGCGAGCGGACGCGGACCAGATTATTTTGCGAAAAACTGTAATGGAAACGCAGCTACTACTGGCTCTCTGCTCAAGATGCAATCGCCTGTCGGGTTGTAAATATCTAACATGTTAGATATGCCCGATTCACAATCGGGAAGAGGCAGTCTTTCCGATTGTGAATCTTTGAACCCCACACACTACAGGATCATTTGGGAAGATTATCTGCCCGACGCGCTTCAAATCGGGAGCACCCCCGAGAAAATCGGGAGGGGGGAATCTTGGCCATAATCTTGCAAATTATCCTGTAGTGTGGGGTAGGCATTAGATAAGCTGGGTCAAATACCCTGAAAGCTTTATGTGAGGACACATTTATAACACAGCAGCACAAATCACAAACTACAGATCAAATATTCTACTGCTCACTGAAAGGCTTCCGAGCCGTAATCCATTCATTTCATATCTTTAATTAAACGAGTGATGTCAAAAGTTATTTCGCTGTTTGATGGATAATTATCCTAATTCTAATTCTTCTCATTACCTGAGAAAAGCACATGGAACATTTTATAGTACATCATTATTTTTTATATAAACAGATACAGTCAGACAGACAGACAGACAGACAGACAGAGATACAGGCAGACAGTCAGACAGACAGACAGACAGACAGACAGACAGGCAGAGTTTCCTTCATTAATAGTCAGATAACATGGATGAGTGTTAATTGTCCATGCAAGACAGATTTGTTTGTCAACAGCATCTGTAGCTGCCAGAACACACTGTCCACCAAAATTGTCCTGAAGTCAGAGGAAACCACACAATCAAGGTCAGAGGATGGCCAGTGAATGTGTAATAGTAAATGAATGCAAAGAAGTAGATTAAATCAAGATAAACCAATTCAACGTACAATGTGGCAAACTCAGCCAGCGACATACACATCAAAATACTGTCGTGTTTAAAGTCCCTGGAAACCAAAATCCACAAAAACGTTCTAACTATGTTATTTAGGGTCTTATGTTAGTAATTTTGTGCCTCAGAAATTATTATACATTACTTTCAACCCAAAGCCTTAAAATCGACACTTTTCTACAAGATTCTACAAAGTACTTCCTCATTGAAGACAGCAGTGCGCGAGGTGGTAAAACGCAGGAGCTTATGACGTCATGAGCTCTATATAACCTTTGTACACGCGCGCAATCTGCCCTTCTCCTTTTGTCCATTCTTTGCCCCCAGTGACAGCGCTCCCTCAGTGTCTGTCTGCCTCCCACTCTGTGCCGAGCGCTATGCTGCTATGCTGCTATGCTGCTCGCTCTCTCTCTCTCTCTCTCTCTCTCTCTCTCTCTCTCTCTCTCTCTCTCTCTCTCCTCTCCCCTCCTCTCTCTCTCTCTCTCTCTCTCTCCTCTCCTCTCCTCTCCTCTCCTCTCTCTCTCGGGACTAGTGTGAGAGAGGGCACAGAGAGAGACACACAGCCGCAACGAACACACGCACACACACACGCACACGCACACACACACACACACACACACACACACACACACACACACACACACACACACACACAAGCCCTCTCAAGCCCTCGTGTTCGACACACGCACTGGATCTCTCTTTCTCCGTTTCCCTCCCCCCTCTCTCTCGCGCTCTCTCTCTCTCTCGGAGGAGAGAAATGTCCCTCCTGCAGGACACGCCCACACATTCCGCGGGAGAAAATACACTCTAAAAAATAATCGATTCTCATGCGTTTTGCCACACCTGTCAAACCTAAATTTATATACTTTGCGACGTTCATCATCGTTCAAATTTGGCTGGTGGCTTATTAACATAGGGTCCTGTGATGTGATGAACTCAAAATGCTAAATAATAAAGAAATATTTCTGGTTTCCAGGGACTTTAAGTAATTTTACATCGCTGGATGAATCTTTATTCGCTCTGCCAATTGATCAAACCACTAGTCCCGCCCCGTGTGATGCCTGATCTGTATTGCCATTGGCCAGGATGAAGAGGAGCAGGAGGAGGCGGCCAATAAGAAGCTGGCCCTGCAGAAGGCCATGGAGGTGAAGGAAGTCAGCCCCATGTCGGCAGCCAACATCTCCATCGCAGCGTAAGTTTCACCGCATCCTTCCTGAACCGACCCGCACATAAAGGATAACTTAACTTAACTAACTTAACTTAACTTAACTTAACTAACTTAACTCGCCATCTCGTCCTGGGACAGTGCTCTCTGTACTAGAAGCTAATGGCCTTTCCTCATCCAGTATCTGCTCAGACCTCTATCTTTCTACAGGGTTCGTGCAAAGTCTTGAAAGTTTGGAAAATGCTTGATTTTAACCGTCATGTTTTCAAGGTTAGGAATACGCTTGAATTTTAATATGCTCCTTGAAAAGTGCTTGATTTTCAACATAATCTGGTGTTTTAGCTACACAATCACTCGTGTAAACCAAACATCTTTTAACACAATCCCATCATCCTATTTAGCCTCTTGTCTCCTGGTGTCACACAGCAGACAGCAGAGTGGACCATAGCTAGATTGACTGACATGAGGGTGACCATCTGCTCGCCTCTTCAGTGCTCTGAAACAGCTTCAATTTGTCTCTTAGAAAGCTGTACGGACCCTGTTTCTAAACCTTCTCCTCCTGTGACGTTCCCCCTCTGTCTTCTCTTTTGACTTGTCTTATGTGTGCGTCCCTCTATGAATGTGTTCCATGGTGTGTCTTTGTGCATTCTGGCTTTCTCCTCATCTCCCTGCCGCTGCTGCTGCTGCTGCTGCTGCTGCAATAGACCGTATAATAATATAATATAATTATAATAGTAAATAAATAATATATATATAATGGACTTAGCTATCGTGATGTCACCCATTGATTTATTTTGTGCACTGCCATTATGAAGCCTCGGGTTTGGCATTTTCACCGTCGCAATCTTGGTTATTTGGAACCAGAAGTTATGTAAATTTGGACGAGATGAGCTGCAGCGCCTCCTGCTATTGGTCCGCGATCGGCGAGCTGCGCGATCACTGGACAGGCGACCTGTCAATCACGGCCCTGAAGCATAGTCTGCTTTAATTTGCTCTAAATGGGAGCCTAACTTCCAATGTGAACATCAGGCTGGACTGAAGAAGACTTGAAACTAGGGATTGAGACCATCAAGTCATTAGCAAAGTGTTTACTGAGGCAATACATCAAGTGAGACGTAGGGTCATGTTCCCATTGACTTCCTTACAATCTGACTTAATAGCCTCTATATACTGTCTCATTAACATGCCATTTAAGGACATTATTATCTCTCTGATTAATGTCTGCCGCTTCATATAAAAACCCATAACTCTTCACTCTCAGGAAGTTATCCTTCTCTCCTTTATAACCCCACATATCTGCTTTCATGCTATGGCTCTGTGCCTTGCCTGTGTGCACCACAAGCAATGTGACCGACAGGACTAGGGGTCATGTGTCAACCAGGAGACTGTGCCTCCACGATGAACACTGCAATCTCATTCTGTCACGATGAACACTTCTCTCATGCTGTCAGTGACATTTGGTGTCAGAAACATTTTGCACAAGTATTTTCCTTTGATTTGCAATTTGAAATTGTAGGAATGATAGAATCCCGCCGCAGTACTTCATGCTTCAAGACATACCACTCTCCTTTAGGTGCTTTATCTATGTGTTCTGTTCATATGGAAAACACTATCTTCAATATAGAATTTTGTCTGTCCATTTTTCTGTCTTCCCCTCTTTGATTTCAACACAGTGTTTGATCTGTCATTAACTTCACAAAGCCCTTTATGCATCTGCCAATATTATTGTCTTTGATTCACAGTCTCTCCTTAATTGCCAACTTCACTAACATCTAGGTCAGTTACATCCAAGAGAGAAGCGTTATAAGTCAATGTGTCGTTCACCTTCGTCTTCCCCACTGTCATTATTGTTATTATGTTGACCTATGTGATACTTTATGAGAGAAATTGAAGTGTTTCATTACAAAATACAATGCATTCTTTTCTTTTCTTTTACAAAAAAAATATTTGTTTGTTGCCCAATATTTCAAAATTACTACAAAGTTATTATGTAAATTAAAGTGTTGCTCTTTTGTAAGCAAAATGTCAAATCATTTCTATACTGATCCTCACTTTCAGGCCTGTAATCATTCTGGCAGAGTATTGAAGATATTTTCTTGAAGAAGAAAATATCTTGTTTTTGGAATGAAACTTTTGAACTCTTTACCATTTAGTTTAGTTTACCATTATTAACATGTCTATTAATCTCTGCTGACGAGCTCCACTTGTGTTGCTGTTGTCTTGTTTGTTCCGCATATACAGTTTTGTAAAGCAAAATCGAGATGCACTCTCTCGCAGGTCGTCCATCAACAGCATACAGTCACCGTGAGTTATAACTCTGTTACAATATTCTCTCCTCTTCTTCCCTCTCCTCTCCTCTTCTTCCCTCTCCTCTCCTCTTCTCCCCTCCTCTCTCCTCGCCTCTCCTCTCCCCTCCTCCTCCTCCTCTCATCTCCTTTATCCCCTCTCCTCTCCCCTCCTTCCTCCTCTCCTCCCATCTCCTCCCCTCTCATCTCCCCTCCTCCTCATCCTCTCCCCTCTCATCTCCTCTCCTCCCCTCTCATCTCCCCTCCTCCTCATCATCTCCCCTCTCATCTCCCCTCATCTCATCTCCCCTCATCTCTCCTCCTCTCCTCTCCTCTCCTCCCCTCTCATCCCCTCTCATCTCCCCTCATCTCATCTCCCCTCCTCTCCCCTCCTCTCCTCCCCTCTCATCCCCTCTCCTCCCCTCTCATCCCCTCATCTCCCCTCTCCTCTCCTCTCCCCTCATCTAATCTCCCCTCCTCTCCTCTCCTCTCCTCTCATCCCCTCTCCTCCCCTCTCATCTCCTCTCCTCCCCTCGCATCTCCTCTCCTCCCCTCTCATCTCCCCTCATCCCCTCTCCTCCCCTCTCATCTCCTCTCCTCCCCTCTCCTCTCCCTTAGCCTTTCTTCTCCTCTTCTCCCTTCACAACTCCTCTATGATCTATTCTGTCCTGACCCTGTCTGCTGCCTGTATTTCTGGAATCCTCTGGCCGTCTGCTTGGAACTCAAGAGTTCTTTGAAGGCATAAAGCTAAATTGTAGTCGTCCTCTGTAGGGCCGGGCGATAATAGCTGAAAAATGTATCGATATAAATATATCGATAATTATTGATAATTCTTTATTACTTAAAAATAAATATAAATAAACCCCTTTTAGTTAATTCTCGCGCATCAGCGATGTCTGCTTCATCCGCTACAGCAGTCAGAGGAGTGGCCGGAGTCAGAGTTGACTGGACAGAAACAAACACAATCAGAAACACACAGTCAGAAAAAGCTAAAAACACAGCTAAAAAACCTTGACGGCTAGCAGCAGTGATGGATAAACAATTCCTTATTGTATTGATGAAGTGTCTATCGCCGATATATATTACTATTGTTTTATCGCCCAGCCCTACACTGTAGTTACCACGTCTTTATTTCAAGTCGATCAGTATTTATTTATAACAAACATCGCATATTAGTAATTAATCCTGCAGCGTGCTCTGCTATGTGAATAATTTGTATAAAACAGTAAATGTTTAATTTCTCTGAGCACAGCCAATACTTCAGGGCAGCTTGGCATTTCCTGTCTGCTTGTTGTTATCTTAGACTCCAGGGCATCACTTTCAAATACAATATCAGCTAGGGCTAACATTAAATACAATATCAGCTAGGGCTAACATTAAATACAATATCAGCTAGGGCTAACATTAAATACAATATCAGCTAGGGCTAACATTAAATACAATATCAGCTAGGGCTAACATTAAATACAATATCAGCTAGGGCTAACATTAAATACAATATCAGCTAGGGCCAACATTAAATACAATATCAGCTAGGGCTAACATTAAATACAATATCAGCTAGGGCCAACATTAACTACAATATCAGCTAGGGCCAACATTAAATACAATATCAGCTAGGGCTAACATTAAATACAATATCAGCTAGGGCTAACATTAACTACAATATCAGCTAGGGCTAACATTAAATACAATATCAGCTAGGGCTAACATTAAATACAATATCAGCTAGGGCTAACATTAAATACAATATCAGCTAGGGCCAACATTAACTACAATATCAGCTAGGGCCAACATTAAATACAATATCAGCTAGGGCCAACATTAAATACAATATCAGCTAGGGCCAACATTAACTACAATATCAGATAGGGCCAACATTAAATACAATATCAGCTAGGGCCAACATTAAATACAATATCAGCTAGGGCCAACATTAACTACAATATCAGATAGGGCCAACATTAACTACAATATCAGCTAGGGCCAACATTAAATACAATATCAGCTAGGGCCAACATTAAATACAATATCAGCTAGGGCCAACATTAACTACAATATCAGATAGGGCCAACATTAACTACAATATCAGCTAGGGCCAACATTAACTACAATATCAGATAGGGCTAACATTAAATACAATATCAGATAGGGCCAACATTAACTACAATATCAGATAGGGCCAACATTAAATACAATATCAGATAGGGCCAACATTAAATACAATATCAGCTAGGGCCAACATTAACTACAATATCAGATAGGGCCAACATTAACTACAATATCAGCTAGGGCCAACATTAACTACAATATCAGATAGGGCCAACATTAAATACAATATCAGCTAGGGCTAACATTAACTACAATATCAGCTAGAGCTAACATTAAATACAATATCAGATAGGGCCAACATTAACTACAATATCAGCTAGGGCCAACATTAACTACAATATCAGATAGGGCCAACATTAACTACAATATCAGCTAGGGCCAACATTAAATACAATATCAGCTAGGGCTAACATTAACTACAATATCAGCTAGGGCTAACATTAAATACAATATCAGATAGGGCCAACATTAACTACAATATCAGCTAGGGCTAACATTAAATACAATATCAGATAGGGCTAACATTAAATACAATATCAGCTAGGGCTAACATTAAATACAATATCAGATAGGGCTAACATTAAATACAATATCAGATAGGGCTAACATTAAATACAATATCAGATAGGGCCAACATTAACTACAATATCAGCTAGGGCCAACATTAACTACAATATCAGATAGGGCCAACATTAACTACAATATCAGCTAGGGCTAACATTAAATACAATATCAGATAGGGCTAACATTAAATACAATATCAGATAGGGCTAACATCAACTACAATATCAGCTAGGGCTAACATTAAATACAATATCAGATAGGGCTAACATTAAATACAATATCAGATAGGGCTAACATTAAATACAATATCAGATAGGGCCAACATTAACTACAATATCAGCTAGGGCCAACATTAACTACAATATCAGATAGGGCCAACATTAACTACAATATCAGCTAGGGCTAACATTAAATACAATATCAGCTAGGGCTAACATTAAATACAATATCAGATAGGGCTAACATTAAATACAATATCAGCTAGGGCTAACATTAAATACAATATCAGCTAGGGCTAACATTAAATACAATATCAGCTAGGGCTAACATTAAATACAATATCAGCTAGGGCTAACATTAAATACAATATCAGATAGGGCTAACATTAAATACAATATCAGCTAGGGCTAACATTAAATACAATATCAGATAGGGCTAACATTAAATACAATATCAGCTAGAGCTAACATTAAATACAATATCAGCTAGGGCTAACATTAACTACAATATCAGCTAGGGCCAACATTAAATACAATATCAGCTAGGGCTAACATTAAATACAATATCAGATAGGGCCAACATTAAATACAATATCAGCTAGGGCTAACATTAACTACAATATCAGCTAGAGCTAACATTAAATACAATATCAGCTAGGGCTAACATTAACTACAATATCAGCTAGAGCTAACATTAAATACAATATCAGCTAGGGCTAACATTAACTACAATATCAGCTAGGGCCAACATTAAATACAATATCAGATAGGGCCAACATTAAATACAATATCAGATAGGGCTAACATTAAATACAATATCAGCTAGAGCTAACATTAAATACAATATCAGCTAGGGCCAACATTAAATACAATATCAGCTAGGGCTAACATTAAATACAATATCAGATAGGGCTAACATTAACTACAATATCAGCTAGGGCCAACATTAAATACAATATCAGCTAGGGCTAACATTAAATACAATATCAGATAGGGCCAACATTAAATACAATATCAGCTAGGGCTAACATTAAATACAATATCAGCTAGAGCTAACATTAAATACAATATCAGCTAGGGCCAACATTAAATACAATATCAGCTAGGGCTAACATTAAATACAATATCAGATAGGGCCAACATTAAATACAATATCAGCTAGGGCTAACATTAACTACAATATCAGCTAGAGCTAACATTAAATACAATATCAGCTAGGGCTAACATTAACTACAATATCAGCTAGAGCTAACATTAAATACAATATCAGCTAGGGCTAACATTAACTACAATATCAGCTAGGGCCAACATTAAATACAATATCAGATAGGGCCAACATTAAATACAATATCAGATAGGGCTAACATTAAATACAATATCAGCTAGGGCCAACATTAAATACAATATCAGCTAGGGCCAACATTAAATACAATATCAGATAGGGCTAACATTAAATACAATATCAGCTAGGGCTAACATTAACTACAATATCAGCTAGAGCTAACATTAAATACAATATCAGCTAGGGCTAACATTAACTACAATATCAGCTAGGGCCAACATTAAATACAATATCAGATAGGGCCAACATTAACTACAATATCAGCTAGGGCCAACATTAACTACAATATCAGCTAGGGCTAACATTAAATACAATATCAGCTAGGGCTAACATTAAATACAATATCAACTAGGGCTAACATTAAATACAATATCAGCTAGGGCCAACATTAAATACAATATCAGCTAGGGCTAACATTAAATACAATATCAGCTAGGGCCAACATTAAATACAATATCAGCTAGGGCTAACATTAAATACAATATCAGCTAGGGCCAACATTAACTACAATATCAGCTAGGGCCAACATTAAATACAATATCAGCTAGGGCTAACATTAAATACAATATCAGCTAGGGCTAACATTAAATACAATATCAGCTAGGGCTAACATTAAATACAATATCAGCTAGGGCCAACATTAACTACAATATCAGCTAGGGCCAACATTAACTACAATATCAGCTAGGGCCAACATTAAATACAATATCAGCTAGGGCCAACATTAAATACAATATCAGCTAGGGCCAACATTAAATACAATATCAGCTAGGGCCAACATTAAATACAATATCAGCTAGGGCCAACATTAACTACAATATCAGATAGGGCCAACATTAAATACAATATCAGCTAGGGCCAACATTAAATACAATATCAGCTAGGGCCAACATTAACTACAATATCAGATAGGGCCAACATTAACTACAATATCAGCTAGGGCCAATATTAAATACAATATCAGCTAGGGCCAACATTAACTACAATATCAGATAGGGCCAACATTAACTACAATATCAGCTAGGGCCAACATTAACTACAATATCAGATAGGGCTAACATTAAATACAATATCAGATAGGGCCAACATTAACTACAATATCAGATAGGGCCAACATTAAATACAATATCAGATAGGGCCAACATTAAATACAATATCAGCTAGGGCCAACATTAACTACAATATCAGATAGGGCCAACATTAACTACAATATCAGCTAGGGCCAACATTAACTACAATATCAGAGAGGGCCAACATTAAATACAATATCAGCTAGGGCTAACATTAACTACAATATCAGCTAGAGCTAACATTAAATACAATATCAGATAGGGCCAACATTAACTACAATATCAGCTAGGGCCAACATTAACTACAATATCAGATAGGGCCAACATTAACTACAATATCAGCTAGGGCTAACATTAAATACAATATCAGATAGGGCTAACATTAAATACAATATCAGCTAGGGCTAACATTAAATACAATATCAGATAGGGCTAACATTAAATACAATATCAGATAGGGCTAACATTAAATACAATATCATATAGGGCCAACATTAACTACAATATCAGCTAGGGCCAACATTAACTACAATATCAGATAGGGCCAACATTAACTACAATATCAGCTAGGGCTAACATTAAATACAATATCAGATAGGGCTAACATTAAATACAATATCAGATAGGGCTAACATCAACTACAATATCAGCTAGGGCTAACATTAAATACAATATCAGATAGGGCTAACATTAAATACAATATCAGATAGGGCTAACATTAAATACAATATCAGATAGGGCCAACATTAACTACAATATCAGCTAGGGCCAACATTAACTACAATATCAGATAGGGCCAACATTAACTACAATATCAGCTAGGGCTAACATTAAATACAATATCAGATAGGGCTAACATTAAATACAATATCAGATAGGGCTAACAATAAATACAATATCAGATAGGGCTAACATCAACTACAATATCAGATAGGGCTAACATCAACTACAATATCAGCTAGGGCCAACATTAAATACAATATCAGCTAGGGCTAACATTAAATACAATATCAGATAGGGCTAACATCAACTACAATATCAGCTAGGGCCAACATTAACTACAGGCCGCCTGTTAGTTTGCTTGTCTGCCTGGCACACTGTTGACTCAATCGATTAAGTGGAGATGCGCCAGAGATGCCGACTTAACATCTCGCCTCTTTGAGATAACCCTTAACGCTGGGTCTATCATTTCTTTGACATTGCTCTTATCTTCTTGTCTACTTTTTGAGTGTGTGTTTATTTATGTCTTGTCTACGTCAATAAATATGTCTCACAAGAATCCTTCCCTGATACCTTGAGCGTTCTCATGGTCAAACCATCACTAACATTACTAACTTTTCTGCCTGCCGCTGATATATGTGTATGTCTGTTGCTCACCTGTCTGTTGCTCACCTGTCTGTACTGTCGTATGTGCCCTCTGTCTCTTCTATCTGTCTTTTAGGAGTTATACTATCTACTCCCCTGCCCGACGAATCTTGAGGTACAGGTGACAAGAAGGGACAAACTTAGCTAAACCCATAAATCATATTGTGCAGAGACAGTATGCAATGCATTCATGCATACGAGATGAACTCATGCAGACATCAAAAGACTTATGCATCCTGGATGTACCTCACTTGAAATATATTTTTGATCCTTTCCACATCTGTGCCTTTGTAGAAAAAGCCATATTCAAAGACTCCATTCCACCCATCAGTGTGAGCTCTCATTGTGCTCCTAAAGAAGATTAGATCATACATGTTGAGAATGGATTTCAAATTGCCTGCACCCATCGCACATTTCAGATGCATTTACATTTAAGACCTGGGTCAAACACAATTTGCAAAATACGTTCTGTGCTTGCCTCTCCTTTCAGGCCTAGTTAGATGATACTGTATTCATGTTTTTGTTTTTTTGATCAAGTCTATTTGACCCATTCATTTCCTCTGCTGGGTCCTGCCACCCTGTGAGACTGATTTGACCCATTCATTTCCTAGGATGAAACTTACAATAGTAAGCCTCTGCTGCTGCTCCATGTTTCACCCAAACATGGTAAAGGACAAGTTTACCATGGTGAACATTTGTGCTGGTGCATCCATAGACCATCTTGTGTCTGGTCCTTTACTGATTGTGATGATTTGTCATTAGGAATAAATGGTTTAGTAACACTTTATTCACCATTAACCAGTTGCAGGTAGCATGCATATTAGTAGCATATTGACTGTTCATTAGTCAATATAAAGCACTTATTCATGCCTTATTCTGCATATTCTACAACTACTAGGCCAATAACTAACAATAACCTCCTAACTGCTTATTGATAGAAAGCAAGGAAGTTGTTGTATATGAATTATATTACTATCTTAATATACTTTGCTCAGTATGGGCCTTATAAGCTGCTTCCTTACTTCCTTAATTACTATCAATAAGCAGTAATTATGAGGTTATTGAGGGAAAACTGAGTTAATGGCCTCGTAGTTGTAGAATACTGTATGATCATGCAGAATAATGCATTAATAAGTGCTTTTTAATGACTAATAAATAGCCAATATGCTACTAATATGCATGCTAATAAGAAACTAGTTAATGGTGAATATGTGTACCTTCAAATAGTTTTGATCTCAAATGTAAATCCTCTGTCTAGGTAACAGAAGATGGTGTTGCTATGGATGAAACAGTGGATGGAAGGATCAAACTTGTAAAAGAGAAGGAGAGAGCAGTAAAACGAGTTCTTCACTGTCACCTGATCTTTCTCCCTGTCATGTGATCTTTCTCCCTGTCATGTGATCGTTCTCCCCGTCATGTCCATTTGATTGCTGTGTGCAGTAAGGAGCAGCACCACTCATCAAAGACCATGTCAATCTGGGAGCAGAGGACCAACCAGCTGAGAAGACACAACATGAGGGCCAGCAGCGAGGCCCTGTTCAACGAGCTGGACCCTGAGGAGCGCCTCCGCGTGTCCTCTGCCCTGCACCTGCGTCCTGACATGAAGACGCACCTGGACAGACCGCTGGTGGTGGAGGACAGGAACGGGGACAAACCCCGGCCCCCGGACGAAGGCAGGGAGCGGGCAGGGGAGCCCCAGCAGGACGGGGTGGGAGATCCCCCCCTCCACCCGCACCCCAGAAAACATCACCGCCATCGCGACAGGAACGGGGAGAGCAGGGACGCGGCAAGGGGTGGGACGATATGAAAATGTCATGTCACAATTATCCTGTCCAATATATTTCCTATTAACGATATTATCCTCAAAATATGCTTAAATATTAATTCATTAGATACTCTTAATATGACACTAAAACATACAGGAATCCCCTTACCATACATTTAGTTAAGAAATTTATATTTTTTATTGCATTATATGACATAGACTAAAAATAATGGACGTAGCCATTGTGACGTCACGCTGACGTTCTATTATTTTTATTATTCAAAGTTGTTATTATATCATGTATTTTATTATTCACTTTTGCAGAAGCTGTAATCAAAGATGCCCTCTCTACTTATGTTATGTGGGCAGTTTGTATGTTTTGTACGTTTGTTTTTCACTTGTGAGGATATACTCGCTCATGTGACGATATTCACGATTATACGATGAATGGTGTTTTTCTTTATTGCGATGCACGGTAATCCTTATATCGTCCCACCCCTAGATGCGGCTGGCGACAGCAGGGGAGGCAGGCACCACACCCATCACAGCCGCAGCAGAGGTCAGTCCGACGGGCCCAGAACTAAAGACGGGAGGGGGGGGAGGAGCCGCAGCCACGATGGAGGCCAGGGACACAGACACCACCGCCAGGGAGGCTCACCAGAGGAGCGAGGAGGAGGGGAGGACAGGGAGCACCGCCACCATCACTCACATCGACAACCCAAAGAGGGGAACGGCACCCTGGCTAACGGGGCGAGGGGAGAGCGCAGGGCCAGAGGACAGAAGGAGGGAGGAGGAGGAGGGGACAGCAACGGGGAGAGGGGAGAGCGCAGGGCCAGAGGACAGAAGGAGGGAGGAGGAGGGGACAGCAACGGGGCGAGGGGAGAGCGCAGGGCCAGAGGACAGAAGGAGGGAGGAGGAGGAGGGGACAGCAACGGGGAGAGGAAGGGGCGCTGCTCTCGTATGGTGCGAGCCCAGTCTACACTCGATGGGGAGGACTGTAAACGGAACAGAAATGGTGCCAAAGCTCATAGGTAAGACCACAAATACCATACTAAATACTTTCATTAGATACTTCATTTCATAATTCATTAGATATTAGATACTTTGGATATGTTAATATCATTGTAATATTTTATGTTTTTATAAATGGTTACTCTTAAAGTGACTTTCTTTCAGTCTACTGACCGATGTATTAACAACCTATTCAAAAGTATTTGAAGTAGGTGACGCTATAATACTGTAATGAAAATCTCCCTAATAATGTATTGACAATGGCGTAGCTACACAATGTAAAGACTTAAGATGTGCAAAAGATATACTTACTAAATAGTTTCAGCTGATGTCACAGTCATGAATCATTAGGAATTGGATGACAGCATGAATAAATAGTCCACATATTGGAACGCTGACGTATTATTTAACCTGTCATCTTGGTGACCAATGAGACACAACTTTAGATACAGTGGCAGCCGGTCCCAGCAGGGTTAGGGTTAGGATGTTAGGGTCCCAGCAGCTGCTATAGAACTGGACTGGACTTTGTTACACCATAAGGGACATTGCTTTAGAGAAACTAAGGACATAAGTTATGTTATTTTAAGTTCAATTAAATAGTCTAATAGTTTAGTTATTGTAAAGTAAATTTTCACCTGATATGTTCTGTGGTATTTCCCAAAATGTTGTCCTGAGGACTCTATGTCTATCTTTTCAGATATATCTTATTGAATACATTCCTGTCAGCTTTCTCCCCACTTTATATGAAACATACAATACAATACAATACAATACAATACCATACAATACAATACAATACAATACAATACAATACAATACTGCAGGGTGAGAATCCGAATCCCTTTCATCAACCAATACAGTAAAGATGCAGTCATTTAGCAGTGGTGATGCCTTTACAAAGTCATTGTGATGATTTTGACTGTGCAGAGCAGAGTCTGTTAGAGTCTGTTAGAGTCTGTTAGACTTTCTGCTTCTCTGTGCAGAGCAGAGTCTGTTAGAGTCTGTTAGAGTCTGTTAGAGTCTGTTAGAGTCTGTTAGACTTTCTGCTTCTCTGTGCAGAGCAGAGTCTGTTAGAGTCTGTTAGAGTCTGTTAGGCTACGTTCACACAGCCATCCTTAGTGCTTGAATCTAATCTTTTCCCCCCTTAGTGACTCAGATCAGTCTTTTTCATGACTGTGTGAACAGTACAAGTCACATTGAAAGTGACTTTTTTAAAGACGACCTGGGCTACTTTCAAATGTGGTAAAACATCAGATTTGAATCTGATGTTTTTGAAAGTGACTCCGGTGTGAACAGACATCTGGCCCATATCTGACTTAATGCTTCAATGTGACTTCTTCTTCTTCTGTTGAGTTGTATGGCAGTTGGCATCCTTAAATGGTGCATTACCACCACCTACTGTATTGCTAAAACTATAGTGCAAATACAATATCAATAAAAAAGTGTCCACCCAAAATGCGCCCATTTACCCCAATATCCATACTGTGGTGTGGCCCAGACCAGTCGTCTAGACCAAAGCGAACGCTTCATTCAGCGTTTTTGTCAAGTCATCTCCCGAAATGTCTTCAATATCCAAAAAGTTCCTGGCAGCGTCCACCACTTCAATGTGACTTTTACGTCATTCCAGAGCGACATTCGTCACTATTCTGCGCTGGCGGGAGGAGGGAGGGGGAGGACCAACACGCGGGCATTGAAATTAAACCGTGAACAACAGATGAAACAACATCGTCAGCTACCGCCATGTTTACTGCTGTCTTCTTCCGGGTTTACGTAGAACAGCAGTGCGCTGCGTGTGACGTTATTGTTGTTCTTCTGCGCATGCGGGTCACTTCATGTCCGTGATCTGTTCACACTGGAGTCAGATACGGGCCACTTTTAAAAAGTCTGTGTGAACAGCCACACAAAAAAATCAGATGTGAGCATCAAGTCAGATTCAAGCACTAAGGATGGCTGTGTGAACGTAGCCTTAGAGTCTGTTAGAGTCTGTTAGACTTTCTGCTTCTCTCTCATTTTGACAGGCAGGGTCATCACAATTCTGTCGTAATCTATTGTTACCTGTGAATGACAGATAGCCTTGAGATTTGTCTGTCCTTCTGTTAAAAATACAAAATAAAATAAAATCTGTCTAAAAAGACAGAAAATATTCTGTTAACACGGCCAGTGGTGCAGAGTGGCAGGTATAGTAGAAGAATGTGATCTTGCAAAGAGAGACTATGCAAGGCTACTAGGAGTAGTGTTGGAGCAGCATGGCAGTCATGTTGCTTCTAGTGTCTCTCCACATGAGTTCTGCTCCATCTCCCAGGAGCACAGAAGACATTTCTCATATGGATCTCATGTGGGAGAGCAGAGTGTGACGCCTACAGTGTGGTCCACATCTCCCTCCCCAGGGACAAGCAGGCAGCTGCTGAGGAGGCGGGCCTTGCCTCCAGTCCTGTGCAGCCATTGGTCGGCAGCCTGAGCCTCGGGGAGAAGCAAGAGGATGCCGACAACCAGAAGAACTCTAGCAGGGCCAACAGCAACACCATCCACATCCCCGTCACCATCACCGGCCCGCCTGGGGAAGCCACCATCATACGCAGTGAGTACTTCACCTCACCAGCACATCACTATGGGTTTAGGAAGGTTCACCTCACCAGCAGATCACTATGGGTTTAGGAAGGTTCACCTCACCAGCACATCACTATGGGTTTAGGAAGGTTCACCTCACCAGCACATCACTATGGTGAGGTGAACCATAGATGATTTATTGAGGGAAAGGGGGTTGAGGCAAGACGGATGAATCAGGGGTAGAGATGATGGCATTGAGTCTGGGTTGATGGTTGTCTCGAGGAACCAGGGAATGGAGACGCAGGGTGGTGGTACTGTCTCGCTGATGGGGTCGCTTCTTGGCTCCATCATGCCCCCCTGGTTCCTGTACTGAAGGAGGAGAGCGTGGGATGAGAGAACTGAGGCATGCGAGAGAGGGAGAGGTGGTGGTTAAGCGTGGTGCTGTAAGTGGGGTGCAGCAGGAAATTGAATGTGTGCTTGAGGCGTAGGCTTGTTCCCCAACTTTTGTTATCATACATTATAACCACATTTGTGCTTCAGTTACAAAGATGAATGTATAATTGTATATTTGTTTCTGTTGTTTTCTTTGCACGCCAGTGAACAACATAGACTGTGACAACCTCCCGCTCACCGAGGAGAAGAAAGATCTGGAGGAGCCAAAACACATCCTGCCCTACAGCTCCATGTTTGTCTTTGGGCAGACCAACCCGTAAGTCACACCTTGCAGCTGATAGAGACACTGCATGTAATAGGCCACGCCCATCACGGGGGAAAAGCTCCGTTCATTTCTACACACCAGCATCATTTTCCTTGAATTAAACATAGCTAAAAGCTGTTGTGTGGTGGGCTGTGCAGACAACAAATGTAAAAAATCACCAGTTAAAGTTTTTTTGTACTCCTGAGCAAAACAAGGAAGCCATTGAGAATTGGCGAGAAGAAAAATGTGGATCTAGCTGTCAAGGAAGTAAGTTGGAGTGTTCATCTTCCGTATATACAATCTTTTTGTGCAACACGCAACCATGCACGCGACATAGGAGAACGCCAGGATTGGAGGGGGGCTTTCTGTTTTCCCCCGTCTTGGGCGTGGTTTCTGAATGATGACGCGTTTTGCAGTGTCTCTATTGGAGGAGAATGGTGTAGCCTTCATGACAAAACAAGCAGTGCTCTAAGACCCTGGGGGCGTGTCTGCTGACGTGACCCCAGTGCTCTCCCACAGGTTTCCCCCAGGCTGTTACATGTCCAACATTGTGCGTTATCTTGACAGAGAGGGATCAGAGTGTTGGAGTGACTGACCTGTTTTGGGAGGACATGAGACATGAGTGTACCCAGCGAGCTGTCACTGCTCTGTGTGTGTGTGTGTGTGCGTGTGTGTGTGTGTGTGTGTGTGTGTGTGTGTGTGTGTAATGGGTGCGTGATGCGTGTGTGTGTGTGGTGTCCCAGGGTGCGGAGGCTGTGTCACTACGTGGTCAACCTGCGTTACTTTGAGATGTGCATCTTACTGGTCATCACTATGAGCAGCATCGCTCTGGCAGCCGAGGACCCCGTGCAAGCTAACGCACCGCGCAACAACGTGAGTCACACGCACATCTGGACTAAATGCATCAACATCTGGAGCGACACACACACACACACACACACTGGCTGTCAGACACATACGCGCACATGCCAGTACCTGTATGCAAATGTGCCTTCTCTCTCTCACACACACACACACACACACACACACACACACACACACACACACACACACACACACACACACACACACACACACACACACACACACACACACACAATACACTCACACACTTGAATCTCATTGGAGCTGACTGCCTCAGTCATCACTGATGTCTAGGATTCTTCCTAAAAGCTTAACTTTGGAGCAAAGCAAGGAACCTATAAAAGAAGCAAGTCATGACATCATAGCCATGTTTGAATGCTCTGACTTTGGTGTCAGTTCTATTGAAGCCGATGGGAGATGCAAGGAGAAGCACACTGATGCTGCCTTCCAGACAACTGGGACCTTCGCATTTTCTGACCTATTAGAAAAAGTGCACTGGAACGCCGTCTGAGCGCGGGGGGGGGGGGGGGGATCTACCCCGACTAGGCGGGGAATCAGTTGTCTGATGTAAAACATGATTATAGACATACTTTACAGGGCTCATGGCGGGTCAAATTAACTCATTTATTATTGGATTGACATATATTCCGTGCGGGGGGCACGCGGGGGGGCCACGTGCATGCGTGTGTTTAACCATCTGTTCCAGGAAGAACAAAGTTGTGAGGGCTTCAGACCTCTGACAGGGCACGAGGGCACAGGAACACATTGGGGCCAATTATTCCAAAGCTTCTTAAACTCAACACATCCGTCACTGAATCATCTATACACTCTCAACTATCTTACCTGATCTTCTCTCCCTCCTGTGTTGCAGGTTCTGAAGTATCTGGATTATGTCTTCACTGGAGTCTTCACCTTTGAGATGGTGATTAAGGTGAGGAGCTGTCAACATCCTGGACGATACAGCAGGAAGCTTCTGCTTTGTGTTATTTCATAGTTTTCATATCTTTACGATTATTCTGTGTCTAAACGTGTGACTGAGTGTATTTGTGCTGCATTGACTAACATTGTCTTTGATATTCTATGAATATCATTCTACTGCTCTAGATGATTGACTTGGGTCTGCTCCTCCATCCCGGCTCTTACTTCCGTGACCTGTGGAACATTCTTGACTTCATTGTGGTCAGTGGAGCTCTGGTGGCCTTCGCCTGCTCGTAAGTCAATTATTCTGCCTGAATATAAAATTAGATAGTTAATATATATCATGTTTATTCTTTACTTCATGTAATTTATTTTAAAGGGATAGTTCAGTTTGTTTGAAGTTGGGTCCTATGAGGTACTCTCATACAGTCAGTGCACTGGGTAAAGCACTCTGGATGCATCGTGCACCGAGATAGGAGAACTGCACTCCAGCTGCAACAGGCACAGAGAGCTGTCTGCTGAGTGTGAAGGGGGCCATGAGCAAAAACGGGGGAAAAAACCCAGAAAAAATACATAATAGCTCACCTGAACTGACCTGACCTGCTGACAATACTGCTCACATATATATATATATATATATATATATATATATATATATGTTGATATAGAGTTACTTGTTGAACACCATTTGTGAACAAAGATGATGACATTGGTTTGACCCCATAGAACAACACACTGAGGAATATACAGTCACACGCACACACACACACACACACACACACACACACACACACGCACGCACACACACACACACGCACGCACGCACGCACACGTGCACACACACGCATGCACGCATATAATAGGCCTCTTGAAGCATACAGGCTTGCAGTGTGGGTCTCCGGGGTAAGAAGGAGCTGCCATAGTCTCTGTCAACTATTTCCTCTCTAGTTCTAGTGTTGATCTGTCCTGAAAATCTCTCCAGTGCGTCTGTGTAAGGGGCCGTATCACAGGGAACGCTTTTTGGCAGAGCACTTTGAATATCAAAAAATATGAATGCCCAGAACACTTCCAAAGTGCACAGACACTGCGCACAGAACGTTAGTAGCTAACGTTAGCTAACATAACAAGGTAAATAGCAAGCTAACATCAACACAACAAGATAACACAACTAATAATTCTCACCCGGAACCCCCCAAAAAGCAGAGATCTCCCTCCAGGCTTTGCTTTTAATGTCATTTTTAGTCCCGCTTCTTCCTCGATTTTGATTGATCGGTCGAAAAAAGTGACATTGATGAGCGTGCGCTCTTTTCCAAAAGTGTAAATGTTTGAGGTGCCCAGAGCGCTCGCCCAAAACACGCTCTAACCCTAACCCTAACCAGAGCGCTCGCCCAAAACACGCCCGCCACCAAGAGCGCTGGAAAACCTGCCGCGATGCTGGGAAGAGGAGTGCTCCTATTCACCTTATGTAGCCACGCCCATTTGACCCGGTTATGTGGCCGTGTGACGACTTCCGGCTAAAAGAAAAAGAAAATGGCTGGCTGCTCCAATATCATCTAACTCTGAATTAACTAATAATTTAGCCAATTGTATGTAACATACCAAATAAAAGCAAACTGCAATGTCTAAGAATGCAACGCCATGTAACTGGCTCGTTAAGTCTCGCATTCCAGGGAATTACGTTAACGTCTGCGGGTCTTATAGACGTAAGTGGCTCGAGCGCTCGGAGGAGAGAAAACCATTTGAAGCTTTCTTTGTTGGAGTCCAGGTATGTTTTACAAGAAAGTGCTCGTCATTGTCGACGATAACGTTATCTGACCTGGCTAACAGTGGATACTCGCTTGCTTGCTGTGTACCAAGCTCAAAGTAGTAGGCTACGTTCTTTATTTTACCCCCTGCACTGTCCGCTACAAAAACAACTCTCTTCTTCGTGACGTTCTTTCATATTTCACGCCGTGACCGCCGGAAGTGTTAACACGACCCGGAAGAATTTGGCCCACCCCCGCGTCTGAACATAAGGTGAATAGCACATCTTTACCATAGAAAATGAATCGCTGAAATGTGCAGGCAGCTCCAAAAAGTTCCCTGTGGACACAGCCCCTAAAGCTGCTTCCTGTTGCTCTGACCCGCCTCTTCCTGTGCTGATCGTAGACCGATGCGTCTTTCTGTGTGTTTTATCTGTTGCTGACTCTATCTCTGTTGTTCTCTCTTCTACTCTTTCCTTTCATCTTCCTCTTTTGTGGCTTGGATTGCTTTCAGGAGCCTTATGGGGTAATGGCTGCTCTCTGTGTCTGTCTGTCTCTTCACTTGTCTTTGTCTTTGTCCCTGTCTCTCCATCTGGTTGTCCCTCTGAGACACTTTTGCCCGTGCAGAGTTTTATAGGTGTGCCTGCCTGCAGCCTTCCTCTCACAGCTGAATTCATTTTACGAACAAATGCCATACTTGTTTTAAATGTGCTATTCCTAATCACCACAGCCATAGTCACGATCAAAGATTGATAGTGGCATTTTCTCTGTTTGTGTTACATAAGTGTGTTTCTGTTACTGTACATCTGTTTGTCTGTTAACTTACGTAACATTATATGTGTAGGACGAGTAGCAATAGTACACATGCAGCCATCTTCAATTGGTACCTGGGCCATTCGGCTGCCAGCCAAGATCCTTTGCAGACTAAACAAAGATTAAACAGAAACTTAATTTAACAAAACATAACTTCAGACCAATTCAACACTATGAATATCATTACGTAGTTTCTCTAAAGCAATGTCCCTCATGGTGTAGAAACTTAATTTAACATAACATAACTTCAGACCAATTCAACACTATAAATATCATTAGTTTCTCTAAAGCAATGTCCCTCATGGTGTAGAAACTTAATTTAACATAACATAACTTCAGACCAATTCAACAGTATAAATATCATTCGTTTCTCTAAAGCAATGTCCCTCATGGTGTAGTCTTGCTGGCCAGCCTCCTCTCCCTTCCGTCCGAGGAGTCTGGCGCCGCAGGTCTCCATAACTGGGATAAACCCTCCCCTGCTCTACAGCTGCTCTCCCATTGGAGCGACTGTTTCGGTGGCAGCCGGATGTCCGCTCCCGGCTTATTACAAGCTCTGTCATTGGCTCCGACCATGTCAATCAGAGCGGCTTCCGCTCCCTCCTCCCTGTGTGTCGCTGTAAATAGTGCCCTGCCGCCTCAGTGAAAACAACAACGCTAACTAGCTACTGTAGCAAGTAGGGGTGGGGGAAAAAATCGATACACCACAGTATCGCGATATTTTGCCTGACGATATTGTATCGATATTTGGACGCCAAGTATCGATATTGCAATTTTTTTTTTTTTTTTTTTTTTTTTTTTTTTTTTTTTGCAGGCCATGCCAGGCCACCGGGCTACTATAAACTTTAGTTCCAAGGCCAGCAGTAAACAAACGGTAGCATATTTTCATTTTGTTTTAACAGTAACAGTTTTGTCATAACAGTCATTTACAAATTCCCCAGTTACTGAATGGGCTGCACAAGATGTTTTGTGTAAGTGAAGTGAAGTTGCAAAAACTACATAAGTACAGTAGTCCACACACACATCCAGTTAAGGTGGACTGTAAGTAGACTGTAACAAACAGTTCAGTTTGTCAGGTGCATGCAACTATGACATGACTTTATGAAAGTTGTTGGTCTGTCTACTTGACAATGTTGCTGCAATAAAATGGTTGAAGTCGGATGTACAGACTGAAAAATTGTTCTTATATAAACCAGATGTTGACAAAGTTTTTCTTTGTGGACATCATTTGCAGTTGAAAAAGTAAGAAATCGCAATATATCGAAATATCGCAATATTCAATATATCGCAATATCGATATATCGCAATATCGAAAATATCGCAGTATCGCAATACTATCGTATCGTGACTCAAGTATCGTTTCAGTATCGTATCGTGGGCATCTGGTGATTCCCACCCCTAGTAGCAAGCTAACGGCAGAAACCTACATGCTAGCTCGTTGCTACACGCTGAAAACGGCAAGTTGGATTGTTTGAAACTATTTTCCAAGGGCACTGCCGCTAAGCGCCGCCCATCGCAATCCCACTATGGAGACCTGCGGCGCCAGACTCCTCGGACAGAAGGGAGAGGAGTCTGGCCAGCGAGACAGAAGGGAGAGGAGTCTGGCCAGCGAGACAGAAGGGAGAGGAGTCTGGCCAGCGAGACTGAAGGGAGAGGAGTCTGGCCAGCGAGACTGAAGGGAGAGGAGTCTGGCCAGCGAGACTGAAGGGAGAGGAGTCTGGCCAGCGAGACTGAAGGGAGAGGAGTCTGGCCAGCGAGACAGAAGGGAGAGGAGTCTGGCCAGCGAGACTGAAGGGAGAGGAGTCTGGCCAGCGAGACAGAAGGGAGAGGAGTCTGGCCAGCGAGACTGAAGGGAGAGGAGTCTGGCCAGCGAGACTGAAGGGAGAGGAGTCTGGCCAGCGAGACAGAAGGGAGAGGAGTCTGGCCAGCGAGACAGAAGGGAGAGGAGTCTGGCCAGCGAGACTGAAGGGAGAGGAGTCTGGCCAGCGAGACTGAAGGGAGAGGAGTCTGGCCAGCGAGACAGAAGGGAGAGGAGTCTGGCCAGCGAGACTGAAGGGAGAGGAGTCTGGCCAGCGAGACTGAAGGGAGAGGAGTCTGGCCAGCGAGACAGAAGGGAGAGGAGTCTGGCCAGCGAGACAGAAGGGAGAGGAGTCTGGCCAGCGAGACTGAAGGGAGAGGAGTCTGGCCAGCGAGACAGAAGGGAGAGGAGTCTGGCCAGCGAGACAGAAGGGAGAGGAGTCTGGCCAGCGAGACTGAAGGGAGAGGAGTCTGGCCAGCGAGACTGAAGGGAGAGGAGTCTGGCCAGCGAGACTGAAGGGAGAGGAGTCTGGCCAGCGAGACAGAAGGGAGAGGAGTCTGGCCAGCGAGACAGAAGGGAGAGGAGTCTGGCCAGCGAGACTGAAGGGAGAGGAGTCTGGCCAGCGAGACTGAAGGGAGAGGAGTCTGGCCAGCGAGACTAGACTACTCATGGTCTAACAAAGTTGCGTTCTTTGGTATGGCAGTTGGCTGGCAGCTGATAGGCCTTCAGCTGAAGATGGCTGCCATGTCCAGAGCTGGGCGGCAGGAGCGAGAATGTGCTCTTAACACCTGCAGTTTGTAAGATACATACTATGCAACTATTTCATGATTATTATACTGTGTATACTTATTATTATAGAGGGAATGCACGTGACGTCACGGACGCGACGGTCAGTGCGGGTACGCCCACTCAGCTGCAGTGAGTGTCAAAACGTCTAAACAAGCCAGGTGGTGCCGCCGGGTCACGGTGTTTAGCGTTCAGCTTCCGCGAGAAAACAACGAAAATGGGAAAGTGCTGTTGTGCCATTGACTGTAAAAATAGATTCAACAAGGCGTCGGAGGTATCTTTTTACAGGCTGCCGAAAGCTAATGAAACGGTCCCGGTCTTCTCTGCAGCTATCCAGGGTTTCAATGAGGGCTCATTCATTCTCTGGCTGTGTTTTACCTGCACAGATATAACGTTACATGAGTGACAGTGTTCACTATGAACAAAGCTAGCGTGTGTTAGTGACAGCGTATGCTATATTTTTCTTAATAAAAGTTGTAATAAAATAAATATGTACCTCTCCACATACAACCAGAATATCCATTGCTGTCCTCGTTACTTTAATGTCGCCAACAAATCCAGCTTTGAAGTACGACCATGCGTCCAGGCTCTTGTATGCTTTCATGCTTTGGTTTGTGTATTTCCCCGGCGTCGATATTAAGTACATATAAATGTCAGGAAAGCCTATTCCTGGCCACATGTCTACGTCCATGGACCACTGGTTCTTTGGCAAGCTGTAAGGGTCACATTCGAGTCCAACTGCCTTTAATTTAAGCAGATAATCGTTTATATTAGCCGTGGTTTCGCTACTACCCCTGGCGGAAGCCACGTTTGTTTTGGAAATTTGACACTCAGTGCTGCTCAGTCCGGCTGAGGGGGCGTGTTCGGGAGGGGGCGTGGCGTCGGTGCATTCCCTCTATTATGATGTATATGGGCCCTTTAAGAGGGAAAGATGTTCCAGTCAGATACAGCAGATTCTAGTGCTATCAATTCTATTCAGCGTACAAATCAAGTTGCTAATCAAATAACCAGAGCCAAATTTAAATATGAGCCATCTTTATTGATTCTTTTTGAAGACTTTAAAATGTCAAGTGATGAAAAATAATTGTGAGGGAAGAGCAGAAAGCACATATTCAGAGCAACAAAAAAGCAATATATTTGATCAGTATCTTGCTTCCTTTTAATACACAGTTCATCCTTGATCCTGCTGCTGACAGGCTCAGTGTTCTGATATGATGGAGTCAGACTCATATAGAGGAGAGGTCTTATCTGATGAACACACTTCCTCTCCCTCCCTCTCTCCTACTCTCACCCATCTCCTCTCCACCATTCTGTCCATCTCTGTCTCTCTCACCTGTCCTTATGTCCATCATTCTGTCCATCTCTGTCTCTCTCACCTGTCCTTATGTCCATCATTCTGTCCATCTCTGTCTCTCTCACCTGTCCTTATGTCCACCATTCTGTCCATCTCTGTCTCTCTCACCTGCTCACATGTGTGGCAGATATGCAGACAGACTGTAGCTTTCTGTAGCTTGTCTGTCTTCTCAAAGGTGTCTTCTTATCTTTGAGAAGGAAACATCCATGGAAGGGCAGGAATCTTCTTCCACAAAACTCTCCATCTTTCACTTGACACATCTGGAATACACATTTTCATCACTTTCTCTCAGTATCTTATCAGACTTTTCTACTTTGCTGTTTACATGTGTGACTAGTTGAAGTGTTTGCCTCTTATCCTTGTTTTCTTTACGATGACTTTTGATGCTCCTCATTTGTATGGCTACATAATATCAGTGTATGTTCATGCCTGTGCGATATTGTTCTCTGCTTACAACCCTTCTTTTGCTCTCTCTTTCTTTATTCTGTGTGCTTGTTTTACTTTGTCATTTCTTCTGTTCCTTTGTGTTGGTCTATTTATGTGTCCTATGTGTTTCTGTATGGTATGGGTCGTGTGTGTGTGTCTCTGTCTGTCTGTCTGGATGCTTATCATTGCTTTTCCTCATCAGATCGCAACAAAGCGTGGCCAGGTGGGAACTGTCCCTATCTACCTTTTGTTATTCGCTCCCCTGTCCCCTGTCTGTCCCCTGTCCCCAAATGTCAAACTCAAAATGTCCCTTTTATCAACCTTTGCAATGGAATTTCAGCACCTCTATCCTGACCTGCATGGGATAGCTATGATTCCCCTCCCCTCTCCGCTCTCCCTGGTCCCTGGTCGCCCTCTCAGTGAAGCGCTGTCCCAATATTGGGAAATTAATATTGGGAAGTCCTCATAGCTTTCAGAAGAGCTGGTGCTCACCTACAGTACTAACATGAATCTGCACTGAGAGTACCAAATATTCACAACACCTGCCGCTTCCCTCCATGTATCAGATGTCTCAAAGCTTAAATATCCTTATCTTGTCACCTGGCCTTCATATATTTCTCCTCTTAAGGTAAGATAAGATAATCCTTTATTAATCCCACGAGGGGGAAATCGATGATTATCGTGGATTTAATTGGTCAGATTGCCAAGGGATTATAGCCTGCAGCTGGATTCACCTCTCCTGTCCTTCATCGACATCTCTCTGCGTTTTTGCAGTGGACTTATAGGAAAATCAATCAGGGATTATAGAGTAGTTTTCACCTGAATTCACCTGGGCATTACCCTGGGCATTACCCTGGGCATTACCCTGGGCAGGCTACTTCACCTAAACACCTGCTGTTCCTTACATCCTGTACCCTCAGTGAGAACACGCCCCCCCCCCCCAAAGACTCACAATTCAATACTGAAAATGTTTTTTTTTCTATAACAACCTCTCATATCCTGTAATTTATCCTTAATATTTGTACACACTTGCAGTATTGCCTAGGCCAGTTCTGTCCTAAAAATGTATTATTACAATCTGCAGAATTCCCCATATCATTGAATTGAAAGACCTGGTTGCCAGATAGGAGACTGATGCCTCCTGTTTTGTCATGGGAGAAATGAACAGAAGGCAAAGTGCTTCTGCTCTGTTGTGACGCACACAACTGATTGGATGTCAGATCTACCGTCTGATTGGATGTCAGATCTCCCGTCTGTAAACAGGAAATGCTCTTTGCTCTCAGAAGCGGCAGCCGAGAAGACCGTAGTCATGGCGACTGAGGATATCACGATATCTAGTCTCATATCATGATGTCGATATAGTATCAATATATATCCAGTCCTACTGTACGTGCTCAGCAGCTAAACATGTGAGTCACATCTTTATATAGTCCAGTCCTACTGTACGTGCTCAGCAGCTAAACATGTGAGTCACATCTTTATATAGTCCAGTCCTACGTGCTCAGCAGCTAAACATGTGAGTCACATCTTTATATAGTCCAGTCCTACTGTACGTGCTCAGCAGCTAAACATGTGAGTCACATCTTTATATAGTCCAGTCCTACGTGCTCAGCAGCTAAACATGTGAGTCACATCTTTATATAGTCCAGTCCTACGTGCTCAGCAGCTAAACATGTGAGTCACATCTTTATATAGTCCAGTCCTACTGTACGTGCTCAGCAGCTAAACATGTGAGTCACATCTTTATATAGTCCAGTCCTACTGTACGTGCTCAGCAGCTAAACATGTGAGTCACATCTTTATATAGTCCAGTCCTACTGTACGTGCTCAGCAGCTAAACATGTGAGTCACATCTTTGGTACATTTTGGATGTGGTAATATCGTCATGTGGCCTGGTTTTAAAGGCTGCATTATACTGTAGGAAAGTGATGTAATTGTCTCAACTAATACCAGACTGTTCTAGCTGTTCTATCATTTGCCTTTACACACTTAGTCATTATATCCACATTACTTTGATTACGTATCAACATTTTCATTGTGTCAATATTTTGAGAAAGCATCAGTAGTCATCCCTACAATATTTGATTGAGGTATTTGATCAGAAATATTGTGATATTTGATTTTGTCTATATCACCCAGCCCTATGAGCAATCAGTGTTGATCTGTGTCTCTTTGATGTGAACGCACAACCTCATAATCCCCCCCCCGCCCACACACACACACACACACACACACACACACGCACGCACGCACACACACGTGTATGTATAGAGCTATCTCCCTTTGGAATAGGTTGCCATGCTTGATTACTCAAGCAACAAGTAAAGTAAGTTTTAAAAATAAACTAAAGAGGTTATTCTTGGGTACAGGCCTGCAAAATAAATAGATAAATGGTTTTATTTAAATATGTTTGAAATGTTCTGTTGTACTGTAATGGTGTAATGGTGCTTTTTGTGCTTTTTTAGGGAGGGGGGGTGGGGGGTAGACGATTACTGTAAATTTATTAATGTATGCTTATATGTGAAAGCATGAGTATACTTCTATGTTTTTAAGGTGGACCCCAGGAAGAGTAGCTGTTACCTCGGTAACAGCTAATGGGGATCCAAATAAATAAATAAACACATACACACACACACAAACACAGACATTACATCTTCCAAGCACAGCTCTTCTGAAAGCTATTGGGGGACTGTTCGCACCATCTAAATGTGTTGGGCTTCTTGAGTGGTGAGGACTGACATGAGGACTGACATGAGGACTGACATTGTCTGAGCCGATTGCATGCCAGGGTAACCAAGTCATCAGAGCATGAGAGCTGCATGCCATTATGTTAGAGATGAGAAGAAGGAAAAGGCCCCAAGCCTACAATGTATGGAACCATGCTTCTCTGCTGTTTATTTAGCAATATATCATCAGATATGATTAAAATCACTTTGGTAATATTTTTGAAATAACGAGACAGCAGAAATCACTCGTGTTCGGACTTAGGACTTGGTTACTGGTCATATCTATCCACTATCCTGACATGGGGCATGACTAGTGCATCTTCTGCAGATATGACAGCTTCCATGTCTGACATGTAGATCTTTTCCACATATATGAGATGGTTTGATTGCATCGTATCTGGCATGACATGAACTCCACATTCTAGCAGCATGGAGTTAGAATGCTCCTAACATGAAATCTGTGACTCTCTGAGATTTTCCCTTAGTATGTATATCATCATATTTGGATATCTTGGAATATTCGGGCGATAATATCTATGGATTCTTAGGGGTTTTGCGCAGTATATATATATATATATATATATATATATATATATATATATATATATATATATATATATATAAGGGCTCAATAAACCTGACTTGAGACTTGTGCACATGGGTCAATTGCCCAGTGACCTCAATACCTTTTATAATTCTCACATCCTCCTGACACAGAAATCCTCCTCTCACTAGTTATGGACTTTTACCTCAAGTTACGATGAAATATTATATGGCCATATTCAATGTTAAAATGAATATCCTCAAAGTACAATACCCACAATGCTTCACCCACAGTGAGTTCTGTTCAATCTCTTGGTCCTCCATACGCCCCGCAGGCCACCCAGGAACCATTTCACAGTTAATTTGGAGGTTTCAGCTGCGTCCACGTTGATACACCGTGGGCTAACTTATCTGGGCTTGTGTGTGTGTGTGTGTGTGTGTGTGTGTGTGTGTGTGTGTGTGTGTGTGTGTGTGTGTGTGTGTGTGCGTGCGTGCGTGTGCGTGCGTGCGTGCGTGTGTGATAGAGAGAGAGAGAGAGAGAATAAGTAAATAAGTCTCCCTGTGTGTATGTATCCACTCGTGTGTCTCAGATGCCTGACAGTGAGTAGAGGCAATCAAACCTATCTTACTACCTAAACTCCCTGCCCATGCTAACACTGCCCATGCTAACACTGCCCATGCTAACACTGATCAGGCTAACCCTGCCCATGATAACACTGCCCAGGCTAACACTATTTCCAATCTGCGCAGAGGGACTAAAGGCAAGGACATCAACACCATCAAGTCCCTGAGGGTTCTCCGAGTCCTCCGGCCTCTCAAGACAATCAAACGCCTGCCCAAGCTCAAGGTACAGTAATGCCATCTGTCACCTGCCAAGTCCATTTGGGCCAAACTCCAGAGCAGCTGGCGCCATTGCCAGAGCCAACTTACAATACAATACACAATACCGGAGGAATGGATAACCTATATCAAGTTGAAACAGTCTAAATGAAATAGTTTAACAGTTTTGACCTTCTTTGTGGTTGAGGAATGGATAAGCTATATCAAGTTGAAACAGTCTAAATGAAATAGTTTAACAGTTTTGACCTTCTTTGTGGTTGAGGAATGGGACAAAACGTTCACACACATGAGAGTGGGGGGGGGGGGGATAATAAAAAGAAAGAAAGAAAGACAACAGATAGAGTAGGAACCAGATCACGGCCTCCACACAGAAAGATGAGTGCAAACTAGAAACTAATTCTAGAGAAGTAGAGCGTGATACCATAGAAGAAGCATTTCTGCTTCCACATAGGGCTGGGCAATATATCCATATGATATCAATATTGTGATATGAGGATAGATAATATGCTGTTAGATTTTGGATATTGTGATATTTATTTTTTATTTTATTTATCCTTTTTTTAACCAGGTGAGTCCCATTTGAGATTTTCATCTCTTTTATCAGGGAGCCCTGGCCAAGAAAACAGCAAACAGAAGTTACACCAAATCACAAGTTACAATAATACATTTATATAACTGTTTTAAAGGCTGCATTACAGTGAAGTGACAGAATTGACCCACTACCCGCTCTGCACAACGCAGTTATTTGAGCTGCCAGCTCCTTTCTGCAATTCATTCTTCTCTATGGTAAGGACGTGCTAAGCGTGCTCCTCTTTCAAGGAACGCACCTCGCGTTTAAGCACTGGTGGCGTCTGTGTTTTTTGGTGGAGCCGTTTCAAGTTAAAAAAAGTTCAACATTTGGAGGAATCGTCTTTTCTCTCCTACCTCTTCTCCTGTCAGGTGGATCTTCAACCTCCGCTGCTGCCAGAATTGCCAATAATCTGGCTTTCATGTTTACAGTGAACAACATCAATGATACACCTGGCGCTAACATGTGTTTTCTGTGATCAGATTGTGTTTTATCACTTGAAATGCCAGATGTAAACACCCCCAAAACGCATTGAAGAAGGATTGCAATCTGATCGGCCAAACCACCTCCGGAGGGGGTCAGGGATGCATTGTGTACACATTGAACACGAGTGTAAATGCAATGTGTCCTCTCAATCTGGATACAGCAACTTTATGCAGATTGAGAGGACAACCATTTCTGCAATCAGATTGCAATCTGATGGCAGAAAACGCATGTTAACGCCAGGTGTAAATGGCCTCAAACAGATGAAACCGTCCTTGTGATCGTTGTGTCCTGAACTGTACTGCACACGACTGCAGGGGAAAACAAAACAAAGTACAAAATAAAACACTCCGTGCGCTGTTTGTTTTTGTGCGCAATGGAAGCGCTCTTGGCATGATTTCCAAAGCGTTCTTTTTTAAATAACTGCGTTGTATGTGCAACGCCGCTTAGTCTTTATATCCACATTACTGATTATTTATCAAAAATCTCATTGTGCAAATATTTTGTGAAAGCACCAATAGTCATCCCTACAATTGTCACAGTAACAATAACAACAATAACAACAACCGTGATAAATATCGTGCATCGCCATTCAGCCTAAAAATACAGAGATATCATTTTTGGTTCATATTGTCCAGCCGTAGTTCCACAAACAACCTTTTAATATCCCAAAGAACCAGAAAAGTTTGAAAATAATCAAACCCCTCCATAGCATATTATATTGGGCATTTGCAAAAGAGGCGGTATACGTTGTGTTTTTGTTTATCTGTCCTTGTACAAGGACAGATAAGTAAAAACACAACGCAGGTATCTAAGCAAAGAGAGTGCAGAAATGCTGAAAGCTGCTTTGTGGAAACAAAAATGTTTTTTCTCAGCATGGGTGAACAGACTGTATTAATGACAAGCTAATCACATCAGTGTGTTGTGAGCACTCTCAGACCTTCACTGTCCATCTTCATATAATGAGCTGTCAGGGCTGCTCGTTCGCTTTTTACCGACGAATGAGAAAAATGCAAATGTGTCTCCCATCAAGGCAAGTCCACTCAACGCCGTATTCTGATGCAATCGTGACACATTACGATTGATGTGTGGGGGGAGGCAGCTGATCAGACAAAAGTAATGGATCCTGAGAAAGAAAAGAAAAGATAAAAGATCTTAATGAAGTAAAACAAGCGAGATGATTGAGCTAGATCAGAGTTGGCAGTGGATTGGGCCAGTCTCTTGGCTACTCGGACAACGCGGTTTGACAGACAGACAGGCGGGCAGTGAAATATGCTGAAATATGAAAATATGAAATATGTCTTTACGCTGCAGACACCAGCCTTGAGGGTCATCATTCACCCGGCAGCATATTCATTGGTTAGATTGCACACATGCCACCATAGATAGCAGAGCACTTCATCTCAGTGAGGGATCACAGCACAGGCTGAGAAACACACTGATGCTATATGGGAATAGCCTGAATCACATGTCGGCATAGTGCGTTTGTGGAATCCACACAGCGATGTACAATATAAACATTTCTGAAACAAAATATGT
>NC_139627.1:7381953-7427472 GCF_964638095.1 Poromitra crassiceps
GGCCAAACATCTCGCCGATAAGTATAAATACCCCGAGGTGTTCAAAGAGCAACACGAATAGCAGATGTGATCAAATGATTACATTCCCTCGAATACGTCGTCAAACTAGTCTAACGAGGAAATGCGCCAGCTGCAACAATCAGTCTATCATGTTCTAGACCGGACCAGGTCCCTGGTACTGGTCCTTACGGGACCAGGTCCCTGGTACTGGTCCTTACGGGACCAGGTTCCTGGTACTGGTCCTTACCGGACCTTGCACCCATAATCATTTGACAGCAGGGCATTCCAAATAAGGTGGATATTACAGGCAAAAGGGCATCTGCACACTAGGTAAAATACACAGTACAATATCAGTACATGTATAATGCTGACTCACTATTATGACTTCCGTAATATCTCATTTTCCGCTCTCCCTCTTTCGTACGTTTGTCTTTCTCTGTGCCTTATATGTCCTTTGACCTCTTCCTCCCCCTTCCTGTCTGTGTTGTGCTCTTCCCTCTTCCTCCCTCCATCAGAGGTCAGTTCTTGAAGTATGACCGGGAGGACGTGGCCGCTCAGCCCAGGGAGTGGAAGAAGTATGAGTTCCACTATGACAACGTTCTCTGGGCGTTCCTCACACTCTTCACCGTCTCCACCGGAGAGGGCTGGCCAATGTAAGTCAAGCCAAGTTACAATGCCACTATGGCATAGAGCCTACCATGTACTGTATTTCCTGGTGTATGAGCCCCTACTACACGGTTAACCCCTTCCGCCCCTCCAGGGTCCTGAAGCACTCGATGGACGCCACCTACGAGGACCAGGGCCCCAGCCCGGGCTTCCGCATGGAGACGTCTATCTTCTATGTGGTCTACTTCGTGGTGTTCCCCTTTTTCTTCGTCAACATCTTCGTGGCTTTGATCATCATCACCTTCCAGGAGCAGGGAGACAAGGCCATGTCGGAGTGTAGCCTGGAGAAGAACGAGGTGGGAGAGTGGAAAGTGATGAGTGTCCTGGGTGTGATGCCTGGAGTCATATGAAACGTGCCCAAGCGCTTCATTAGATCTATAGAGGAGAACCACAGAGTAGCTTCTGCTGAGAGTTGAACACTGCCAGAGGTCTCCAGGGCCCAGAGGCCTGTAGGCCAGGCCTGTGGGCAAGTCAATAATTGAGAGAGAGAGAGAGAGAGAGAGAGAGAGAGAGAGAGAGAGAGAGAGAGAGAGAGAGAGAGAGAGAGAGAGAGAGCGAGAGAGAGAGAGAGCCCTTTAGCATGTTTACTGGCCTCTCCACATCACAACTTGTGGCAGCTATCCATGCATGTACACACAAGCACACATATGCTCGCTCTCTCTCTCTCGTTCTTTCTCCCTCTCTCTCTCGCTCCCTCTCTCTCTCTCTCCCTCCCTCTCTCCCTCTCTCTCTCTCTCTCCCTCTCTCTCTCCCTCTCTCTCTCTCTCTCTCCCTCTCTCTCTCTCCCTCCCTCTCTCCCTCTCTCTCTCTCCCTCTCTCTCTCCCTCTCTCTCTCTCTCTCGTTATTTCTCCCTCTCTCTCTCCCTCTCTCTCTCTCTCGTTCTTTCTCCCTCTCTCTCTCCCTCCCTCCCTCGCTCTCTCTCTCTCCTGTGATTGAGACCCATTATTCCTGGAGTAGCATGTTTGTCTCTTCCATGATGAGTGTTGCCGTCTGTCACTACATCAATACAAAGCAGAGCACCTCCTGGTGGTCTATTTCTGAACAGCACTCCCAGTCAAATGACATCTAACATGACGTGCAGCTCCCTCAGACAGAATAAAGCAACGTTCAGAGGGACTTGGTTAGAACCACAAAGTACTGGCCAGTGATCACAGAGCCTTATGTTGTAGGCTCCTCTTTTGATACAGTATAAGAAAAACCCTTAGAAATGTTTGTATGAATGTTTGTACATTTGATGTCCAATGCTTTTCTCTTCTATGATGATTCATTGCAGAGAGAGAGAGAGCGTTCCCATAAGATTTAAAATGATGAATTATTTGTTGGTATCACTTACATAATCCACTCTTTGTTCTTTTATTGTCTTTGTCTTTCTTGATGATGTCAAACAGAGGGCTTGCATTGACTTTGTCATCAATGCCAAGCCACTGACAAGACACATGCCAGAGAACAAGCAGTCCTTCCAGTACAAGATGTGGAAGTTTGTGGTGTCACCGCAATTCGAGTATGCCATCATGACCATGATCGCCCTCAACACAGTGGTCCTGATGATGAAGGTCAGTGATTCCTCATCATGTATTACATGACATCATGTAATCACTACAGAGAAACAGATCAGTGAATGTTGAAGGCTCAAATCACTACAGAGAAGCATCATGAATGTTGAAGGCTCAAATCACTACAGAGAAGCATCATGAATGTTGAAGGCTCAAATCACTACAGAGAAACATCATGAATGTTGAAGGCTGAAATCACTACAGAGAAACATCATGAATGTTGGATTGGTAAGAGGTTAACGAATGGAGAACCGTCTGTCACAGACGAGTGATAGCTGCCTGTTCACTTTCACTTGAGGTGGACTTTCTCTTGAAAGTACTAAAGCTTAGAATGGACGAAATGCTGTATATTTCAAATATGTGTTGCAGCAGGTATACAATGTATAGCCTACTGTATACTGCCAACAGAGAATAATTATTTCCAATGAATGTCTACCTGTAGGCCTACATGTACAACTTTTGTACACCTTCATGTGCGTGTTCTTTGCAGTATACGTGAAGGGAAGCCGAAATAAGAAATAATAATAATAATAAGAAATGCTGAAAGAATACTTTCAGCATTTCTTTCACTGTATCTTATTATATTCAGTATATTCGGTGTGTGTGTGTGTGTGTGTGTGTGTGTGTGTGTGTGTGTGTGTGTGTGTGGAATCAGATTATCTAGTTTGTCTTATTATTAGTTTGTCTTATTATTATTAAAAATAATAAGAGGACAATAAGCGGTTTGAAAAAATTGCCACCCAAAAAAATAACCCCTTGGAAAATTTCTGCTTTCGATTTTTTCCAAAGCGGAAATTTTCCAAGGGGTTATTTTTTCAGCGGGCCATTTTTTCAAAGCGGAATAAGATATCGCTACGGTATCGTTACAGTACCGGTACCGTATCGATCCCATATCGATACTGTATTGATACACTATCGGTACTGTATCGATACTGTATCGACACAGTATCGCAGAAAAAGTATTGCGATATATTGCCGTACCGATTTTATTGCACAGCCCTACCACACAGCTGGGAAAAGTCATGTTTTGGCTGGGTAATAGTTGTCCAGCATTCTACTCCATACATCTTCCATAAATCCTTTACTGTTTAATCATTTAGATCAGATGTTCCAAAGCTCCAGACTTCTTAAGGCAGAGATACAATTGGGACAACAGTGTCAGTCTGTCTGAAATACAGTCAACACTGGAAAATCATGCTAGCTGCTATCAGACAGAAGTGCTGCTATTTTGGCAGTTGCTTTGCTCATCCACTTACAGTGCGGGGGAAAAGAACAAGATGCTCATCCACTTACAGTGCGGGGGAAAAGAACAAGATGCTCATCCACTTACAGTGCGGGGGAAAAGAACAAGATGCTCATCCACTTACAGTGCGGGGGAAAAGAACAAGATGCTCATCCACTTACAGTGCGGGGGAAAAGAACAAGATGCCAACTAACGCTACTGGCTGTCAGAGAGAAGCATTGCTACCCTGGCACTTTGACCAGTATTACCCCTTTTTTTCTTTTTCTTGTAGGACTTAGCACAAATGTTTGAAATTTAAACCCCGAGGTCTGTTATGTGGGACCATCTTTACAAACGCATGATTCACAGCCATGCTTTGTTCAAACCCACAGAACTTCATTTTATGTTTCAAGTCAAGATCTAAAGGTTTCCAAAGATACCAATTATGTCATGCTTAATTACAGGGTCATGTGTATAAAACCATGCACATCTATCTGTCTTGTCATGCGATGTAATTTGCAGCCATAATAAAATGCCATCTTGGGGTTGAATCCACTCAATATAAGTGCTTTTTCTCCTGTGCCTCTCAGTTCTACGGAGCACCAGTCCTGTACGAGTCCATGCTGAAATACCTCAACATCCTCTTCACAGCCCTCTTCACACTGGAGTGCATCCTCAAGATTATTGCCTTCGGACCACTGGTGAGCTGTCAAGGCCACACACTGCTCTGCACTCTCCACACACTGCTCTGCACTCTCCACACACTGCTCTGCACTCTCCACACACTGCTCTGCACTCTCCACACACTGCTCTGCACTCTCCACACACTGCTCTGCACTCTCCACACACTGCTCTGCACTCTCCACACACTGCTCTGCACTCTCCACACACTGCTCTGCACTCTCCACACACACTGCTCTGCACTCTCCACACACTGCTCTGCACTCTCCACACACTGCTCTGCACTCTCCACACACTGCTCTGCACTCTCCACACACTGCTCTGCACTCTCCACACACTGCTCTGCACTCTCCACACACTGCTCTGCACTCTCCACACACTGCTCTGCACTCTCCACACACTGCTCTGCACTCTCCACACACTGCTCTGCACTCTCCACACACTGCTCTGCACTCTCCACACACTGCTCTGCACTCTCCACACACTGCTCTGCACTCTCCACACACTGCTCTGCACTCTCCACACACTGCTCTGCACTCTCCACACACACTGCTCTGCACTCTCCACACACTGCTCTGCACTCTCCACACACTGTTCTGCACTCTCCACACACTGCTCTGCACTCTCCACACACTGCTCTGCACTCTCCACACACTGCTCTGCACTCTCCACACACTGCTCTGCACTCTCCACACACTGCTCTGCACTCTCCACACACTGCTCTGCACTCTCCACACACTGCTCTGCACTCTCCACACACTGCTCTGCACTCTCCACACACTGCTCTGCACTCTCCACACACTGCTCTGCACTCTCCACACACTGCTCTGCACTCTCCACACACTGCTCTGCACTCTCCACACACTGCTCTGCACTCTCCACACACTGCTCTGCACTCTCCACACACTGCTCTGCACTCTCCACACACTGCTCTGCACTCTCCACACACTGCTCTGCACTCTCCACACACTGCTCTGCACTCTCCACACACACTGCTCTGCACTCTCCACACACACTGCTCTGCACTCTCCACACACTGCTCTGCACTCTCCACACACGCTGCTCTGCACTCTCCACACACTGCTCTGCACTCTCCACACACTGCTCTGCACTCTCCACACACTGCTCTGCACTCTCCACACACTGCTCTGCACTCTCCACACACTGCTCTGCACTCTCCACACACTGCTCTGCACTCTCCACACACTGCTCTGCACTCTCCACACACTGCTCTGCACTCTCCACACACACTGCTCTGCACTCTCCACACACTGCTCTGCACTCTCCACACACACTGCTCTGCACTCTCCACACACTGCTCTGCACTCTCCACACACTGCTCTGCACTCTCCACACACTGCTCTGCACTCTCCACACACACTGCTCTGCACTCTCCACACACTGCTCTGCACTCTCCACACACTGCTCTGCACTCTCCACACACTGCTCTGCACTCTCCACACACTGCTCTGCACTCTCCACACACTGCTCTGCACTCTCCACACACTGCTCTGCACTCTCCACACACTGCTCTGCACTCTCCACACACTGCTCTGCACTCTCCACACACACTGCTCTGCACTCTCCACACACTGCTCTGCACTCTCCACACACACTGCTCTGCACTCTCCACACACTGCTCTGCACTCTCCACACACACTGCTCTGCACTCTCCACACACACTGCTCTGCACTCTCCACACACTGCTCTGCACTCTCCACACACTGCTCTGCACTCTCCACACACACTGCTCTGCACTCTCCACACACTGCTCTGCACTCTCCACACACTGCTCTGCACTCTCCACACACTGCTCTGCACTCTCCACACACTGCTCTGCACTCTCCACACACTGCTCTGCACTCTCCACACACTGCTCTGCACTCTCCACACACTGCTCTGCACTCTCCACACACTGCTCTGCACTCTCCACACACTGCTCTGCACTCTCCACACACTGCTCTGCACTCTCCACACACTGCTCTGCACTCTCCACACACTGCTCTGCACTCTCCACACACTGCTCTGCACTCTCCACACACTGCTCTGCACTCTCCACACACTGCTCTGCACTCTCCACACACACTGCTCTGCACTCTCCACACACTGCTCTGCACTCTCCACACACTGCTCTGCACTCTCCACACACACTGCTCTGCACTCTCCACACACTGCTCTGCACTCTCCACACACTGCTCTGCACTCTCCACACACTGCTCTGCACTCTCCACACACTGCTCTGCACTCTCCACACACACTGCTCTGCACTCTCCACACACTGCTCTGCACTCTCCACACACTGCTCTGCACTCTCCACACACTGCTCTGCACTCTCCACACACTGCTCTGCACTCTCCACACACTGCTCTGCACTCTCCACACACTGCTCTGCACTCTCCACACACTGCTCTGCACTCTCCACACACTGCTCTGCACTCTCCACACACTGCTCTGCACTCTCCACACACTGCTCTGCACTCTCCACACACTGCCCTGCACTCTCCACACACTGCTCTGCACTCTCCACACACTGCTCTGCACTCTCCACACACTGCTCTGCACTCTCCACACACTGCTCTGCACTCTCCACACACTGCTCTGCACTCTCCACACACTGCTCTGCACTCTCCTCACACTGCTCTGCACTCTCCTCACACTGCTCTGCACTCTCCACACACTGCTCTGCACTCTCCACACACTGCTCTGCACTCTCCACACACTGCTCTGCACTCTCCACACACTGCTCTGCACTCTCCACACACTGCTCTGCACTCTCCACACACTGCTCTGCACTCTCCACACACTGCTCTGCACTCTCCACACACTGCTCTGCACTCTCCACACACTGCTCTGCACTCTCCACACACTGCTCTGCACTCTCCACACACTGCTCTGCACTCTCCACACACTGCTCTGCACTCTCCACACACTGCTCTGCACTCTCCACACACTGCTCTGCACTCTCCACACACTGCTCTGCACTCTCCACACACTGCTCTGCACTCTCCACACACTGCTCTGCACTCTCCACACACTGCTCTGCACTCTCCACACACTGCTCTGCACTCTCCACACACTGCTCTGCACTCTCCACACACTGCCCTGCACTCTCCACACACTGCTCTGCACTCTCCACACACTGCTCTGCACTCTCCACACACTGCTCTGCACTCTCCACACACTGCTCTGCACTCTCCACACACTGCTCTGCACTCTCCACACACTGCTCTGCACTCTCCACACACTGCTCTGCACTCTCCACACACTGCTCTGCACTCTCCACACGCCACTCAATATTACACTATAGTATTGATCTTCTGATTACGCATGTCGGGGAAAATCTCCTTGGATATGCGGAGCAGGCATGACAATAGATTTTGTGCTCGGACTGACAGTGATCGCTCCATCAAACTGCTTTAAATGTCAAATAAATGAAAGCAGGTCTTTGTGTTTCTCAAACTTTTTTTCTGGAGACCCACTTTTTTTTAAATGACAACCCATCGTGGGCCGATTCACAACAGGCCTTATCTATAAAGCATTAGAAGAGCCAATCTGTGAATAAATGAACGTTCCTGACTCTTTTTACTGCCATGTCCGCATCTCCTTATATTGTCCTGAATAGGTCAACCAACCATTACGAAGAGATAACTATATATATATATATATATCTATAACTATACGTTTGATCAATCACAACTTTGTCTTATGCACGTTATTGAAAACGGGGGTAGCAGAGGGTGTGTTGCATGGCAGAGAAGCAGCAGTGAGTCAGAGTGCAAAGTGTTAGTGAGGGAGGGAGGGATGGAGAGAGGGAGGGAGGGAGGGGTGATGGAGGGAGGGAGGGAGGGAGGGAGGGAGGGGTGATGGAGAGTGGAATATAGTGAAGGAAGAATGGGATGAACGGAGAGAGAGAGCACAAAAGAATAAATGGGGCTCTGCCAACATGGGGCCGTCTGGCCTGTGGTGAGGCATTTCATCTCTGGCTCTGGCCCATGTCCCAGGCCCATTTATCAAATAGCTTTTTTCACGCGTGGCTTAGCTCCACCTGTTTACAGTAGCGGTTAGGAGCAAACAGATGGACCTGTCTCTGTTGGTATCATCTGTACACTCAGACCACAAGCGTCATAAGCGCCCCTGGTCACTGCACCAGGGGGCCAGAGGTCACTGCCAGCCCTCAACAGTCGTCGCCAGGAATCAGCAAGTAGGAAGCAGGGCTTTCAAGCAGCGTTTGGTTGTGGCCAATATATGAAGTTTGTCGTTTTCGTGGAAGAAAATGCAAATTTCTCAGCAAACGAGCAACTGAACAGGAAACGGATTTCACCTTTGAATTCATTTCAGTGTGACTTGTACTCAGTGGCATTTTGAGAAATCGTTAAGTGACTGAAAAGGTAGAAGCCACAACTACTACAGCTGGGGATTTGCCATAGATATATACTGTACATGTATAGCCTATATAGCACTGCTGACCAATTTGGGGCCCGCGGGCCAAGTTTGGCCCGCGCTCTGTTTGTTTTGGCCCGCCACGGATTTGGGATTCCCCCCAAGATTTTTCAAGTTGTGAATTAAGTCAAATTTCTCTCTTGATTACAAAGGTGGAAAATACAACTGTTTTTAACTGGGTGTTTACTGATTAAATGTTTAAGCTCCCCACAAATGCAGATGTTTTTTTAAATATATATAACCAATTGCAAATTATTACAATTACCAAACAGATAAAAAGAAGATTATTATATTGAAATGTTATTTTAGATTTAGAATGTTAATTTTCTATAAAACACAATACGGTACATTTTAATGTAATTCCACAATGTTTATTTTTGGCCCTCGGCCCTCCACCCATATTGAGTTTTGGCCCTTCATGGGAAATAATTTGGGCACCCCTGCTATATAGTATATATACACGTACTGTATATATAGATTTATAAAATGGCTCTCTCAAATCAAGCAATCTGATTGGTTCACAGCCATTGTATAATTCCAGTAACCGAGTTCAATAACCCATGGCCATGGGTTATTGGTTACCATGGCAACTCTCTTACTAAATGGCAGTGCTGCGCTCGAGACAAACAGCTTTCTCCTGATCTGCTGTATGGAGGGTCACTAGTCGTCATTATGGACGCATGATGGCGCAACTCTCTTACTAAAAGTACCTCAAAAACAAAATGGCGGAGACAACTTTCAGATCCTTGTGAATCGATCTTCGCTTATAACTTTACTAATACTTCGCAGAAAATGATGATTTGTACAAGAATAGACGCGGGCTGAACCCCTCTCTCGCGCGCCCTCACTCTTAACCCCGCATTTCTAAATAAGACGTAACGTTACTTGGTCAGCATACGGCTCTGGTGTCGGGCTTTGGAAAAGCTCTGAGCCAAGCGCCAGGATTGGCCAATGTCGACTTCAGTCTCCAGAACGATCCAATCAAATCACCCGCACGTCTATCTTCTTGCTAGAGGTCCCGCCTTACAGTATTGTTTCAACTGACTCTATCAGAATAAAATGCCAGTCGGACTTATAGTATTATTATTATTATATTATTATACTTGGAACCCTTTTATAAAAGCAATATAGCACTCGAGCAGCGTGTGTTGTGAAATATATCACACTGATAAGCTGTTATCCCACTCGGCCTGCGGCCTCGTGGGATAACAGCTTATCAGTGTGATATATTCATCACAACACACTAGCTCTCGTGATATATTGCTTAAGTATATATCTATGTCCGATTTGCTAGGAAGTTGAGTACATAGGTGGGAAGAAAATTAAATCCAGACCTGCAATTGGTTGCTATTTCAGCGGCGTTGCTGCTAATTTGCATAAAGTTAAGCTTAGCTCGTGGCTGTGGTCACTGGCATCGCGCTGCTCGCTGATGCCATGGCGTCGGACGCCTCAAGTCACCCACTCATTCAAAAGCGGCCTGCTTTTGTAGCTCACAAGGCTTAGTTAGTACTGCTGCTGCGTCTCTGCAAGGCTTAGTTAGTACTGCTGCTGCGTCTCTACAAGGCTTAGCTCTGCTGCTGCGTCTCTACAAGGCTTAGTTAGTACTGCTGCTGCGTCTCTACAAGGCTTAGCTCTGCTGCTGCTGCGTCTCTACAAGGCTTAGTTAGTACTGCTGCTGCGTCTCTACAAGGCTTAGTTAGTACTGCTGCTGGGTCTCTACAAGGCTTAGTTAGTACTGCTGCAGGGTCTCTACAAGGCTTAGTTAGTACTGCTGCTGCGTCTCTACAAGGCTTAGTTAGTACTGCTGCTGCGTCTCTACAAGGCTTAGTTAGTACTGCTGCTGGGTCTCTACAAGGCTTAGTTAGTACTGCTGCAGGGTCTCTACAAGGCTTAGTTAGTACTGCTGCAGGGTCTCTACAAGGCTTAGTTAGTACTGCTGCTGGGTCTCTACAAGGCTTAGTTAGTACTGCTGCTGCGTCTCTACAAGGCTTAGCTCTGCTGCTGCTGCGTCTCTACAAGGCTTAGCTCTGCTGCTGCTGGGTCTCTACAAGGCTTAGTGGTCATTCACCCAATACGCCGAAGCCACGCCGAAGCCACGCAGTTTCATTTTGGTGTCCTTGTTAAGCGTTCACACCAGCCGCACGCCACACACTGAAGAGATCGTTCAGGCTTCTGTTCTATTTTCCAAGCGTGCAGCGCGCTGAACCCGAGCTGCCAGGCATGAAGTCAATGGGAGTGGGCAGGTTGAAGGCACGCCGAGTGAGGCGCTGAGGAAAAGAGACTGCTCCTGGTGTGACTGGTTAAGCGTCAGTTCAGCTTGAGCCTGCCTCAAGCTTCAGTTCTGCCTATGTTCTGCCTATGGTGTGAGCAAAGACTTAGCTCTGCTGCTGCGTCTCTACAAGCGGCTCGCAACAACCTGCACCCTCTCCGGGATCTGAATGATTGACATGTCCTAAGAGATCCATGCCATATGCCGTAGGGTAGGGTTAATATTATGCTGTGTGTGTGTGTGTGTGTGTGTGTGTGCGTGTGTGTGTGTGTGTGTGCGTGCATAGTAGTCTATGTCCACATTCCTGTAGGCTATGCACTGGTGTTTTTGTCAATTAGCCGCACAGTGGACAGCCCTTTTAATGGAGCTGAAACTGTGACGGGCACTTTTACAGCAGTCTCATTAAAGGCTTAAAAGGCCTCTGAGCTCTGTAGCCTGTGAGAAGCTATTTCACACCTTTTATGCTAATCACAGTCCATTTTTTCTCTCCCCTCCATCTCTCATTATCTTTCTGCCTGCCTATCTATCTATCTATCATCTATCTATCTATCTATCTATCTATCTATCTATCTATCATCTATCTATCTATCTATATATCTATCTATCTATCTATCTATCTATATATCTATCTATCATCTATCTATCTATCTATCTATCATCTATCTATCTATCTATCTATCTATATATCTATCTATCATCTATCTATCTATCTATCTATCATCTATCTATCTATATATCTATCTATCTATCTATCATCTATCTATCTATCTATCTATCTATCATCTATCTATCTATCTATCTATATATCTATCTATCATCTATCTATCTATCTATCTATCATCTATCTATCTATCTATCTATATATCTATCTATCATCTATCTATCTATCTATCTATCATCTATCTATCTATCTATCTATCTATCTATATATCTATCTATCATCTATCTATCTATCTATCTATCTATCTATCATCTATCTATCTATCTATCTATCTATCTATATATCTATCTATCTATATATCTATCTATCATCTATCTATCTATATATCTATCTATCTATCTATCTATATATCTATCTATCTATCTATCTATATATCTATCTATCTATCTATCATCTATCTATCTATCTATCTATCTATCTATCATCTATCTATCTATCTATCATCTATCTATCTATCTATCTATCTATCTATAATCTATCTATCTATCTCTTTATCTCTTTCAGAACTACCTAAAAGCATCGTGGAATGTGTTTGACTTTGTGACGGTGCTTGGGAGCATAACAGACATCTTGGTCACAGAGATTAAGGTAAGTGCTGTGGTCGCTGTGCCCTGACACCTGTTTCTCACACGGTGATGTTATTAGAATGTTAGAGTATTAACCCTAACATACATGGAGGAAACCCACACGAACACGGGGAGAACATGCTAACTCCACACGGAAAGCACCTGGGACGGACCGCGGTTTGAACCCCGGACCTCCTTGCTGTGAGGCCGCAGCACTCACCACTGAGCCACCGTACCGTCTAAAGCCAGTTTTTCAACAGGACGTGCCTTAATGCAATTACAGATGTGTGGTATTAAAGAGAGCTTGGTGCTGATTATATTGGAGCCAGGGAAGCCGATAGAGCAGCAAGCTGATCTTGGAGGAGATAGTGGGATAAGATCATGGAGGCTGTGTTGGAGGAGATAGTGGGATAAGCCTCCACCTCAGATCATGGAGGTGTGTCCACTAGGGCTGGGTCGGTTTGAAAATTTTAAAACCGGTTCGATATTGCCGTCTAAACCGGATCGAACCGGTATACCGTTTTTTTTTGTAATTACATTTTTTTTTTTTTTTTTTTAAGCAGGGCTCCCGAGTGTGGCCCATAACTGTCTGTAGTGCAACTTCAGTCCACCTGATAGCGATAATACACCTCTAAGCTGGTATTGTCAACCAGCAATGATACTGAATAAAAAGAAGCAGGACACCTGTGTAACAAACACACCCTGTATTTATTTCTCATAACTATTCAGCTCAACTTTTCTTCTAAACATCAAAATAATAAATGAAATAAGACTTCTGCACACTATAGTGCAACTTGAGAAAAGGCTAATAAAAACACAAGCAGTGCAATCAGAATGGATTGGCTTACAGCTGAGCTGCCTTATAAACTTCAAAACTCACAAATTCACACAATATAGGGCCTAGGCATGGGTCGGTTTGAACATTTTGAAACCGGTTCGATATTCCCCAAAAAAACGTATCAAAGCGGCTGCAGTTGGTGGCGATAATGCACCTCTAAGCTGGTATGCTGCCAACCAGCACGAACACTGAATACAAATAAGCAGAACCTTTTAACTGTAACAACACACTGTTTTTATTTCTCATAACTATTCAGCTTAACTTTTCTTCAAACATCAACATAATAAACAAAATAAGACTTTTGCCTACTAGTGCAACTTGAGAAGAGGCTAATACGAACAATAGTGCAATCAGAATGGACTGGCAAAAAAAAAAAAAAAAAAAAAAAAAATAGGTTTTTTCGGTTTGCACGTGATCAAACCGGTTTGGGCTCGTATACCGAACCGAACCGGTAAAACCGGAAATCGACCCATGCCTAGTGTCCACCTGTGTTGGAGGAGATAGTGGGATAAGATCATGGAGGCTGTGCACTGACACCTTTGCTGGCTGTATATTTTGTGGCATTCTTTGTGGCAAAGTCTGTCTCTCTTTGTGTGATTTTCTCTTCGTGTGATTGTCGTCTTTTCTGCTTCTTCTTTTCGATCTCTGTCTTTGGCTTTTACTGTGCTTCCATCCTCTGCTGTGCCTGTGTGCTCTGCTGCCCTCTGCTGTGCCTGTGCGCTCTGCTGCCCTCTGCTGCCCACTGCTGCCCTCTGCTGCCCTCTGCTGCCCTCTGCCCCTTCTCCCGCCCTCTAGACGGTAAGTGGCTTGTTGTCCTTGCTTCCTGGCCATGATATAACCCCAAGATCGATGAGACAGGACGTTGATGAAGCAATTCAGCTTTCTGCTTTGCCCATTTATCTTTTTATTAGCAAGTGTGACTTTCAGACCTTTTATGAATGCAGAGAGAGAGAGAGAATGGCAGTGAATGCAGAGAGAGAGAGAGAGAATGGCAGTGAATGCAGAGAGAGAGAGAGAGAGAGAGAGAATGGCAGTGAATGCAGAGAGAGAGAGAGAGAGAGAGAGAGAGAGAGAGAGAGAATGGCAGTGAATGCAGAGAGAGAGAGAGAGAGAGAGAGAGAGAATGACAGTGAATGCAGAGAGAGAGATCGTCTCTACCAGAGCAACAGAGAACAGATGATGTTCAGTTAAGCTACACAACCCGAGGTACCAAAGTTCACTTTGACAAACCTGCTCAGATCTTTAAAGGCCTTTGTTATCTGTGCTTCTCAGCTTTGGAACAAGCTGCCTGAGGAGAACAGGCAAACTGTCAAAATCACTGTCATCTTTTGAATCATTAGCCGACATAAGGGAGTTTTTCTAACAGGTTTTTGCCTATTCCCCACTGTATTTCTGTCTCATTGCCAGCCAAGAAACATCTCAGGGGCTTACTGACTGACTGGCTGACTGTCTCAGGGGCTTACTGACTGACTGGCTGACTGACTGGCTGACTCCCCATTGTTGAAACATGTGTGAGTGTTGAGCAGCAGTGGCAGGATAAGCAAGCCTAGTTAAGCCAGAATCGGACTGTTGCTGTTTCAACAATGAGGAGTCAGTCAGTCAGTCATACAGACAGACAGACAGTCAGTTAGTCATACAGACAGACAGACAGACAGACAGTCAGACAGTCAGTTAGTCATACAGACAGACAGACAGACAGACAGACAGACAGTCAGACAGTAAGCCCTTGAGACATTTCTTGCCAGCCCGGGTGCTGCTGCAGTGGCAGCAGTCCGGGTCCGGTCCGGCTAAACTAGGCTTGCCTAGTCTTGTTCTTTTTGTTTAACCTTGTTCTTAATTAGCGTCTGTAATTTGTACTATTAATCATAATTGTAGTTTATATATTTTATTCTCACTTCTTAAATCTCTATGTGATTACTTGACATGTCAGCGGCTTCTCTGCTCATTCGTACAGTAACTGACATCAGACAACAAACAAGCTTGTGGTTATGAATCAGTAAACACTCCTGACACTGTCGGCTGTTTGGGATCAAAGTGTTTGTGTCAGCTGTTGTAGAATACTACTCACAAAAGCAAACAGGCTTCTATATAGAGAGGCAAAGTGGAACGTCACTTCCTGCTTCAGCACTGTACCAGAGATTTTCATCCGCCATTTATTTTCCCATAGACATTTAGTAAAATGCTTATAAAAATATTTTTACTGGCTCAAAACAAATGGTACAGATATATTTAGAAACAGGAGACATCGCATAACATTTCACTCAGTCTCTGACTAAAACATTAAAAAATGCGGGTTTGAAGACAATATATATATATATTTTTTAAGTTTTGGTCCGAGTGAAATGTTCTATGGTCTCTCCCGATTATAGCGTTAGCTGAACCGTTTGGTTTGAACCAGTAAAACTCTTTAAAAACATTTTACGAAATGTCTATGGGAAGATAAATGCGGATGCAAATCTCTGGTACAGTGCTGAAGGAGGAAGTGACGTTCACTTTGCCTCTCTATAGCTACGATGTTAACACAGCCGCCATAGTCCGCATTCGCACTAGCATCGCCATCTACCAACATAGTACCTGGAAAATGCCTCACTTCCTGCACACTGGAACACAGCATGACTATTTCCTACTAGTTTACTAGTACACCCTGCACACTGGAACACAGCATGACTATTTCCTACTAGTTTACTAGTACACTGCTGCACACTGGAACACAGCATGACTATTTCCTACTAGTTTACTAGTACACCGCTGCACACTGGAACACAGCATGACTATTTCCTACTAGTTTACTAGTACACTGCTGCACACTGGAACACAGCATGACTATTTCCTAATAGTTTACTAGTACACTGCTGCACACTGGAACACAGCATGACTATTTCCTACTAGTTTACTAGTACACTGCTGCACACTGGAACACAGCATGACTATTTCCTAATAGTTTACTAGTACACTGCTCCTCAGAATCAGCTGTTCAGTCTGATTTATGTTGAGGGTTCATTTGTTAACTCTTCCAACACTAATAGCAATAAAAAGGGAATACCACAAACAAACAAACAAAAGTCATCACATGGAGCCTTTACCCTATTTTCAAAAGTCTCATACAGATAGATAATATTTGTATCATGTTATCATGTTATCTGGGTTTATCATATTATTACTTTCTGGATTTATTCCCTCAACACCATGTCCCCTAATGGTTTAAATGAGGAATTTGATATCAAACCTTTTCTTTAAGCAATCGCCATTATGAGTGCCTTCTGTATATCCTCAGTAGCCAGTTTTTAATACATCTTAGAATTACTATGTGCAATACTCCAGCTAGTCCAAGAATAATGACTGACTATTAATTTGGACTAGACATGGCTTTTGATTTTTTAATCTTATGAATTATTGCTGTTTTTATTAGCATTCTAGTTGTGGTGTAATTTGTCATATTCACTGTTGTCTCTTTCTCCTTTCCCCTTAGGCTATATTTACATTGTATTTTCTAGGCCTACTTAAATTGCTTATCTATTTTGATATTTAATATTGTTGTCTTCTTCCTATTAGTCTTACTATTATTATTAATTATTATATCCCCCGCCCGGCTGTGATGACTTGCCTTGATTGTCTACCTGGTGACGTCTCATACGCACAGGCCTATTTATTGTCTCTTGTAACTGCTGTCATTCATTTGCCTGATGAAGACCCAATAGGGTCGAAAGCTTGCCTACCTTGAGCGCAAATAAAAGCGGGAGCTTCCAATCAGTGTGCGGACAATTCCTTTTTTTTTTTTTTTATCATATTAGCTCACAGAGATCCTCTGTCTCTCTCAGGACAAGATGATTAACCTGAGCTTCCTGAGGCTGTTCAGAGCCGCTCGTCTCATCAAGCTGCTGCGGCAAGGCTACACCATCCGCATCCTCCTCTGGACCTTTGTTCAATCCTTCAAAGTGAAGAAACACACACACACACACACACACACACACGAGCACGATCACGATCACGTGTGTGCCTGTGGACACGCATGTACAGTACTGCATGTAGGGCTGGGTCCAGACCTTAGAATCCACCCACTCTTCTGAGACAAATGACTAACCAATCAGCACCAAGGGGTACTGATGATTAGCCAATCAGCGCCAATGAACATCACAAGGGGCCGTTGTCAAATGTTTATCAAGTGCAACTCTGCTTTGAAGGCATTTATTCAAGGGGGAGATTTTTTATTTATTTATTTATTTATTTATTTATTTATTTATTTATTTATTTATTTATTTATTTATTTATTGCGTTCTCGTTGGTCTCTTGTGATTGGTTAGGGAAAATGGAATTCCCCTGGGGGATTCCCCTCATGGAAATAACTTAAACAGGAGGTAATCTCAGACTAGAAGATGGACATGTGTGTCCAAAATCTATGGCCATATATTCTAGACTCATATCATGATTTTGATATAGTATATTGATATGTTGCCCAGCCCTAACTGCATGTACTGTATGCATGTGCAGACAAACAAACACACACACACCACCCCCCCCCCCCCACACACACACACACACACACACACACACACACACACACGCACACACACACACACACACACACACACACACACACAGTTGAGTTGAGTTGTATAAACCTCCTGAGGAGTGGAAGTGAAATGAAATGAGGAGTGGAAGGGCACAGGCCAGGGAGTTTAGAGCTGCTTGAGTTAAAAGGTGGCTATTTACTGTTGAGAGGATAAAGGTTCAAGGCTAAACACAGCTGAGAGAGTTAACCCTGCAGGTCAGGGTGACTGCTCTGCTCCTTAAATAAGACTTGTTCAATCTGACAAGGATGCTAGTCTTCTGTGGAGTTAGTATTTGACTGTGTGTGTGTGTGTGTGTGTGTGTGTGAGAGAGAGAGAGAGAGAGAGAGAGAGAGAGAGAGAGAGAGTGTGAGTATTTGTGCCAACTTGTATCTGAATGTGATATTTTGTGAGTATGTAACCTGCATCTATGTCTTTGTTTGCAGGCGCTGCCTTATGTGTGTCTGCTCATTGCCATGCTCTTCTTCATCTACGCCATCATTGGCATGCAGGTAAGTCCTGACTGGACTGAGAATAGTGAGAAGTCATGCAGGTAAGTCCTGACTGGACTGAGAATAGTGAGAAGGCATGCAGGTAAGTCCTGACTAGACTGAGACTAGTGAGAAGGCATGCAGGTAAGTCCTGACTGGACTGAGACTAGTGAGAAGTCATGCAGCTAAGTCCTGACTGGACTGAGACTAGTGAGAAGTCATGCAGCTAAGTCCTGACTGGACTGAGACTAGTGATAAGTCAGCAGGTAAGTCCTGACTGGACTGAGACTAGTGATAAGTCAGCAGGTAAGTCCTGACTGGACTGAGACTAGTGAGAAGTCAGTGACTCTGGGGAAGAGGTGGCTCCTGAAACATCACAGTCCCGTTGTTTTATAGGTTTTATAACTTGTCTTGATTTGGATCCATGAAACAGCAGCTCCTCTCTTCCACCTTCCTCAGGTGTTTGGGAACATCGAGCTGAATGAGGACACGGAGATAAACCATCACAACAACTTCCAGACCTTTCTGCAGGCCTTGATGCTTCTCTTCAGGTCCTCACCTCACCACTCCACATGATCCACACCCTCCTTTTCCCTTCAGACGCTTTCAACTAGCTTGCTTCCTTTTGCAGTGTTTGCTAATACAATTATCTGACAGGAAATAAGCTGGGTTTCAAATGAAGCCCCAAGAGGCCATATGGTTATATCTATATTAGACTCAGCCCTCAGTCTTAATCCGTTTCACTCCTGTAAGACTGAGAATATTACTATTTAAATCTTTGTATAACGTTAGGTGGCGCTGTTCGAAGCCTTGCATCGGAGAACCAATCATGAGTGTTGTGGGCGGGCCTGCTTTCTGGGGGCAGTGACGCTCATGCAGAACCAGTGTCTCGCAAAACATCGCCGCGTTTGCGGAGAAACATATTAATCACTTAGAAACAAACATAACCTGTTAATAGGGCGTGTTTCATCCGGCCCCGGCGGCTAGAGGTCTTTTCCCCAGCGATAAGCCCGACTCCCGAGGCTAACGTTACAGAGCCTGCTGATGACTCACAGTAGCAAGCGGACCACTTCCGGGTAGGAAAAATTATTGTAAAATAAACAACAGGTATAAACTCTCTTTGCAGCACATCGGTGTCTTGCTCTATATTGGAACTATGAAACATTGCATTGCCGCTACCAAATAAAATTTGAATAATAAATGTAGGCGTGTCTGCTGCCGGCCGTTCTCGCCGGGCTCGGACAGACAGTTTCTGACAGTGAAATTCCCAGACGTTTGGTGGCGCAGCTCACCAAACGAAACGTCTGGGAGCCGAGACTATATCTATATATATATATCTATATATGTATATGTATATGTATATGTATATGTATATGTATATATGGTTTTTAGAGTGATTTTGTTGTGTTGTCAAATAAAATCACAGTAAACCACAGCCTCACACAGTTGTGTGAAAAGCGTCTCTATTCCCAGACACCATAGAGAATCCAGTAAGCTGCTACGTTCAGTATAGTGCCTCTCCATAGTGATTCGAGGAGAGAGTGTACGGACAGAATGTAGGGAAACAGTGGATGGATTAATCCAGAAGGAGGCAACATAAAGGATGCCAACTGCTAGGGGTGGGAATCACCAGATGCCACACGATACAATGTTATCACGATACTTAAGTCACAATCCGATAGTATTTTGCGATATTGCGATATGCTAGTATTGCGATATATTGAGTATTGTGATATATTGTGATTTATTACTTTTTTTCAACTGCAAAGTATGTTCTCAATGGAAAAAAAAACTTTGTCAACATGTGTTTTATCTAATGAGATCAAGTTTCCAGTCTGCTCATCTTACTTCAATCATTTTTATTGGAGCAAAAGCTGACAGACTGACCAACACTGTCATAAAAGCCTGTCATAAATGCTGCCATGCACTTGACATTTTGTATCATAAAATATCATGATACTTGGCATTCGATACGATATGATTGCCCACAAAACATCATGATACTATGCTGTATCCATTTCCCCACCCACCAACTGCCATAAAACACCACAGAAGAAGAAGGAGATTCTGATATTGCCAACTCCTGTATTTGCCCATTAACAGCTGAGCAGTGTTTACATTGGCTGTGTGTACATGTGTTTGTGTATGTGTGACCTAACAGTGATTTGTGTGTGTGTTTGCAGGAGTGCGACAGGCGAGGCGTGGCACGAGATCATGTTAGGGTGCCTCAGTAACAGGCCGTGTGATAGGCTCTCCGGCTCCAGTGGGAAGGAGTGTGGAAGCGACTTTGCCTACTTCTACTTTGTCTCCTTCATTTTCCTCTGCTCTTTCCTGGTCAGTCCACTGCTGCTGTGGCACAAAACACAACCACTGGCTGTACACTATTTTACTTTACAGCCCTTTATCATAAGCATGTCTCAAAGGACTGTACTGTAGCTAACTGATCAACAATAGACCCTTTTCACAGCTGCCATTTTGTGTCTAAAAGGCAGGATAAACACAGGTGCAACCAACTCACTAATTAGGGTCCCAGCACTACTTAAACACACCTAAATGGACTGGAAGTTGGAAAACCTAATTATTGTTTTGGTACACCTGTGTTTATCCTGCCTTGTAGACACAAAATGGCCACCGTATTGAACAGAATGATTTGGTCTCATATGAGATCAAATATGTTCGGTCAGGACGGCCGAATCACTGCCGATCTTTCGGAAAAGACTAAAGACTCACCTTTTCAGGCTCCATCTGGGCCCTTCTTGAACTAACTTCTTTCTCTCTTTATAAAAAAAAAAAAAAAAAAACTACTAACCTAAACTAAACTTTACCACTGTTCCTTCAAAAGTTGTAGTTGTCATAGACTGTGTTGCATAGTTGATTGCTCTATTGCTGACAAAAATGTGTTATTGTAAGTCGCTTTGGATAAAAGCATCTGCCAAATGACGTAATGTAATGTATGTATAGTGTTTTTTTATTGTTACAGAGGGTCACTATTTGTGTATGTGTGTGTGTGTGTGTGTGTGTGTGTGTGTGTGTGTGTGTGTGTGTGTGTGTGTGTTGTGTGTATGTGTGCATGCATGTGTGTGTGTAAACACACTTAACACCGTCCAGTATAGGGTTAAATTTGAAAAAGCAACACATCTACATCCTGTAAATGCCTGTTACGTGCCTGATATTTCAAAATACAACAGATGATCTAAATGGTACATTACAAATATGAATTAATTTATAGCTTCAATAAGACTAGAACGTTTTAATTTCATGTCAACAATCATATTGACATAATTGACCCGGTCAGTACATCAAAGGACGTATTTCCACGCCCCAGTGGTAATTAAATGGAAAAAAATTGAGATTTTGAGTACTAGAAACAAGCAAAGATAAAGCTTGCACTTGCACTGGGCGTAAGATATGCCCTAGGCCACCTGTGTGGCCCGCGATGGAATTGCAAAAAAAAGAAAAAAGAAAATAATTTTACACACGCAGTGCACCTGACCGCAACATGCAAGATACCCGCTGAATAAGTGTCCAAATGTTCATGTTATATTCTGGCCAATACTCCACTTCTGTTATAGCATTTCAGTCTGGAATATGGAATATCTTTCAATAATCTTTATGACTAAAAGGCTACATTGAAGTAGAAATTTAGATAACTCAAATAACTCATTGGTTTTGGATTTATTTAGCTTCAAGACTGCATTTTTGTGGCCCTCTCTATCATCAAAGTTACCCATCCATGGGTTACGGCATGACAATATTTGTTCGGCCCCCGGCAACAATCTGGTTTTCTCATGTGGCCCCCCCATGAAAAATAATTGCCCACCCCTGATCTAGGTGTAACATCTAAAAAAAGATCTCTTGTCTTGTAACTCTCTGTAACTTGACTTCTTCTTTTCCTCTCCAGATGTTGAACCTCTTTGTCGCTGTCATCATGGACAACTTTGAGTACCTGACCAGGGACGCCTCCATCCTGGGGCCGCACCACCTCGACGAATTCATCCGCGTGTGGGCGGAGTACGACCCCGCTGCGTGGTAGGTGCTCCCCTGACCTCGGGCTTCTTGTAGTCCTCACGTCAGACAGACTGAAGGTGGAGGGCATGAGTGGCAGGAGGAGAAATATCTTCACATGATCTGAATAAACCGGAGGGGGGCAGGGTGAGTGTGTGATGTGTGACAGAAGGGATCCCCCCGGCCGGCACAGTGTGGAGTCAGGCTGATGACCGGGCCCCCTGCAGGCCGGCCCAACTCATGCATGTTAATCCAGCGCTACGCTTGGCGTCTGCTCAGGCCTTCTCCCCGCTAAGTCCCCGCTTCTAAAGCTCCCCTGTCTGTCACTGTGCCGTGGAGAGAAACTATTTCTAGACTTCCAGCTGGGTAATGCAGGTTTATCCCAGCGCCCTTTCAGCCCCTTCACCCATCTCCCATTGACAACATTTAAAAAGGCAAAAATAAGTTTAGCCAGAACGAGCTGTGTGAGATGATGTCAGGCTCATAAAGTTTTAATGAAGGCTTCACAGGCGTGTTGCCAGTGAGTCATGACTCTAGCAGAGGTGTAAGATGTGAAATATGGAACTGCCGTCACCTGACAGATACTGTGGGGGAGGGATTAGTATTTGTTATGACTCATAGATGCCTCAAATCCAGCACAGTTTGGTAACTGCATGTTTTTATGATTGCCACTTGTGTTCTGCAGGCGTGTGCTTTCCTGAATATTTACCTTAACATCAGTGTGTTTTGACTGATATGGGTAATAACCAGTGTTGGGGGTTGTTACTCAAAAAAGTTATATATTACACATTACTTTAAAAAAAGTAATGCCTTACTTTACTTAATTACTCCCTGGATAAAGTAATTCGTTACACTACTCATTACATTACTTTTGCGTGACTCTACTCTGCAGCATCGCCTGAGATGCATTGTCACCTAATTGCCAGTTAGCAATATAACATGAAACTTTACATATGCCCATATCAGCACACATCCCTGTCCTAATAAGGACATACACAAGACCTCACTCCTCCCCGTCCCTCCAGCCCATCCAATCTAGTTGTTGTGTTGTGTAATTGAGTGCATGAACGTGCTTGTCCTATATTCCTGCAGATTCAACCCTGATCCTGCAGATAATTGAAGAACTTATGTAATGCAAGTAATGCCATACGTGTTTGAATAGTAACTGTAATGTGATGACTGGATTTAGGGAGTGTAATGCCTTAAGGCAGGGATGTCAGAGATACGGCCCGCGGGCCGGATCCGGCCCGCGGGCAGGTTTCATCCGGCCCGCGAGATGTTTTGGAATATAAAAAAAAATAAAATAAAAATTGGAAATTATTATTATTATTAAATTCGCACCCCATTATCATGAACTACGTGTGGCTAATAAGCAAGCTAAGAGTTCATTCATAAGTTAATTAACCTGCACTACAAGGAAGTATGTCAGTAGGTCATCAGGTGTAAACAAAGCCGCCATGATGCCACGCTGGAATTGAATCGCGCATTCGGCTACCTACCAAAAAACAAAGGAATCAACAAGATGCTGTCGAAAAAGAGAAAGGTTGACACGGAATGCAGGCAGTTTCAAGAGAAATGGAAAGAGCAGTATTTCTTTTGTGAAGTAAATGGGTAAATGAGTCGAATTGATTTTAGTAAAAAAAAAAATCCGGCCCCCATGAGGTCTCAGTTGAACAAATCCGGCCCTCTACCTAATATGAGTCTGACACCCCTGCCTTAAGGGCTCATTATGCTTTTCGCATCAGCGAGGAACGCGAGTGTCCGCGCGGAAAAGTGACGTCAAATCAGCAGACACGCCCCTCCGCAAGGCTCCGTGTGGACGGTTTTCACCTGGCCGTGCGCACCCCGAATTTTGTAACTACGCGGACGCGGCTGGGCGGACAAAGTGGAGTTTTCAAGACTCGCGCTCAATTCCGCGAGCAGAAACCTGCACAGAGTATAAAAGCTCCACATGTTTCCTCATCGGATTCCGTGTCTCTCATTTCCGTGCGGCCGGCCAAAGCGTCAAGCATAATCCAGGCTTCACACTACTCTGCCTTACACTACTCTGCCTTAAAGCAAATTTATACTGACTGCGGAGTGTCCGGTGTCCGCGGTGTTCACGGCAAGACCGTTCTCTCCGCAGAGGCACATCTTTTTATGGTAAATACGGTAGGAGTGCAGTGTCTGCAGAGAGCGGAGAATCCCCCTCCAGGCTCCCGTTGTGTTTTTAGCAGGAATGCAAATGTCACATCAGTTCTTCCGTGTGTGTTCCTGATTTATATCGGCGAATAATCAATCCTAGTGCAATTGTAGGCTATTTTCAGTTTGTTTTTAGCAAGTAAGTTTGTTGTCTTCTTGTTTTTGTGCTTTGCATTTAATTTTTTCTATCTCAAATCAAGTTTTTATTGACGTAGTAAATTGTAGGCTATTCAGACTTTTTTTTCAAAAACACTGAGCCAAGACAGCTTGTTTAAGATGGGAGGAATTATTTTCCCAACGCCATCCCCCCTCTTTCCTTTCACCTTCTTTTTGGCTTTCACAAATTAGTCCCGAAGGTTCTTCCACTTTTGTTTACAGATGTCAGGATCTGTTGACAAAACTCTACCAATTTCCCTCCATGAATTATTAGTAATCTGTAGGTCTTTGTAGTCTCGGGTGGATGAATCATACAAATTTCTGTATTTCTGTACTTCTTCTGCCAGGCGATGCTCAAACCCGTTCATTTTGTACTGATTTCGCCGGTCACTTGGTCAGTTTGTGGAGGCTTCTTCCCTATACAAACCATAGCAAACATTAGCCAATCATAGCCTCGGAATTGACTGCACGAGCTCGCGGCGGGCTCCGCGGAGTTACATTTTTTGAAAGGAGCGCGGAGCTCCGTGCAGTCCCTCCGCAGAGCCTGTGCGGAGCGCCGCACAGAGCCTCCGCTCCGCGAACACCGGACACTCCGCAGTTAGTATAAATTAGCTTTTACAGTACTCTGCCTTACACTACTCATTACAGACAAATCATATGTGATTACAGTCATCTACCAGTAATGTGATTACAGTAATCTGTTACATTACAATGCCTTACCCCCAACACTGGTAATAACAGATGTAATGAAATAACCTGTGTCCTAACCTCTTGAACATGTTTTATCTTATTTCTGAATATTTATCAGCATGTTTTGACTGATATGTTCTAACCTCTGTAACATGTTTTATCTTTTGCAGCGGCAGGATATGCTATCAGGATATGTACAAATTGTTGCGTTTTATCTCGCCTCCCCTCGGCCTCGGGAAGAAGTGTCCAAATAGGGTGGCTTATAAGGTTTGCACTCCCGCACAGTCCCTTTGTCTTAAAAGGCTCTGTGATGGCTTTGGACTGTCACTGTCTGTGTTGGGTCATTCCCTGCAGTGCCAGAGAATGACCCAATGTGTTGGGTCATTCCCTGCAATGCCAGAGAATGACCCAACCACACATGCATCCAAACAGACGTCGATCCCCCACTAACCAGCTGGCAGGTAACCATAGCAAGTGAAGGAAACAATGCCACGAGTCAGTCTCAAGCCTTAGATGCTCCTCTAACACTCACTAAACAGTCTGCAAGCTCTTCTCCTCCAACACTCACTAAACAGTCTGCAAGCTCTTCTCCTCCAACACTCACTAAACAGTCTGCAAGCTCTTCTCCTCCAACACTCACTAAACAGTCTCCAAGCTCTTCTCCTCCAACACTCACTAAACAGTCTGCAAGCTCTTCTCCTCCAACACTCACTAAACAGTCTGCAAGCTCTTCTCCTCTAACACTCACTAAACAGTCTGCAAGCTCTTCTCCTCCAACACTCACTAAACAGTCTGCAAGCTCTTCTCCTCCAACACTCACTAAACAGTCTGCAAGCTCTTCTCCTCTAACACTCACTAAACAGTCTGCAAGCTCTTCTCCTCTAACACTCACTAAACAGTCTGCAAGCTCTTCTCCTCCAACACTCACTAAACAGTCTGCAAGCTCTTCTCCTCCAACACTCACTAAACAGTCTGCAAGCTCTTCTCCTCCAACACTCACTAAACAGTCTGCAAGCTCTTCTCCTCCAACACTCACTAAACAGTCTGCGAGCTCTTCTCCTCCAACACTCACTAAACCTTCTGCAAGCTCTTCTCCTCCAACACTCACTAAACAGTCTGCAAGCTCTTCTCCTCCAACACTCACTAAACAGTCTGCGAGCTCTTCTCCTCTAACACTCACTAAACAGTCTGCAAGCTCTTCTCCAACACTCACTAAACAGTCTGCAAGCTGTTCTCCTCCAACACTCACTAAACAGTCTGCAAGCTCTTCTCCTCCAACACTCACTAAACAGTCTGCAAGCTCTTCTCCTCCAACACTCACTAAACAGTCTGCAAGCTCTTCTCCTCCACTCACTAAACAGTCTGCGAGCTCTTCTCCTCCAACACTCACTAAACAGTCTGCAAGCTCTTCTCCTCCAACACTCACTAAACAGTCTGCAAGCTCTTCTCCTCCAACACTCACTAAACAGTCTGCAAGCTCTTCTCCTCCAACACTCACTAAACAGTCTGCAAGCTCTTCTCCTCCAACACTCACTAAACAGTCTGCAAGCTCTTCTCCTCCAACACTCACTAAACAGTCTGCAAGCTCTTCTCCTCCAACACTCACTAAACAGTCTGCAAGCTCTTCTCCTCCAACACTCACTAAACAGTCTGCGAGCTCTTCTCCTCCAACACTCACTAAACAGTCTGCAAGCTCTTCTCCTCCAACACTCACTAAACAGTCTGCAAGCTCTTCTCCTCCAACACTCACTAAACAGTCTGCAAGCTCTTCTCCTCCAACACTCACTAAACAGTCTGCAAGCTCTTCTCCTCCAACACTCACTAAACAGTCTGCAAGCTATTCTCCTCCAACACTCACTAAACAGTCTGCAAGCTCTTCTCCTCCAACACTCACTAAACAGTCTGCAAGCTCTTCTCCTCCAACACTCACTAAACAGTCTGCAAGCTCTTCTAATCCAACACTCACTAAACAGTCTGCAAGCTCTTCTCCTCCAACACTCACTAAACAGTCTGCAAGCTCTTCTCCTCCAACACTCACTAAACAGTCTGCAAGCTCTTCTCCTCCAACACTCACTAAACAGTCTGCAAGCTCTTCTCCTCCAACACTCACTAAACAGTCTGCAAGCTCTTCTCCTCCAACACTCACTAAACAGTCTCCAAGCTCTTCTTCTCCAACACTCACTAAACAGTCTGCGAGCTCTTCTCCTCCAACACTCACTAAACAGTCTACAAGCTATTCTCCTCCAACACTCACTAAACAGTCTGCAAGCTCTTCTCCTCCAACACTCACTAAACAGTCTGCAAGCTCTTCTCCTCCAACACTCACTAAACAGTCTACAATCTCTTCTCCTCCAACACTCACTAAACAGTCTACAAGCTCTTCTTCTCCAACACTCACTAAACAGTCTGCAAGCTCTTCTCCTCCAACACTCACTAAACAGTCTGCAAGCTCTTCTCCTCCAACACTCACTAAACAGTCGGCAAGCTCTTCTCCTCCAACACTCACTAAACAGTCTGCAAGCTCTTCTCCTCCAACACTCACTAAACAGTCTGCAAGCTCTTCTCCTCCAACACTCACTAAACAGTCTGCAAGCTCTTCTCCTCCAACACTCACTAAACAGTCTACAAGCTCTTCTCCTCCAACACTCACTAAACAGTCTACAAGCTCTTCTTCTCCAACACTCACTAAACAGTCTGCAAGCTCTTCTCCTCCAACACTCACTAAACAGTCTGCAAGCTCTTCTCCTCCAACACTCACTAAACAGTCGGCAAGCTCTTCTCCTCCAACACTCAATAAACAGTCTGCAAGCTCTTCTCCTCCAACACTCACTAAACAGTCTGCAAGCTCTTCTCCTCCAACACTCACTAAACAGTCTGCAAGCTCTTCTCCTCCAACACTCACTAAACAGTCTGCAAGCTCTTCTCCTCCAACACTCACTAAACAGTCTGCAAGCTCTTCTCCTCCAACACTCACTAAACAGTCGGCAAGCTCTTCTCCTCCAACACTCACTAAACAGTCTGCAAGCTCTTCTCCTCCAACACTCACTAAACAGTCTGCAAGCTCTTCTCCTCCAACACTCACTAAACAGTCTGCAAGCTCTTCTCCTCCAACACTCACTAAACAGTCTGCAAGCTCTTCTCCTCCAACACTCACTAAACAGTCTGCAAGCTCTTCTCCTCCAACACTCACTAAACAGTCTGCAAGCTCTTCTCCTCCAACACTCACTAAACAGTCTGCAAGCTCTTCTCCTCCAACACTCACTAAACAGTCTGCAAGCTCTTCTCCTCCAACACTCACTAAACAGTCTGCAAGCTCTTCTAATCCAACACTCACTAAACAGTCTGCAAGCTCTTCTCCTCCAACACTCACTAAACAGTCTGCAAGCTCTTCTCCTCCAACACTCACTAAACAGTCTGCAAGCTCTTCTCCTCCAACACTCACTAAACAGTCTGCAAGCTCTTCTCCTCCAACACTCACTAAACAGTCTCCAAGCTCTTCTTCTCCAACACTCACTAAACAGTCTGCGAGCTCTTCTCCTCCAACACTCACTAAACAGTCTACAAGCTATTCTCCTCCAACACTCACTAAACAGTCTGCAAGCTCTTCTCCTCCAACACTCACTAAACAGTCTGCAAGCTCTTCTCCTCCAACACTCACTAAACAGTCTACAAGCTCTTCTCCTCCAACACTCACTAAACAGTCTACAAGCTCTTCTTCTCCAACACTCACTAAACAGTCTGCAAGCTCTTCTCCTCCAACACTCACTAAACAGTCTGCAAGCTCTTCTCCTCCAACACTCACTAAACAGTCGGCAAGCTCTTCTCCTCCAACACTCACTAAACAGTCTGCAAGCTCTTCTCCTCCAACACTCACTAAACAGTCTGCAAGCTCTTCTCCAACACTCACTAAACAGTCTGCAAGCTCTTCTCCTCCAACACTCACTAAACAGTCTGCAAGCTCTTCTTCTCCAACACTCACTAAACAGTCTACAAGCTCTTCTCCTCCAACACTCACTAAACAGTCTGCAAGCTCTTCTCCTCCAACACTCACTAAACAGTCTGCAAGCTCTTCTCCTCCAACACTCACTAAACAGTCTGCAAGCTCTTCTCCTCCAACACTCACTAAACAGTCTGCAAGCTCTTCTCCTCCAACACTCACTAAACAGTCTACAAGCTCTTCTCCTCCAACACTCACTAAACAGTCTGCGAGCTCTTCTCCTCCAACACTCACTAAACAGTCTGCAAGCTCTTCTAATCCAACACTCACTAAACAGTCTGCAAGCTCTTCTCCTCCAACACTCACTAAACAGTCTGCAAGCTCTTCTCCTCCAACACTCACTAAACAGAGGCTTTGACTCAACTGACTGAAGGAGGGCGGCGGTGAGCATCGTGTGCCTTGTTTCCACTTTGGTTCCTGCTGATGTCTCCTAGCATGCAGATAGAGAGGGCATCTTAACAACTTCCATGTCCCCACTCAGCTAACGCAGACTTTGCCCCAGGATCCCTCCATTCAGCATCTCTATTCAGGCTATCCTCCGGACCATCCTCCCCTCCCGGGAATGCCATCCAACTGGGATGTCATTCCAGCTCACAGAATCCTGGAAATCTTATTAACATGGATTTCTGTCTTTTCCTCTCCCCTCCCCTATTTTCTCTTTTGGATTTTGCCACTTTTTGTTGTTTGTATGTTTGTATGTTTGTTGATGTCACTTTTCCCACTGCCTCCTCCTCACCTGGGAAACTCCACCCCTCTTCCTCATGGCATCCTACCATCTTTCCCCGGCGAAGTGGCTGCATGACTTACCGCCATATGTACGAGATGCTCCGAGACATGTCCCCTCCGCTAGGTTTGGGAAAGAAATGTCCACCCTGGGTCGCCTACAAGGTAGAAGCGCTGCCTACTCGTCTTCCCCCGCTTTCTCTCCCTTCTCTCCCAACAAGTCACCGCCACTTCCTTTCCTTCCACCTGCCTCATGTCTCCAGGCTTCTGTCAAAATGTCACAGGCAATAACGTCTGCCCTGCTGTTGTGCTGTTCTGTCTGTTCATCTGTGAAACTCTCCGCCCTCACGCTGCTCACCTCAGGGGGCTCGTAGTACTCTGTTGTGCTCCGCTGTTGGGCCTCATTCAGAAGAATGGTTCAAGGAGTCAAAAAAAAAGTAATCTCAGTGAGAAAATAAGAGGTGTTTGTAATCAAATAATAGTAGGGGTGCAAATTTATCAATTTCCTTAATTAATTGATTGGCCGTGGTAATTAATTGAATAATCATTATGTCAGAAACGGCTTTTGACGGGGCGTCCGGGTAGTGTAGCGGTAGATTCCATGGCTACCAACCCGAGCGCCGCAGGTTCGTATCCACATATTACCTCCGGCATGGTCGGGCATCCATACATCCATACTTTGTAGTGTTACATTATTGAAGCAAAAAAGAGAGAAAATAGCACATAATCTACATTGTCGATTAATCGGTTAATATATGTTTGTTTGATCGATCAAATTCTTAACATTAACATCCCTAAATGACAGCTACAGCTGCTGGAGCAACAAGATGAATAAAAGCCCTTATTCCTTCTCGGTCAAATTCTAATACGGTATTTCAGCTTAGCATGCTGACTTCATGCACACCTGTCTAAATCAGCTTAGCATGCTGACTTCATGCACACCTGTCTAAATCAGGTTAGCATGCTGACTTCATGCACACCTGTCTAAATCAGGTTAGCATGCTGACTTCATGCACACCTGTCTAAATCAGCTTAGCATGCTGACTTCATGCACACCTGTCTAAATCAGGTTAGCATGCTGACTTCATGCACACCTGTCTAAATCATGCACACCTGTCTAAATCAGGTTAGCATGCTGACTTCATGCACACCTAAATCTAAATCAGGGGTTCCCAAACTTTTTGATCTTGGGACCGAAAAGATAAATGTTGTGTCTCCCTGGGACCCAAACTCATAAAAAACATACAGTAAGGAGTTGCCATGACGACAAGTTGGCGACCCACCCCCCCACGGGTCCAAGACCCAAATTGGGTCCCGACCCATAGTTTGGGAAACACTGGTCTAAATGAATCACAATGTAAACAGCCCTGCTCTTGCCTTGGTTCAGAACATCTGCCAAGCGACTAGTTGGGTCTGACGTGTGTGTCTGGATCATAGACTGTATAATAAATAGGTCTGGATCTCCAAATAGAACTCTTGCTTTTGAGAGATGAATGGACTGGAAAAAGATGTGAAGAAAGGCATAGAGAACATGGCTCTTGTTATACTTCTCTATTTGTCTCCATGATAAACTCTGGTACTAATGAACACGACTCTCCCCTGAGAGTCACAATCGTCCTTCTGTCACCCTGACAGAACATGCAGAGCTTTACCGTCTCTTTTCAGATCTTTCCTTCAACCTCTCTGGGGATTCTTCCTCCCTTCTACCATCTGTTTGTGTTTGTGCTTCTGTCTTTGTCTCCATGTCTATGACCACTTTCATACTAATGACCAGGGTTGGATCAGGGTTTGACCCAGGTTCAACCCTTCTCTTGTCAATTCACACCAAGTCAGTCAACACGGGGTTAATCTGCTCATAACAATTCAGAGAGGACCCGGGTCGAACCCGGGAGAGATGCATAACATTTAGCATTTAGCCTGACTGTTAGCATCACAAATAGTCCCATTCACACTGAAATGAACCCTGTACCCTGTACTAAGAAGCTATCTTAACAGACCCGCGATCTGTCACTTTGATCTGGTTTGACTGAACAGGATCAAAGCTATCTAGTTTAAGGATACTACGACGCTGGTTTTCTACTCGATAACTTAAGCTGGGATCTGCCTGTGCACGCGCACGTTTTTCGCTCGTGCACAGGCGCGCGTCCACGCGAAAGAGGTGCGCTAGCCAATCACATTATGAACAGCTGAGTTGATCCACGCCCACACCCATTTCCACACCCATTTCCTCGTTCAATGAAAGCGCAGTGCATGATCAGAGTTTTAGCGATATTTAATGTATCCGCGATTTAATGTCAGAATGAAAATCCGCGTTGGATAGTCTGCTGAAGGGCTGTCTAAAGCAGCAGCTTGTATTCACATCAGTCATTTGATTTACTTTGATCAGCGATTTCTGTCTGATACAGCTGCATTGATACAGCAGCAACAAATGTAAATGTGTAATCTCAGTCTATACATTTCCACAATCTGTAAGCCTATTTAGACCATAGATTTAGAAACGCATGCTCAATGAATAATGATCTCTATCACTCATGTGTGTGGTTACACTGATCGAATAATTCATATATAAAATAGCCTAGTATAAAGCCTAATAGCCTACTATAAAAGAGAAAACTGCTGAACTGAATTGAGACGATGCGGGCATAGTTATCATTGATAAAAACTAGCCTATTTTTGCTCATATATTGGCATACAGCCTACAGGACACAGTTCCAGCTGAAAGATGCAAGAATAGCCGGCATATTTAGTATTGGGGCTATCCCATATTTATCCCATATCTATATTATATGTATAGGCTTTTCTGGCATGTAGGAGAATATCACCCTGACTCCATTTGAGGGTCCATTCATGATATGCGCCGCGGTGATTAATAGTGATCATATTTCTCCACGCATCGTTGAGCTGTTAAGACATAAAGTGGTAGTAGGCTTAATTTAATTATGTAGCCTACAGAGCCACGAATGTTTTGCTTGTTCTATTCTCAGTTGACTGCAATCTATTTTTCATATGGCGATCTTATGAATGGTGAGTGACTCCAGAGAGCCGATTATATGGGTCTCTCATGGATTTTGATCTTATCCTCTGAAGCTAACCTGGTCGCGACCAGGTTAGCTTTGCAGCGTCAGTTGCCATGGTGATTGAAAGTTAACTTGCTTTGTAGTACGGCTTTACAGGTTTAAACTCAAACTTACTCGGATAAGGCATTAAACTAGCTTCGTAGTACAGGCTGCTGGTCCCGTTGCCAAGCCGAGTTGGGCAACCCGAGTTAACCCTTTCACATCCATAATCAACCCGGGATTAACCCTGGTTGGACCCTTGGTGTGAAAGGTGTATATATCTGCATGAGTGTGTGTGCATTCGCACATGTGCATATGTCTGTCCACGTATTGGCATGTAGATATGGGCGTGTGTGTGTGTGTGTGTGTGTGTGTGTGTGTGTGTGTGTGTGTGTGTCTGTGTGTGTGAAGATATGGGCAGGTCTGTGTGTGCTATTTGTGTGTTTGTATTCACAATATGTGTTGCTGCATTTGTATGCAAGCTGCCCATACACATCTGCAGTTGTCTTTCTCTCTCTCTCTCTCTCTCTCTCTCTCTCTCTCGCTCTCCCTCTCTCCCTCTCTCTCCCTCCCTCTCTCTCTCTCCCTCTCTCTCTCTCTCTCCCTCTCTCTCTCCCTCTCTTTCTCTCTCTCTCTCTCTCTCCTGGGAGAGACACTACATGTGAGATGCTACATGCATAAAGGCTTATCAATCAACCCACCAACTCCCCTCCTCCTCCTCTTCCTCCTCCTCCTCCTCCTCCTCCTGCGTTCCTTGCCTCTCCTCTCTCCATCTCTGTTATGGTCCCAGCGTGGATTTACACTATTTCACTTCATGACCTACACTTTCCCTTTTGCATAGCTAATTGTGCTAATTGTGGTTTCATGCATGCTATATCATTTCACACTTTTTAGACATAATACTCAACGAGGTGTCATGCTTAAAAAGAACTGTTAATGACACTACTCAGAGAGCATCGTACTAGTAGGCTACTTGACAGCACAAAGTCATAGCATGATGCTCTCTCATACACTCTACAATCACCCTCTTTCCAGCACACTTTCCCCCCATTATTGTCATTTTCAATAGAGAGCCAGAGTGAACGTCACTTCCTGCTTCAGCACTGCACCAGAGATTTTCATCCGTCATTTATTTTCCCATAGACATTTCGGAAAATGCTGATAAAATTGTTTTACTTGTTCAAACCAAACGGTTTAGATATATTTAGAAACAGGAGAGATCACATAACTTTTCACGCAGACCAAAGCGTAAAAAAATGCGGGTTTAAAGAAAATATTTTTTCAATATTTTTTCGATGTTTTCTTTTTAAGTTTTGGTCTGAGTGAAATGTTCTATGGTCTCTCCCGATTCTAAATATAGCTGAACCGTTTGGTTTGACCAAGTAAGACTATTTTTTATAAGCATTTTACAAAATGTCTATGGGAAAATGAATGGCGGATGAAAATCTCTGGTACAGTGCTGAAGCAGGGAGTGACGTTCACTTTGGCTCTCTATAGACAGCACATGCTGTTGCATGTGTCCCCAACAGCATTGAGAGATTAGCATGTTTTAGTGCTTAGAGTGCCGAGCTCTAGAAGTTAATCACATTTCAACTTTGATCCAAAGTGTGCTGTGCTTCCAGTGGATTAGCAATAGTCTCGTAGCAACAGCAGCAGCTATAAACAGCACTTCCCAGCATGCATCTGTTAAAGACAAGAAAGGGCCCAGTGGCCCTGCCCAATCTTTTGTTTGCCTAGACTGGATCTTCTCCACCTGCTGCTTTGTGCTGGATCTTCTCCACCTGCTGCTTTGTGCTGGTGGAGAAGCCCTTCTGTGTGCTGGACTGAAACAACACAAAACAAGTCAACTGCACATGTGATCATTGGTATAGGTACAGGTGTAGTGTGAATAGTATACACACTATACTGTATATACAGTATACACTGTATACTGTAGGTACAGGTTACAGCACTCGCCTGCTGTACCACCGTGGAGACCCGGGTTCAATTCCTGACAGCGGGCCATTCCCGGCCTGGTCAGACCTTCCAACAGACACAATTGGCCGTGTCTGCGGGTGGGACTAGCGCCTCCTCTGGTCGGTCGGGGCACCTGTTCGGGGCGGAAGGGAACTGGTGGGAATAGCATGATCCTCCTACGTGCTACGTCCTGCTGGTGAAGCTCCCCGCAGTCAGGTGAAAAGAAGCAGCTGGCAACGGCGCATGTGTCGGAGGAGGCATGGTGCTAGTCTACGGCTCTCCCCAGATCGGCAGAGGGGGTGGAGTAATGGCCAGGATAGCAGGGGGTAATTGGCCATGGGGAGAAAATGGGATAAAAAAAGAAAGAAAAGATTTTATAATTTTTAACAAAAACAACAAAGATTTTTTTAATAACAAAGTCAGCAGCTCATTAATCATCAACCATCACCTGGAGGATTCACATTTTCATGATAGACTACTAAGTCTTAAATCCCTCCCCCTTCCCCTGAGCTACTGATCATTGGTCGTGGTTCATGGCCCCTCCCATTTGCTTCTGTTCCTCTCAGCGATTGGTGAGGATGAACATGCCCATTGCGGAGAACAACACAGTGCACTTCACCTCCACACTGATGGCCCTGATCCGCACCGCCCTGGAGATCAAACTGGCATCTGGTGAGAGACTCAAAACTACAAAGTCCATCAATGAGGGATGCTGGGTTTTGTAGTTTGTAGTCTGACGTTAATGATGGTGGGTTTTGTAGTTTGTAGTCTGACGTTAATGATGGTGGGTTTTGTAGTTTGTAGTCTGACGTTAATGATGGTGGGTTTTGTAGTTTGTAGTCTGACGTTAATGTGAATTCTGATCAATGCTTTGCTGCAGATTTTGTACAATCCAAAACTAGCATGAGAGTGTGAGCCTTCAGTCGATATGTTTTCTGACATAACTCACACGATTCTTCTTTTCACAATCACAATCACTTTTATTGCCACAATATGCAAGATTACATACGAGGAATTTGTCTTTTCAATGAAAGCAAATGTGGGTTTATTGTCATTGTCGATACAAAGTTAGTCTCTCTCCAGACTCAAATATGACGTTGAATCGCTGCGCTTTACATACTACATAATTTAGTCTGTGCCACTTCACAGCCACTGCTGGTTTTTGAAGGCGGGTTGAAATTGAATGAGTGACAGGTCGTAGCGCCGATGAGAGAGCGGTTCTAAAAATGGGCTGCGCCTCCCGTGTCGTCTGATCGCAAAGTCCTTACTGGAGAAGACGGAATCCACTATATCAACATCAAATTAGCCCCGGTCTCATCTTAACCCATTGATACCTGATCCAAAGCTGAATTTTTTTTGGGTGGCCATATTTTCGAAGCGGAAATTTTTTCGGGTCACGCGGTCTTAAAGAAATACACACACAAATAAAGGATATACATGCAAATGCGGCATCAGGTATCAATGGGTTAAAGAGACATGAACATATTTCTCTCAATGAGTTTATTACCAATAACACAACATGCATCAAATGTAAATAGCTAACAGTATTAATTACTCCAATTGAACAGATGAATGTGCGTTATACATGAAATATAGTCATTCTAATACTGTGGGAGTGTAGAAGATGGAATGTGAGGTGACATATTTCTGGGTCTGTCCCCAGGGGTGCTGGCACAGCATCTGTGTGACGCTGACCTGAAGAGGGAGATCAACCGAGTCTGGCCCAGTCTGCCACAGAAGACTGTAGACCTGCTGGTGACCCCGCCCAAATGTGTGTGTGTGTGTGTGTGTGTGTGTGTGTGTGTGTGTGTGTGTGTGTGTGTGTGTGTGTGTGTGTGTGTGTGTGCGCGCGTGTGTGTGCGTGCGTGCGTGCGTGTGTGTGTGCACGTGTGTGTGCGTGCGTGTGTGTGTGCACGTGTGTGTGCGTGCGTGTGTGCGTGTGCGCGCGTGTGTGTGTGTGCGTGCGTGCGTGTGCGCGTGTATGCGTGTGTGTGTGTGTGCGTGCGTGTGCGTGTGCGTGTGTGTGTGTGTGAGAGAGAGATAATCCTCTGTATTCCACTCTGGCTCTGGCTCTATCTATTCTGCGTCAAAAATGCTTAACTTCAATCTCTCTCCTTTCTCTATTAAACATGACAAGCACTGCTCAGCACACACACACCCTAGCCAGAAACGGTCTCTCCATCACTGCCATGTATTTATCCTTTGTTGCTCCTCTTCTGCCATCTACTGGTCAAATGGAGAAACTGTCTCTAATACAGTTTTGCTAATGCCGTCTTGCTGGTGTTTCCTCTTCTAGACAATGAGCTGACAGTGGGGAAGGTCTACGCTGCCCATATGATCTTTGACTACTATAAACATAACCGTGCCAAGAGACTCCAACAACACCAGGCTTCAGGGGGAACTCAGGTACAGCGTGTTAGTTCGCAAACTGGGGATTGACTCTTTAGGTCAGTGGTTCTCAACGTGGGGTCCTTGACGGGGTTCCAGTGGGGCCCCAGGAAAAATGTTAAACCTTGCCGTTATTTATTAAAAGAAGTTAACAGAGTAGACTACTATGTAGACAAAAAAATCATACTTTCTCTGTTATCGCTCTATCTACAATACAGTCATGGAATTCTGGACAAAATCACATCTAATAATAAAAATATTCTCTGATTTGGACCCGAGATAAAGTCTGTGTCCCTAATGTGGACTCAATTATGGATCCTTGATATGAAAAAGGTTGAGAATCACTGCCTTAGATGACATCACCAAAATGACAAAGTGTCAATTTTTGAAAAATAACAGTGAAATAGTCACCTTTTTTGACTGGTCATCATTGTCTCATTAAAATCCCAAACTCCTTGTAAAAGACACTCTGAATGTCAATGGGAATATTCCTGGTTAAATAAAGGTGAATGAAACAAATAAATAAACATTCTTCTAGATGCGCTGCATTTATTTATTTATTGCAACGTATGCTCTTGACTCCCTACAGAGTAAGATGGGGGCCCTGTTCCGACCGATGCTGCCCATGACTCACATACAGGAAGCTGACCCGCCGGTCTGTAGTCCCAAGCCACCGCCCCCACCTGAGCCAGAGGCCCCGCCCACTATCACCTCCACCCCCACCACCACCTCCTTGACCACTAGGGAGGAATTGTGAGTGACCTTCGAGATAGATAGATAGATAGATACAGTAGATAGATATATAGATAGATAGATAGATAGATAGATAGATACAGTAGATAGATATATAGATAGATAGATAGATAGATAGATACAGTAGATAGATATATAGATAGATAGATAGATAGATAGATAGATAGATACAGTAGATAGATATATAGATAGATAGATACAGTAGATAGATAGATATATATAGATAGATAGATAGATAGATAGATACAGTAGATAGATATATAGATATATATATAGATAGATAGATAGATAGATAGATAGATACAGTAGATAGATATAGTAGATAGATATATAGATAGATAGATAGATAGATAGATACAGTAGATACATACAGTATATAGATAGATAGATACAGTATATATATATATAGATAGATAGATATATAGATAGATAGATAGATACAGTATATAGATATATAGATAGATAGATAGATACAGTAGATAGATATATAGATAGATATATAGATAGATAGATAGATAGATAGATAGATAGATAGATAGATACCGGTATATAGATACCGGTAGATAGATAGATACATACAGTAGATACATATATAGATAGATAGATACAGTAGATAGATATATAGATAGATAGATACAGTAGATACATATATAGATAGATACAGTAGATAGATATATAGATAGATAGATACAGTAGATATATAGATAGATAGATAGATAGATACAGTAGATAGATATATAGATAGATAGATAGATAGATAGATACAGTAGATAGATAGATACAGTAGATAATTTCATTGTTTCAGTCAGTGCTGTTTGTGTGTGTGTGTGTGTGTGTGTGTGTGTGTGTGTGTGTGTGTGTATATATATATATATGTGTATGTGTGTGTGCGCATGTGCTTGCGTGTGTGTGTGTGTGTGTGTGTGTGTGTATATAAATGTGTATATGTGTATGTGTGTGTGCGCATGTGCTTGTGTGTGTGTGTGTGTGTGTGTGTGTGTGTGTGTGTGTGTGTGTGTGTGTGTGTGTGTACAGGCTAAACCGGAGAAGTGCCATAAAACATTCTCAGTCTGGAGACGTGTCTCAGGCAGCCCAGAGGCCCACAGGGAGGAGGAGCCTCCAGCGAGGCCAGTCAGAGGATGTTCCATACTCTCCCAAACCTCAGGTACACACACGCACACGCACGCACCGACCAGAGGAGGCGCTAGTGCAACGATCAGGACACATACCTCCAATCCAGCTTCACACACTGCAGACACAGCCAGTCGTGCCTATATGGACGCCCGACCAAGCCGGAGGTAACACGGGGGGGTGCGAACCTGTGACACGCAAGGCCGCACACGTCTCATGTATTCATCTATTCCCATGTTCTAAAAACGATCTGAACTTGCAATAGAGTGTTTCAGTCTCAAGCTGGCCCAGGGGACCTGACAGTCAATTCTCCATTCATTTCCCCATAGATGTTTACACTCCAAGTGATTCAGCTACTCCCAATCATAAGAGACCACAGAACATTTCACCCTGGAGGGTCAGATTTGACTCTTAATCCCCCCCCCTCCGCTCTCCCATATATTTTTGGTCTGAGCGAAATGTTCTCTGGTCTCTCGCTTGGTTTGTCAAACTCTTCTTCTAAGGATTTTATCAAACATCGATGGAGAAATGAATGGGGAATAAAATTCCTGAGGTCCCATGTCGAACCCAGAAGAGGGTGTGACATATGTCTCTGCTCTGCTTCAGGAATCGGTTGAGATGCAGCAGAGAGTGGAGAGCACTTTGGATGAGATGAAGCAGAGAGTGGAGAGCACTTCAGACGTGGAGGCGTACCCCAGCCTGGACGACCACTGCAGAGCCGCCTCTATGCCACGACTCAACGCAGAGTACTATGTAAGCTGTCTGTTACTCACACTGCCCTGCCTCTCACCTTACTGCACACAGAAAACACCAGAGTACTATGTAAGCTGTCTGTTACTCACACTGCTCTGCCTCTCACCTTACTGCATACAGAAAACACCAGAGTACTATGTAAGCTGTCTGTTACTCACACTGCTCTGCCTCTCACCTTACTGCACACAGAAAACACCAGAGTACTATGTAAGCTGTCTGTTACTCACACTGCTCTGCCTCTCACCTTACTGCATACAGAAAACACCAGAGTACTATGTAAGCTGTCTGTTACTCACACTGCTCTGCCTCTCACCTTACTGCATACAGAAAACACCAGAGTACTATGTAAGCTGTCTGTTACTCACACTGCTCTGCCTCTCACCTTACTGCATACAGAAAACACCAGAGTACTATGTAAGCTGTCTGTTACTCACACTGCTCTGCCTCTCACCTTACTGCATACAGAAAACACCAGAGTACTATGTAAGCTGTCTGTTACTCACACTGCTCTGCCTCTCACCTTACTGCACACAGAAAACACCAGAGTACTATGTAAGCTGTCTGTTACTCACACTGCTCTGCCTCTCACCTTACTGCATACAGAAAACACCAGAGTACTATGTAAGCTGTCTGTTACTCACGCTGCTCTGCCTCTCACCTTACTGCACACAGAAAACACCAGAGTACTATGTAAGCTGTCTGTTACTCACACTGCCCTGCCTCTCACCTTACTGCATACAGAAAACACCAGAGTACTATGTAAGCTGTCTGTTACTCACACTGCTCTGCCTCTCACCTTACTGCATACAGAAAACACCAGAGTACTATGTAAGCTGTCTGTTACTCACACTGCTCTGCCTCTCACCTTACTGCACACAGAAAACACCAGAGTACTATGTAAGCTGTCTGTTACTCACACTGCTCTGCCTCTCACCTTACTGCACACAGAAAACACCAGAGTACTATGTAAGCTGTCTGTTACTCACACTGCCCTGCCTCTCACCTTACTGCATACAGAAAACACCAGAGTACTATGTAAGCTGTCTGTTACTCACACTGCTCTGCCTCTCACCTTACTGCACACAGAAAACACCAGAGTACTATGTAAGCTGTCTGTTACTCACACTGCCCTGCCTCTCACCTTACTGCACACAGAAAACACCAGAGTACTATGTAAGCTGTCTGTTACTCACACTGCTCTGCCTCTCACCTTACTGCACACAGAAAACACCAGAGTACTATGTAAGCTGTCTGTTACTCACACTGCCCTGCCTCTCACCTTACTGCACACAGAAAACACCAGAGTACTATGTAAGCTGTCTGTTACTCACACTGCTCTGCCTCTCACCTTACTGCATACAGAAAACACCAGAGTACTATGTAAGCTGTCTGTTACTCACACTGCTCTGCCTCTCACCTTACTGCACACAGAAAACACCAGAGTACTATGTAAGCTGTCTGTTACTCACACTGCTCTGCCTCTCACCTTACTGCACACAGAAAACACCAGAGTACTATGTAAGCTGTCTGTTACTCACACTGCTCTGCCTCTCACCTTACTGCATACAGAAAACACCAGAGTACTATGTAAGCTGTCTGTTACTCACACTGCCCTGCCTCTCACCTTACTGCACACAGAAAACACCAGAGTACTATGTAAGCTGTCTGTTACTCACACTGCTCTGCCTCTCACCTTACTGCACACAGAAAACACCAGAGTACTATGTAAGCTGTCTGTTACTCACACTGCCCTGCCTCTCACCTTACTGCACACAGAAAACACCAGAGTACTATGTAAGCTGTCTGTTACTCACACTGCCCTGCCTCTCACCTTATTGCACACAGAAAACACCAGAGTACTATGTAAGCTGTCTGTTACTCACACTGCCCTGCCTCTCACCTTACTGCACACAGAAAACACCAGAGTACTATGTAAGCTGTCTGTTACTCACACTGCTCTGCCTCTCACCTTACTGCACACAGAAAACACCAGAGTACTATGTAAGCTGTCTGTTACTCACACTGCCCTGCCTCTCACCTTACTGCACACAGAAAACACCAGAGTACTATGTAAGCTGTCTGTTACTCACACTGCTCTGCCTCTCACCTTACTGCACACAGAAAACACCAGAGTACTATGTAAGCTGTCTGTTACTCACACTGCTCTGCCTCTCACCTTACTGCACACAGAAAACACCAGAGTACTATGTAAGCTGTCTGTTACTCACACTGCTCTGCCTCTCACCTTACTGCACACAGAAAACACCAGAGTACTATGTAAGCTGTCTGTTACTCACACTGCTCTGCCTCTCACCTTACTGCACACAGAAAACACCAGAGTACTATGTAAGCTGTCTGTTACTCACACTGCCCTGCCTCTCACCTTACTGCACACAGAAAACACCAGAGTACTATGTAAGCTGTCTGTTACTCACGCTGCTCTGCCTCTCACCTTACTGCACACAGAAAACACCAGAGTACTATGTAAGCTGTCTGTTACTCACACTGCTCTGCCTCTCACCTTACTGCACACAGAAAACACCAGAGTACTATGTAAGCTGTCTGTTACTCACACTGCCCTGCCTCTCACCTTACTGCACACAGAAAACACCAGAGTACTATGTAAGCTGTCTGTTACTCACGCTGCTCTGCCTCTCACCTTACTGCACACAGAAAACACCAGAGTACTATGTAAGCTGTCTGTTACTCACACTGCTCTGCCTCTCACCTTACTGCATACAGAAAACACCAGAGTACTATGTAAGCTGTCTGTTACTCACACTGCTCTGCCTCTCACCTTACTGCACACAGAAAACACCAGAGTACTATGTAAGCTGTCTGTTACTCACACTGCTCTGCCTCTCACCTTACTGCACACAGAAAACACCAGAGTACTATGTAAGCTGTCTGTTACTCACACTGCTCTGCCTCTCACCTTACTGCATACAGAAAACACCAGAGTACTATGTAAGCTGTCTGTTACTCACACTGCTCTGCCTCTCACCTTACTGCACACAGAAAACACCAGAGTACTATGTAAGCTGTCTGTTACTCACACTGCTCTGCCTCTCACCTTACTGCACACAGAAAACACCAGAGTACTATGTAAGCTGTCTGTTACTCACACTGCTCTGCCTCTCACCTTACTGCACACAGAAAACACCAGAGTACTATGTAAGCTGTCTGTTACTCACACTGCTCTGCCTCTCACCTTACTGCACACAGAAAACACCAGAGTACTATGTAAGCTGTCTGTTACTCACACTGCTCTGCCTCTCACCTTACTGCACACAGAAAACACCAGAGTACTATGTAAGCTGTCTGTTACTCACACTGCTCTGCCTCTCACCTTACTGCACATAGAAAACACCAGAGTACTATGTAAGCTGTCTGTTACTCACACTGCTCTGCCTCTCACCTTACTGCATACAGAAAACACCAGAGTACTATGTAAGCTGTCTGTTACTCACACTGCTCTGCCTCTCACCTTACTGCACACAGAAAACACCAGAGTACTATGTAAGCTGTCTGTTACTCACACTGCTCTGCCTCTCACCTTACTGCATACAGAAAACACCAGAGTACTATGTAAGCTGTCTGTTACTCACACTGCTCTGCCTCTCACCTTACTGCACACAGAAAACACCAGAGTACTATGTAAGCTGTCTGTTACTCACACTGCTCTGCCTCTCACCTTACTGCACACAGAAAACACCAGAGTACTATGTAAGCTGTCTGTTACTCACACTGCTCTGCCTCTCACCTTACTGCACATAGAAAACACCAGAGTACTATGTAAGCTGTCTGTTACTCACACTGCTCTGCCTCTCACCTTACTGCACACAGAAAACACCAGAGTACTATGTAAGCTGTCTGTTACTCACACTGCTCTGCCTCTCACCTTACTGCACACAGAAAACACCAGAGTACTATGTAAGCTGTCTGTTACTCACACTGCCCTGCCTCTCACCTTACTGCATACAGAAAACACCAGAGTACTATGTAAGCTGTCTGTTACTCACACTGCTCTGCCTCTCACCTTACTGCACACAGAAAACACCAGAGTACTATGTAAGCTGTCTGTTACTCACACTGCCCTGCCTCTCACCTTACTGCACACAGAAAACACCAGAGTACTATGTAAGCTGTCTGTTACTCACACTGCTCTGCCTCTCACCTTACTGCACACAGAAAACACCAGAGTACTATGTAAGCTGTCTGTTACTCACACTGCTCTGCCTCTCACCTTACTGCATACAGAAAACACCAGAGTACTATGTAAGCTGTCTGTTACTCACACTGCTCTGCCTCTCACCTTACTGCACACAGAAAACACCAGAGTACTATGTAAGCTGTCTGTTACTCACACTGCTCTGCCTCTCACCTTACTGCACACAGAAAACACCAGAGTACTATGTAAGCTGTCTGTTACTCACACTGCTCTGCCTCTCACCTTACTGCACACAGAAAACACCAGAGTACTATGTAAGCTGTCTGTTACTCACACTGCTCTGCCTCTCACCTTACTGCACACAGAAAACACCAGAGTACTATGTAAGCTGTCTGTTACTCACACTGCCCTGCCTCTCACCTTACTGCACACAGAAAACACCAGAGTACTATGTAAGCTGTCTGTTACTCACACTGCTCTGCCTCTCACCTTACTGCACACAGAAAACACCAGAGTACTATGTAAGCTGTCTGTTACTCACACTGCTCTGCCTCTCACCTTACTGCATACAGAAAACACCAGAGTACTATGTAAGCTGTCTGTTACTCACACTGCTCTGCCTCTCACCTTACTGCACACAGAAAACACCAGAGTACTATGTAAGCTGTCTGTTACTCACACTGCTCTGCCTCTCACCTTACTGCACACAGAAAACACCAGAGTACTATGTAAGCTGTCTGTTACTCACACTGCTCTGCCTCTCACCTTACTGCACACAGAAAACACCAGAGTACTATGTAAGCTGTCTGTTACTCACACTGCTCTGCCTCTCACCTTACTGCATACAGAAAACACCAGAGTACTATGTAAGCTGTCTGTTACTCACACTGCTCTGCCTCTCACCTTACTGCACACAGAAAACACCAGAGTACTATGTAAGCTGTCTGTTACTCACACTGCTCTGCCTCTCACCTTACTGCATACAGAAAACACCAGAGTACTATGTAAGCTGTCTGTTACTCACACTGCTCTGCCTCTCACCTTACTGCACACAGAAAACACCAGAGTACTATGTAAGCTGTCTGTTACTCACACTGCCCTGCCTCTCACCTTACTGCATACAGAAAACACCAGAGTACTATGTAAGCTGTCTGTTACTCACACTGCTCTGCCTCTCACCTTACTGCATACAGAAAACACCAGAGTACTATGTAAGCTGTCTGTTACTCACACTGCTCTGCCTCTCACCTTACTGCACACAGAAAACACCAGAGTACTATGTAAGCTGTCTGTTACTCACACTGCTCTGCCTCTCACCTTACTGCACACAGAAAACACCAGAGTACTATGTAAGCTGTCTGTTACTCACACTGCTCTGCCTCTCACCTTACTGCATACAGAAAACACCAGAGTACTATGTAAGCTGTCTGTTACTCACACTGCTCTGCCTCTCACCTTTACTGCATACAGAAAACACCAGAGTACTATGTAAGCTGTCTGTTACTCACACTGCTCTGCCTCTCACCTTACTGCACACAGAAAACACCAGAGTATCTATGTAAGC
>NC_139627.1:7427672-7540172 GCF_964638095.1 Poromitra crassiceps
CACCTTACTGCACACAGAAAACACCAGAGTACTATGTAAGCTGTCTGTTACTCACGCTGCTCTGCCTCTCACCTTACTGCACACAGAAAACACCAGAGTACTATGTAAGCTGTCTGTTACTCACACTGCTCTGCCTCTCACCTTACTGCACACAGAAAACACCAGAGTACTATGTAAGCTGTCTGTTACTCACGCTGCTCTGCCTCTCACCTTACTGCACACAGAAAACACCAGAGTACTATGTAAGCTGTCTGTTACTCACACTGCCCTGCCTCTCACCTTACTGCACACAGAAAACACCAGAGTACTATGTAAGCTGTCTGTTAGTCACACTGCCCTGCCTCTCACCTTACTGCACACAGAAAACACCAGAGTACTATGTAAGCTGTCTGTTACTCACGCTGCTCTGCCTCTCACCTTACTGCACACAGAAAACACCAGAGTACTATGTAAGCTGTCTGTTACTCACACTGCTCTGCCTCTCACCTTACTGCACACAGAAAACACCAGAGTACTATGTAAGCTGTCTGTTACTCACAGCTGCTCTGCCTCTCACCTTACTGCACACAGAAAACACCAGAGTACTATGTAAGCTGTCTGTTACTCACACTGCTCTGCCTCTCACCTTACTGCACACAGAAAACACCAGAGTACTATGTAAGCTGTCTGTTACTCACGCTGCTCTGCCTCTCACCTTACTGCACACAGAAAACACCAGAGTACTATGTAAGCTGTCTGTTACTCACACTGCTCTGCCTCTCACCTTACTGCACACAGAAAACACCAGAGTACTATGTAAGCTGTCTGTTACTCACGACTGCTCCTGCCTCTCACCTTACTGCACACAGAAAACACCAGAGTACTATGTAAGCTGTCTGTTACTCACACTGCCTGCCTCTCACCTTACTGCACACAGAAAACACCAGAGTACTATGTAAGCTGTCTGTTACTCACGCTGCTCTGCCTCTCACCTTACTGCACACAGAAAACACCAGAGTACTATGTAAGCTGTCTGTTACTCACACTGCTCTGCCTCTCACCTTACTGCACACAGAAAACACCAGAGTACTATGTAAGCTGTCTGTTACTCACACTGCTCTGCCTCTCACCTTACTGCACACAGAAAACACCAGAGTACTATGTAAGCTGTCTGTTACTCACACTGCTCTGCCTCTCACCTTACTGCACACAGAAAACACCAGAGTACTATGTAAGCTGTCTGTTACTCACACTGCTCTGCCTCTCACCTTACTGCACACAGAAAACACCAGAGTACTATGTAAGCTGTCTGTTACTCACAGCTGCTCTGCCTCTCACCTTACTGCACACAGAAAACACCAGAGTACTATGTAAGCTGTCTGTTACTCACACTGCTCTGCCTCTCACCTTACTGCACACAGAAAACACCAGAGTACTATGTAAGCTGTCTGTTACTCACACTGCTCTGCCTCTCACCTTACTGCACACAGAAAACACCAGAGTACTATGTAAGCTGTCTGTTACTCACACTGCTCTGCCTCTCACCTTACTGCACACAGAAAACACCAGAGTACTATGTAAGCTGTCTGTTACTCACACTGCTCTGCCTCTCACCTTACTGCACACAGAAAACACCAGAGTACTATGTAAGCTGTCTGTTACTCACACTGCTCTGCCTCTCACCTTACTGCACACAGAAAACACCAGAGTACTATGTAAGCTGTCTGTTACTCACACTGCTCTGCCTCTCACCTTACTGCACACAGAAAACACCAGAGTACTATGTAAGCTGTCTGTTACTCACACTGCTCTGCCTCTCACCTTACTGCACACAGAAAACACCAGAGTACTATGTAAGCTGTCTGTTACTCACACTGCCTCTGCCTCTCACCTTACTGCACACAGAAAACACCAGAGTACTATGTAAGCTGTCTGTTACTCACACTGCTCTGCCTCTCACCTTACTGCACACAGAAAACACCAGAGTACTATGTAAGCTGTCTGTTACTCACACTGCTCTGCCTCTCACCTTACTGCACACAGAAAACACCAGAGTACTATGTAAGCTGTCTGTTACTCACACTGCCTCTGCCTCTCACCTTACTGCACACAGAAAACACCAGAGTACTATGTAAGCTGTCTGTTACTCACACTGCTCCTGCCTCTCACCTTACTGCACACAGAAAACACCAGAGTACTATGTAAGCTGTCTGTTACTCACACTGCCCTGCCTCTCACCTTACTGCACACAGAAAACACCAGAGTACTATGTAAGCTGTCTGTTACTCACACTGCTCTGCCTCTCACCTTACTGCACACAGAAAACACCAGAGTACTATGTAAGCTGTCTGTTACTCACACTGCTCTGCCTCTCACCTTACTGCACACAGAAAACACCAGAGTACTATGTAAGCTGTCTGTTACTCACACTGCTCTGCCTCTCACCTTACTGCACACAGAAAACACCAGAGTACTATGTAAGCTGTCTGTTACTCACACTGCTCTGCCTCTCACCTTACTGCACACAGAAAACACCAGAGTACTATGTAAGCTGTCTGTTACTCACACTGCTCTGCCTCTCACCTTACTGCACACAGAAAACACCAGAGTACTATGTAAGCTGTCTGTTACTCACACTGCCCTGCCTCTCACCTTACTGCACACAGAAAACACCAGAGTACTATGTAAGCTGTCTGTTACTCACACTGCTCTGCCTCTCACCTTACTGCACACAGAAAACACCAGAGTACTATGTAAGCTGTCTGTTACTCACACTGCTCTGCCTCTCACCTTACTGCACACAGAAAACACCAGAGTACTATGTAAGCTGTCTGTTACTCACACTGCTCTGCCTCTCACCTTACTGCACACAGAAAACACCAGAGTACTATGTAAGCTGTCTGTTACTCACACTGCCCTGCCTCTCACCTTACTGCACACAGAAAACACCAGAGTACTATGTAAGCTGTCTGTTACTCACACTGCTCTGCCTCTCACCTTACTGCACACAGAAAACACCAGAGTACTATGTAAGCTGTCTGTTACTCACACTGCTCTGCCTCTCACCTTACTGCACACAGAAAACACCAGAGTACTATGTAAGCTGTCTGTTACTCACACTGCTCTGCCTCTCACCTTACTGCACACAGAAAACACCAGAGTACTATGTAAGCTGTCTGTTACTCACACTGCTCTGCCTCTCACCTTACTGCACACAGAAAACACCAGAGTACTATGTAAGCTGTCTGTTACTCACACTGCTCTGCCTCTCACCTTACTGCACACAGAAAACACCAGAGTACTATGTAAGCTGTCTGTTACTCACACTGCTCTGCCTCTCACCTTACTGCACACAGAAAACACCAGAGTACTATGTAAGCTGTCTGTTACTCACACTGCTCTGCCTCTCACCTTACTGCACACAGAAAACACCAGAGTACTATGTAAGCTGTCTGTTACTCACACTGCTCTGCCTCTCACCTTACTGCACACAGAAAACACCAGAGTACTATGTAAGCTGTCTGTTACTCACACTGCTCTGCCTCTCACCTTACTGCACACAGAAAACACCAGAGTACTATGTAAGCTGTCTGTTACTCACACTGCTCTGCCTCTCACCTTACTGCACACAGAAAACACCAGAGTACTATGTAAGCTGTCTGTTACTCACACTGCCTCTGCCTCTCACCTTACTGCACACAGAAAACACCAGAGTACTATGTAAGCTGTCTGTTACTCACACTGCTCTGCCTCTCACCTTACTGCACACAGAAAACACCAGAGTACTATGTAAGCTGTCTGTTACTCACACTGCTCTGCCTCTCACCTTACTGCACACAGAAAACACCAGAGTACTATGTAAGCTGTCTGTTACTCACACTGCTCTGCCTCTCACCTTACTGCACACAGAAAACACCAGAGTACTATGTAAGCTGTCTGTTACTCACACTGCTCTAGCCTCTCACCTTACTGCACACAGAAAACACCAGAGTACTATGTAAGCTGTCTGTTACTCACACTGCTCTGCCTCTCACCTTACTGCACACAGAAAACACCAGAGTACTATGTAAGCTGTCTGTTACTCACACTGCCCTGCCTCTCACCTTACTGCACACAGAAAACACCAGAGTACTATGTAAGCTGTCTGTTACTCACACTGCTCTACCTCTCACCTTACTGCACACAGAAAACACCAGAGTACTATGTAAGCTGTCTGTTACTCACACTGCTCTGCCTCTCACCTTACTGCACACAGAAAACACCAGAGTACTATGTAAGCTGTCTGTTACTCACACTGCTCTGCCTCTCACCTTACTGCACACAGAAAACACCAGAGTACTATGTAAGCTGTCTGTTACTCACACTGCTCTGCCTCTCACCTTACTGCACACAGAAAACACCAGAGTACTATGTAAGCTGTCTGTTACTCACACTGCTCTGCCTCTCACCTTACTGCACACAGAAAACACCAGAGTACTATGTAAGCTGTCTGTTACTCACACTGCTCTGCCTCTCACCTTACTGCACACAGAAAACACCAGAGTACTATGTAAGCTGTCTGTTACTCACACTGCTCTACCTCTCACCTTACTGCACACAGAAAACACCAGAGTACTATGTAAGCTGTCTGTTACTCACACTGCTCTGCCTCTCACCTTACTGCATACAGAAAACACCAGAGTACTATGTAAGCTGTCTGTTACTCACACTGCTCTACCTCTCACCTTACTGCACACAGAAAACACCAGAGTACTATGTAAGCTGTCTGTTACTCACACTGCTCTACCTCTCACCTTACTGCACACAGAAAACACCAGAGTACTATGTAAGCTGTCTGTTACTCACACTGCTCTGCCTCTCACCTTACTGCACACAGAAAACACCAGAGTACTATGTAAGCTGTCTGTTACTCACACTGCCTGCCTCTCACCTTACTGCATACAGAAAACACCAGAGTACTATGTAAGCTGTCTGTTACTCACACTGCTCTACCTCTCACCTTACTGCACACAGAAAACACCAGAGTACTATGTAAGCTGTCTGTTACTCACACTGCTCTGCCTCTCACCTTACTGCACACAGAAAACACCAGAGTACTATGTAAGCTGTCTGTTACTCACACTGCTCTACCTCTCACCTTACTGCACACAGAAAACACCAGAGTACTATGTAAGCTGTCTGTTACTCACACTGCTCTGCCTCTCACCTTACTGCATACAGAAAACACCAGAGTACTATGTAAGCTGTCTGTTACTCACACTGCTCTGCCTCTCACCTTACTGCACACAGAAAACACCAGAGTACTATGTAAGCTGTCTGTTACTCACGCTGCTCTGCCTCTCACCTTACTGCACACAGAAAACACCAGAGTACTATGTAAGCTGTCTGTTAGTCACACTGCTCTACCTCTCACCTTACTGCACACAGAAAACACCAGAGTACTATGTAAGCTGTCTGTTACTCACACTGCTCTGCCTCTCACCTTACTGCACACAGAAAACACCAGAGTACTATGTAAGCTGTCTGTTACTCACACTGCCCTGCCTCTCACCTTACTGCACACAGAAAACACCAGAGTACTATGTAAGCTGTCTGTTACTCACACTGCTCTGCCTCTCACCTTACTGCACACAGAAAACACCAGAGTACTATGTAAGCTGTCTGTTACTCACACTGCTCTGCCTCTCACCTTACTGCACACAGAAAACACCAGAGTACTATGTAAGCTGTCTGTTACTCACACTGCTCTGCCTCTCACCTTACTGCACACAGAAAACACCAGAGTACTATGTAAGCTGTCTGTTACTCACACTGCTCTGCCTCTCACCTTACTGCACACAGAAAACACCAGAGTACTATGTAAGCTGTCTGTTACTCACACTGCTCTGCCTCTCACCTTACTGCACACAGAAAACACCAGAGTACTATGTAAGCTGTCTGTTAGTCACACTGCTCTGCCTCTCACCTTACTGCACACAGAAAACACCAGAGTACTATGTAAGCTGTCTGTTACTCACACTGCTCTGCCTCTCACCTTACTGCACACAGAAAACACCAGAGTACTATGTAAGCTGTCTGTTACTCACACTGCTCTGCCTCTCACCTTACTGCACACAGAAAACACCAGAGTACTATGTAAGCTGTCTGTTACTCACGCTGCCCTGCCTCTCACCTTACTGCACACAGAAAACACCAGAGTACTATGTAAGCTGTCTGTTACTCACACTGCTCTGCCTCTCACCTTACTGCACACAGAAAACACCAGAGTACTATGTAAGCTGTCTGTTACTCACACTGCCCTGCCTCTCACCTTACTGCACACAGAAAACACCAGAGTACTATGTAAGCTGTCTGTTACTCACACTGCTCTGCCTCTCACCTTACTGCACACAGAAAACACCAGAGTACTATGTAAGCTGTCTGTTACTCACACTGCTCTGCCTCTCACCTTACTGCACACAGAAAACACCAGAGTACTATGTAAGCTGTCTGTTACTCACACTGCTCTGCCTCTCACCTTACTGCACACAGAAAACACCAGAGTACTATGTAAGCTGTCTGTTACTCACACTGCTCTGCCTCTCACCTTACTGCACACAGAAAACACCAGAGTACTATGTAAGCTGTCTGTTACTCACGCTGCTCTGCCTCTCACCTTACTGCACACAGAAAACACCAGAGTACTATGTAAGCTGTCTGTTACTCACACTGCCCTGCCTCTCACCTTACTGCACACAGAAAACACCAGAGTACTATGTAAGCTGTCTGTTACTCACACTGCTCTGCCTCTCACCTTACTGCACACAGAAAACACCAGAGTACTATGTAAGCTGTCTGTTAGTCACACTGCTCTGCCTCTCACCTTACTGCACACAGAAAACACCAGAGTACTATGTAAGCTGTCTGTTACTCACGCTGCTCTGCCTCTCACCTTACTGCACACAGAAAACACCAGAGTACTATGTAAGCTGTCTGTTACTCACACTGCTCTGCCTCTCACCTTACTGCATACAGAAAACACCAGAGTACTATGTAAGCTGTCTGTTACTCACACTGCTCTGCCTCTCACCTTACTGCACACAGAAAACACCAGAGTACTATGTAAGCTGTCTGTTACTCACGCTGCTCTGCCTCTCACCTTACTGCACACAGAAAACACCAGAGTACTATGTAAGCTGTCTGTTACTCACACTGCTCTGCCTCTCACCTTACTGCACACAGAAAACACCAGAGTACTATGTAAGCTGTCTGTTACTCACACTGCTCTGCCTCTCACCTTACTGCACACAGAAAACACCAGAGTACTATGTAAGCTGTCTGTTACTCACACTGCTCTGCCTCTCACCTTACTGCACACAGAAAACACCAGGGGCCAGTTGCACCAAGTGGTCTTAACTATGCCTGGTCGTAACTCCTACGTCGGTCTTAGTTAAGACTAGGGCTGGGTTCAAAAAATCGATTCTCCGATTTTTAATCGATTTTTATTTTAATCCTCGATTATCGATTCATATGTCCAGAGATCGATTTTTTTTTTATATATATATATATATATATATTATTTTTTTTAATAAACAGGCTAAAATATTATGCTGTGTATGGTAGTTGAAACATAGTATCAAGTTGACGTTTATTTATGTTTGTAGTTGAAACAAAAACATAAATACTGTAGGCTACATGAATGGAAATGTTTGATCAATAATATCTACTTTTAGAAATGATATAGGCTGAAATCAAATCACTGTGCATAATTGTGAAAGTGTCTTTATTGACAGATGAAAAGGCTGTTATTTACCCTTTGTCACCACCTGGTGAGTAAATATATGTGTAACTAAAAACATTAAAATTGACAACAGGTCTGCAACTTTTTTTCCCCATGTATCTACTTGGCTGGTTGGGAACCCCTGTGTTACATAACTGGACATGTAATTCAGGGTACAGCTCAAAAAACATTTTGAAACATATTGAAATTGATCGAATCGAATCGAATCGAATCGAAATTAATCGATTCGCAACCTTGTGAATCGGAATCGAATCGATTCTTGAAATTTGAACCAATACCCAGCTCTAGTTAGTTAGGGCTTATGTCTGGTCTTAACTACGCCGGTCATAGCAATGCGTGTCCATGTGAATTGCCGGGGAATGCCCCCTGATTGGCCCAAAAATGTGCCTCGCGCCGTCACCCACTACTGTATGTGCGTCACTACACCCTCCCTCCTCCCACCCCTCTCCTCCTGTGGAAACTCCAGGGGAAAATGGCGGCGGCGATTAGTGTCAGGCAGTCTGAATGAAATTGAATGTAACGTTCCCAATTCTATGTACCGTATTCAATTCTAAAAAACGACCCTCAACATTTGGGAAGGCTAAGCCACACAACTAGTTCGTTATAATCTAACATCATGCTTTGAAATGCGACTTTACTTTTTGAGTTAGTGTGGACCAGTGATGTCACTGGTCCACACTTTAACACTCAATAACTGTCAAATTAAATGACAGACTTCAAAACCGTTTACAGTTTTCTGATATACTACTGATGTTCTAATGATACAAAGCTGGTTGAAAATGGGCGGTGTTCCTTTAAGCTAAGTTGGTCGTAACTTTATGACCTAACAGCTACGCCGGTTGCACCAAGAGGGCTTAAGCCTTCTTTTCACTACGACCAGGCGTAACTCTTACGCCTGGTCAGGAGGAGGGGTAAGGGTCTAAGGGTAAAGGCCTAAACATGGTCGTCCGTCCGCCTCGAATTGGAGCCGTCTCGCCGTTTGCCGGCGCCAGCTAGCCCTACATGCTCGGACGCCACTACGCCCTCCCTCCCTCCCTCCTGTGGAAGCTCCGTGTGAAAATGGCGGAGATTGTGTGCCAGGCAGTCTGAATGAAATTGAATGTAACGTTCCCAATTCTATGTATTAAATTCTAAAAAACGACCCTCAACATTTGGGAAGGCTAAGCCACACAACTAGTTTGTTATAATCGAACGTCATGCTACGAAGGCGACTTTACGACGATGAGGACGGTAAGGACTCAATTACAGCAGGTCTCCGCTGATAGACACAGAGATCTCTGTTACAGGCAGGCACCCTTAAGGCCTAAACATGGTCGTCCGTCAGAGCCTTGCCCCGCCCTCCCCGTATGACGGCGGGTGGAGCGCCGTCCTACGGGGAGGGGGCCCCGTCGGCTGACGGGGGCTGCTCGAAAATGTGACTTCACGGCGACGATACGTGCGTGACGTCAGCTGCAGGAGAGTTGTGATTGGCCGTTGCCCTGGCTTATCGCCGTAAAGTCGCATTTCAAAGCATGATGTTAGATTATAACGAACTAGTTGTGTGGCTTAGCCTTCCCAAATGTTGAGGGTCGTTTTTTAGAATTTAATACATAGAATTGGGAACGTTACATTCAATTTCATTCAGACTGCCTGGCACACAATCTCCGCCATTTTCACACGGAGCTTCCACAGGAGGGAGGGAGGGAGGGCGTAGTGGCGTCCGAGCATGTAGGGCTAGCTGGCGCCGGCAAACGGCGAGACGGCTCCAATTCGAGGCGGACGGACGACCATGTTTAGGCCTTTACCCTTAGACCCTTACCCCTCCTCCTGACCAGGCGTAAGAGTTACGCCTGGTCGTAGTGAAAAGAAGGCTTAAGCCCTCTTGGTGCAACCGGCGTAGCTGTTAGGTCATAAAGTTACGACCAACTTAGCTTAAAGGAACACTCCGCCCATTTTCAACCAGCTTTGTATCATTAGAACATCAGTAGTATATCAGAAAACTGTAAACGGTTTTGAAGTCTGTCATTTAATTTGACAGTTATTGAGTGTTAAAGTGTGGACCAGTGACATCACTGGTCCACACTAACTCAAATTAATAACTCATTAACTCAAATCAACTCTCAATAACTATCAAACTATTCATCATTCATCTAGTTTGACAGTTATTGAGAGTTGATTTGAGTTAATGAGTTATTAATTTGAGTTAGTGTGGACCAGTGATGTCACTGGTCCACACTTTAACACTCAATAACTGTCAAATTAAATGACAGACTTCAAAACCGTTTACAGTTTTCTGATATACTACTGATGTTCTAATGATACAAAGCTGGTTGAAAATGGGCGGAGTGTTCCTTTAAGACCAGTCGTAAGACCACTTGGTGCAACTGGCCCCAGAGTACTATGTACAGTAAGCTGCTTCAAGCAGAAAACACCTCTTTGCTTCAGTCACTGCTGCCTTCTCACAATCAGATCAGGCTTAGAAAACACCCCATGTTTCTTTAGCACTTGACACAATGGTAAAACAAATGGCTGCGACTGTACGATGTGTTGAGGTTAGAGACGGGGTGTCTCTCTGTCTGTCTGTCTCTCTGTCTGTCTGTCTGTCTGTCTGTCTGTCTGTCTCTCTGTCTGTCTGTCTGTCTGTCTGTCTCTCTGTCTGTCTGTCTGTCTCTCTGTCTGTCTGTCTGTCTGTCTGTCTGTCTGTCTGTCTGTCTGTCTGTCTGTCTGTCTGTCTCTCTGTCTGTCTGTCTGTCTGTCTCTCTGTCTGTCTGTCTGTCTGTCTCTCTGTCTGTCTGTCTGTCTGTCTGTCTGTATCTCTGTCTGTCTGTCTGTCTGTCTGTCTGTCTGTCTGCCTGCTTGTCTGTCTGTCTGCCTGTCTCTCTGTCTGTCTGTCTCTGTGTTGATCTGTCTGTCTGTCTGTCTGTCTGTCTGTCTGCCTGTCTGTCTGTCTGTCTGTCTCTCTGTTGATCTGTCTGTCTGTCTGTCTGTCTCTGTGTTGATCTGTCTCTCTGCATCTTGGACTTCTACCATCCTTCCCCGGGTTCCCACAGGTCCTTGAAATCCTTGAAAGTTTGTGAATTTGAGGCCTTTAAAGTGTTTAAAAAGAGACATAAATAAAGAGACATAAATAGACATAAATAAAGAGACATAAATAGACATAAATAAAGAGACATAAATAGACATAAATAAAGAGACATAAATAGACATAAATAAAGAGACATAAATAGACATAAATAAAGAGACATAAATAGAAAGTGCTTGAATTTATTGGGCAAGAATAGAAATGTAAGTTTCCTCCCCCTGTCTTGTTTTAATGTGTCACACAGCACAGTTGCGCAGTGTTCACACATTCAACCCTCTGTGTTTTATTGTTGTCTGTGAGCTTTAAATGATCAGACTGGTCTGTGTTGTAACAGTAATGACCCGTCTGTGTTGTAACAGTAATGACCCGTGATCTGTGTCTCAAACTAGGTCGTGTTGGGTCCTTGAATTTGAGGGAATTGGCCCTGGAAAGTCCTTGAAAAGTCCTTGAATTTGATGTTTAAGGCATGGGAACCCTGCACGTCTCTCTCTCTCTCTCTCTCTCTCTCTCTCTCTCTCTCTCTCTCTCTCTCTCTCTCTCTCTAAGCCTCTTTTATTTAGTTTCCTCAACACCATTTCTTTAACCTCTCCTTTCTCGCTGCACTCCTTCTGCCTGTCGTCCCCTTTTCTCCTCATCTTGATCTTGATGTCCACGGCTAATTCTTCACCTCCCTCCCTCTTGTGTGTGCTGTCTGATAGCGGATCCACCCTCGCCACGCCCCTGGGACTCACCTGGCAGTATGTACCACCTGTTTTTCCAAGACCACGCCCCTCCCTCTCTCTCTCTCTCTCCTCTTCCCATGTCTGTGTTAGCCTCCGTGTGCTCCTTTCATCCTACTCCAGAGTTCAAACACTCTCCATCAGTGGCCATGGACAAAGTGATGCTACTAGATTATAAGGCTAATCATTTGCTGGTATGGCTGATGGCCACATGGCGGTACACGCCCACGTCACTTCCATGCTGCTTTTGTGTTTTGGCCCTGGAAAATTATTCTTATTTATTTGCAGCCAGGGTGACATGCACTCTGTCCTGCTTCTCAGCCATAATACTGCTGCTACATGTGGGTCAAATGTGGTTGTGTGTGTGTGTGTTGTTATTTTATGTAGTGTGTAGTTTTGTGAGTCAGTGCGTGGTTGTGTGTGTGTGTGTTGTTATTTTATGTAGTGTGTAGTTTTGTGAGTCAGTGTGTGTGTTGTTATTTTATGTAGTGTGTAGTTTTGTGAGTCAGTGCGTGGTTGTGTGTGTGTGTGTTGTTATTTTATGTAGTGTGTAGTTTTGTGAGTCAGTGCGTGGTTGTGTGTGTGTTGTTATTTTATGTAATGTGTAGTTTTGTGAGTCAGTGCGTGGTTGTGTGTGTGTGTGTTGTTATTTTATGTAGTGTGTAGTTTTGTGAGTCAGTGCGTGGTTGTGTGTGTGTTGTTATTTTATGTAATGTGTAGTTTTGTGAGTCAGTGTGTGGTTGTGTGTGTGTTGTTATTTTATATAATGTGTAGTTTTGAGAGCACTAGTGCCTTCCTGCTTCAAAATAACTGTAATTTTTCTTTTCTTTCGACTACACTGCGAGAAATGTCCAGCCTTACCTGTCATGTGATGTTGCATTCAGTCTTAAAACAATATTTTTCTTACGTGGAAAAACTCAAATGATCTCTTGAATCTTCTTGAGTTAAGTGATTACGTTTAATGTAGAAATCTCCCTGATTTCTGAGCGCTGCCACTTGCTTCAAGACTCTTCTTGAGATCATTTGAGCTTTAGGAAAAAAGCAAATCTCTCTCACTCTGAGTACGGTAATACATTTTTAGAAAAGATTTGAAGGCTGCATACTCGCTAAAATGACTTGTTAATATGAATATTTTCAGCAGTGTGGTTGTGATATTTATCATTACTCCTGACTTTAGCTACAGGCTAGACTGTGGGATAGGAACTGGAGGAATCGTATGATCACCAGAAATAATACATAGGGGAAAAAAATCACATGAAATTATTAAATCTTGGAAGCGACTGGCATGAGAGCTAGGCTGTAACCAGCAGGTGGTGTGATGCTGTAACTTAGCAGCTGTTCCAGTTCCCTATCACAGCAGTGTGTTGCCTGGTAGCTGGCACTGGTCAGCAAGATAAGAATTAGGAGGGGTGGTGACAACGTCCTTAAAGAAGCTATTATTGCATATGCATGGGGTGAAATTAATGTATTTATTTATGTGTTTAACATGGAATAATTTAAATAAATTTAATGGGCAGTTTCAGTACACTTCTCTCCTAGCATGAAATGCTACAAAGACCAATGTCAACACCCTAACTATTCTTAGTTAACTAGCAGAGATACACCTGCTAGCTTACAACATTTCATATGTTTTGTACTTGTGTTACACATTAGTGGTGCCTTATGTAAATGAGCAGCAGTAAGTATTCAAATAGTTTGTCTGTCACAATTTCTTGCACATTCTTCTCAGACCTTTCAACGTCTGTGCCTGGAGAAGAACGGGTTGAACATCAATCTCAAGCAGAAACAATAGTGTCCTCTGCTTGTGCCTTTTGTGTGTTGTGGATGGTCTGGTCATCCAGTCGTAGTGGTTTGGGTGCAACCACCACAGCCGCCCGAACTCTTCGACTTTCCCCCTATAATTGTCCACCTCTCTGTTTCTCTCTCAGCCAATCGCCGACCTTAGTCCAATCAGACGCTCGGCATCCTCGCTGACTCCTCAGCGCCCCCAGGAGGTGAGTCTGAGGGAGTACGGCCTGCAACGGCCCGTCCACGTCGAGTGCTCCGCAGGGCAGATCCAAGGCCAGGACAGAGGACACCACCATCACCACCACCACCGCTGCCATCGCCGCAGGGACAAGGACAACCAACAGACGTCCTTGGATAGAGCAGCCTCAGAGCAGCCGTCCAGCCCGACCGGTGAGACACACAACATCTGTCCCCAAAACACTGTCTTTTCATTGTGTCATCAATAGGCTTTAAGTGATGCAGTGGCTTTTTCATGGTTTGCATTCGCCATAGTTTAATGAACCGTACTCAGCAGAAAGGATGCAGGAAACTCTCAATGATTGGACTTAATCATTCTTGTGCGGGGTACTACTGTATGAGGCTGCATGACATACAGGTAAATAACATGACATACAGGTAAATAACATGACATACAGGTAAATAACATGGCATACAGGTAAATAGGCTGCATGACATACAGGTAAGTAAGTACAATTACTGCGTTTGGAAACGTAACGTGCTTCACAGAAAAGCAAAACTTCAACAAGGAAAACAGTACAAATAAATACATACATACATACATAAATCCATACATACATACATACATACAGTACATACATAGATACATACATAGATACATACATAGATACATACATAAATCCATAAATCCATACATACATACATACATACATACATACATACATAAATCCATACATACATACATACATACATACATAGATACATACATAGATACATACATAAATCCATAAATCCATACATACATACATACATACATACATACATACATACATGCATACATACAGTATATACACACACAGCGAATATTGCCTTTTGATGCACTCAAATGCACATTATTAGGCTACTAACAAAGCATGTAAAGATGTCCAGCAGGGGGAGCAGTTCATGATGAGGTCGTGAGAGATGAATATAATCGAGCAAGAGGCTCATAGAAACAGAGCTTCACTTTCATGCGCAGAGAGAGAGAGAGATAGAGAGAGAGATAGAGAGAGCGAGCAAGAGAGCGAGATAGAGAGAGAGAGAGAGAGAGAGAGAGAGAGAGAGAGAGAGAGAGAGAGAGAGAGAGAGAGCGAGAGAGAGAGAGAGAGAGAGATAGATAGAGAGAGAGAGAGAGAGAGAGAGAGATATAGCAGACTTGTCTTTCATTCCAAATCACCTGGACTTTACATAGCGGTCGAAATTCCTGATGGGATTACGGGTCCATGGGTCCATGATGGGGTTGTGTGTGTGTGTGTGTGTGTGTGTGTGTGTGTGTGTGTGTGTGTGTGTGTGTGTGTGTGTGTGTGTGTGTGTGTGTGTGTGTGTGTGTGTGTGTGTGTGTGTGTGTGTGTGTGTGTGTGTGTGTGTGTGTGTGTGTGAAGGGCTTTCTGTTTCAGCCAGGGATTTGACATGTCAGCTTTTCCATCTGATGAGCAAAGACACTTATGAGCTCTCAGAGGACAATCTGGCTGTTTGTCTTTCTTTTGTATCCGTCACTGCCTTTGACCTCTGACCTGCACAGTCACACTTATGAAATGCAGACGTAGCTCCCAGGCAGCTGCTCTCTCCACAGAAGGCTGATGTCATGAACTTGACATGTTGCACTGAGTGTTGTTCAGTCTTCATCTTCATCTTTGCAGAGAACAGAAGCAAACTGATGAAGAAACTAGAAGGGCACTCAGAGAGCACAGCTATGTCTGCTAAGATATGTTAATTTCTCTCGTCAGATCCAGATACATTCTACTCAACTCCACACAGAAAGGCCCTTTTTGACGACCCCACCTGGGCGCTGTCGGTTTGTTAGCAGGATAACCGAAAAACTACTCTGCCGATTTTCACGAGACTTTGTGGAAGGGTGTAGCATGGGCCAAGGAAGAAGCCAGTACGTTTTGGTGCAGATCCGATCTGACTCAGGACATCATATCAGGCAGACTGGACTATACTTGGCCTTGGTGGAGGTCTGCGCTCACTTGTTTGAATAAAAGTAACATTGTAACACCGAATACAATATGAAGTTACTTTTTACTTTACCATGTAAAGAGATCAGGTCAATATGAAGTGACTTTTTACTTTACCATGTAAAGAGATCAGGTCAATATGAAGTTACTTTTTACTTTACCATGTAAAGAGATCAGGTCACAATCTCTGCTGGCCATCAGGGGCTCATCTGCTGGAGTGATTAGCCCCTGATAGCCGGTGGTGTTTCAGGGCAGCAGCTGGGCTTTATTGCCTAGATAAAAGGCCACAGTGGACAGGCTCAGCCTAGATAAAAGCCACAGTGGACAGGCTCAGCCTAGATAAAAGGCCACAGTGGACAGGCTCAGCCTAGATAAAAGGCCACAGTGGACAGGCTCAGCCTAGATAAAAGCCACAGTGGACAGGCTCAGCCTAGATAAAAGGCCACAGTGGACAGGCTCAGCCTAGATAAAAGCCACAGTGGACAGGCTCAGCCTAGATAAAAGGCCACAGTGGACAGGCTCAGCCTAGATAAAAGGCCACAGTGGACAGGCTCAGCCTAGATAAAAGGCCACAGTGGACAGGCTCAGCCTAGATAAAAGCCACAGTGGACAGGCTCAGCCTAGATAAAAGCCACAGTGGACAGGCTCAGCCTAGATAAAAGCCACAGTGGACAGGCTCAGCCTAGATAAAAGCCACAGTGGACAGGCTCAGCCTAGATAAAAGCCACAGTGGACAGGCTCAGCCTAGATAAAAGCCACAGTGGACAGGCTCAGCCTAGATAAAAGGCCACAGTGGACAGGCTCAGCCTAGATAAAAGCCACAGTGGACAGGCTCAGCCTAGATAAAAGCCACAGTGGACAGGCTCAGCCTAGATAAAAGCCACAGTGGACAGGCTCAGCCTAGATAAAAGCCACAGTGGACAGGCTCAGCCTAGATAAAAGCCACAGTGGACAGGCTCAGCCTAGATAAAAGGCCACAGTGGACAGGCTCAGCCTAGATAAAAGCCACAGTGGACAGGCTCAGCCTAGATAAAAGCCACAGTGGACAGGCTCAGCCTAGATAAAAGCCACAGTGGACAGGCTCAGCCTAGATAAAAGGCCACAGTGGACAGGCTCAGCCTAGATAAAAGCCACAGTGGACAGGCTCAGCCTAGATAAAAGCCACAGTGGACAGGCTCAGCCTAGATAAAAGCCACAGTGGACAGGCTCAGCCTAGATAAAAGCCACAGTGGACAGGCTCAGCCTAGATAAAAGCCACAGTGGACAGGCTCAGCCTAGATAAAAGCCACAGTGGACAGGCTCAGCCTAGATAAAAGCCACAGTGGACAGGCTCAGCCTAGATAAAAGGCCACAGTGGACAGGCTCAGCCTAGATAAAAGCCACAGTGGACAGGCTCAGCCTAGATAAAAGCCACAGTGGACAGGCTCAGCCTAGATAAAAGCCACAGTGGACAGGCTCAGCCTAGATAAAAGCCACAGTGGACAGGCTCAGCCTAGATAAAAGCCACAGTGGACAGGCTCAGCCTAGATAAAAGGCCACAGTGGACAGGCTCAGCCTAGATAAAAGCCACAGTGGACAGGCTCAGCCTAGATAAAAGCCACAGTGGACAGGCTCAGCCTAGATAAAAGCCACAGTGGACAGGCTCAGCCTAGATAAAAGGCCACAGTGGACAGGCTCAGCCTAGATAAAAGCCACAGTGGACAGGCTCAGCCTAGATAAAAGCCACAGTGGACAGGCTCAGCCTAGATAAAAGCCACAGTGGACAGGCTCAGCCTAGATAAAAGCCACAGTGGACAGGCTCAGCCTAGATAAAAGCCACAGTGGACAGGCTCAGCCTAGATAAAAGCCACAGTGGACAGGCTCAGCCTAGATAAAAGGCCACAGTGGACAGGCTCAGCCTAGATAAAAGCCACAGTGGACAGGCTCAGCCTAGATAAAAGCCACAGTGGACAGGCTCAGCCTAGATAAAAGGCCACAGTGGACAGGCTCAGCCTAGATAAAAGCCACAGTGGACAGGCTCAGCCTAGATAAAAGGCCACAGTGGACAGGCTCAGCCTAGATAAAAGGCCACAGTGGACAGGCTCAGCCTAGATAAAAGCCACAGTGGACAGGCTCAGCCTAGATAAAAGGCCACAGTGGACAGGCTCAGCCTAGATAAAAGGCCACAGTGGACAGGCTCAGCCTAGATAAAAGCCACAGTGGACAGGCTCAGCCTAGATAAAAGGCCACAGTGGACAGGCTCAGCCTAGATAAAAGCCACAGTGGACAGGCTCAGCCTAGATAAAAGGCCACAGTGGACAGGCTCAGCCTAGATAAAAGCCACAGTGGACAGGCTCAGCCTAGATAAAAGCCACAGTGGACAGGCTCAGCCTAGATAAAAGCCACAGTGGACAGGCTCAGCCTAGATAAAAGCCACAGTGGACAGGCTCAGCCTAGATAAAGGCCACAGTGGACAGGCTCAGCCTAGATAAAAGCCACAGTGGACAGGCTCAGCCTAGATAAAAGCCACAGTGGACAGGCTCAGCCTAGATAAAAGCCACAGTGGACAGGCTCAGCCTAGATAAAAGCCACAGTGGACAGGCTCAGCCTAGATAAAAGCCACAGTGGACAGGCTCAGCCTAGATAAAAGGCCACAGTGGACAGGCTCAGCCTAGATAAAAGCCACAGTGGACAGGCTCAGCCTAGATAAAAGGCCACAGTGGACAGGCTCAGCCTAGATAAAAGCCACAGTGGACAGGCTCAGCCTAGATAAAAGGCCACAGTGGACAGGCTCAGCCTAGATAAAAGCCACAGTGGACAGGCTCAGCCTAGATAAAAGCCACAGTGGACAGGCTCAGCCTAGATAAAAGCCACAGTGGACAGGCTCAGCCTAGATAAAAGGCCACAGTGGACAGGCTCAGCCTAGATAAAAGCCACAGTGGACAGGCTCAGCCTAGATAAAAGCCACAGTGGACAGGCTCAGCCTAGATAAAAGCCACAGTGGACAGGCTCAGCCTAGATAAAAGGCCACAGTGGACAGGCTCAGCCTAGATAAAAGCCACAGTGGACAGGCTCAGCCTAGATAAAAGCCACAGTGGACAGGCTCAGCCTAGATAAAAGCCACAGTGGACAGGCTCAGCCTAGATAAAAGCCACAGTGGACAGGCTCAGCCTAGATAAAAGCCACAGTGGACAGGCTCAGCCTAGATAAAAGCCACAGTGGACAGGCTCAGCCTAGATAAAAGCCACAGTGGACAGGCTCAGCCTAGATAAAAGCCACAGTGGACAGGCTCAGCCTAGATAAAAGCCACAGTGGACAGGCTCAGCCTAGATAAAAGCCACAGTGGACAGGCTCAGCCTAGATAAAAGCCACAGTGGACAGGCTCAGCCTAGATAAAAGGCCACAGTGGACAGGCTCAGCCTAGATAAAAGGCCACAGTGGACAGGCTCAGCCTAGATAAAAGGCCACAGTGGACAGGCTCAGCCTAGATAAAAGGCCACAGTGGACAGGCTCAGCCTAGATAAAAGGCCACAGTGGACAGGCTCAGCCTAGATAAAAGGCCACAGTGGACAGGCTCAGCCTAGATAAAAGGCCACAGTGGACAGGCTCAGCCTAGATAAAAGCCACAGTGGACAGGCTCAGCCTAGATAAAAGCCACAGTGGACAGGCTCAGCCTAGATAAAAGCCACAGTGGACAGGCTCAGCCTAGATAAAAGCCACAGTGGACAGGCTCAGCCTAGATAAAAGCCACAGTGGACAGGCTCAGCCTAGATAAAAGGCCACAGTGGACAGGCTCAGCCTAGATAAAAGGCCACAGTGGACAGGCTCAGCCTAGATAAAAGGCCACAGTGGACAGGCTCAGCCTAGATAAAAGGCCACAGTGGACAGGCTCAGCCTAGATAAAAGCCACAGTGGACAGGCTCAGCCTAGATAAAAGCCACAGTGGACAGGCTCAGCCTAGATAAAAGGCCACAGTGGACAGGCTCAGCCTAGATAAAAGCCACAGTGGACAGGCTCAGCCTAGATAAAAGCCACAGTGGACAGGCTCAGCCTAGATAAAAGCCACAGTGGACAGGCTCAGCCTAGATAAAAGCCACAGTGGACAGGCTCAGCCTAGATAAAAGGCCACAGTGGACAGGCTCAGCCTAGATAAAAGCCACAGTGGACAGGCTCAGCCTAGATAAAAGCCACAGTGGACAGGCTCAGCCTAGATAAAAGCCACAGTGGACAGGCTCAGCCTAGATAAAAGCCACAGTGGACAGGCTCAGCCTAGATAAAAGCCACAGTGGACAGGCTCAGCCTAGATAAAAGCCACAGTGGACAGGCTCAGCCTAGATAAAAGCCACAGTGGACAGGCTCAGCCTAGATAAAAGCCACAGTGGACAGGCTCAGCCTAGATAAAAGCCACAGTGGACAGGCTCAGCCTAGATAAAAGCCACAGTGGACAGGCTCAGCCTAGATAAAAGCCACAGTGGACAGGCTCAGCCTAGATAAAAGCCACAGTGGACAGGCTCAGCCTAGATAAAAGGCCACAGTGGACAGGCTCAGCCTAGATAAAAGCCACAGTGGACAGGCTCAGCCTAGATAAAAGCCACAGTGGACAGGCTCAGCCTAGATAAAAGCCACAGTGGACAGGCTCAGCCTAGATAAAAGCCACAGTGGACAGGCTCAGCCTAGATAAAAGCCACAGTGGACAGGCTCAGCCTAGATAAAAGCCACAGTGGACAGGCTCAGCCTAGATAAAAGCCACAGTGGACAGGCTCAGCCTAGATAAAAGCCACAGTGGACAGGCTCAGCCTAGATAAAAGCCACAGTGGACAGGCTCAGCCTAGATAAAAGCCACAGTGGACAGGCTCAGCCTAGGGATTTATGAGTGGCTCTTAGTCAGATAGCAGAACATACAGCAGCCGTTCACCGCCATTCATATTTTTTCAGACGCTGGTTCGTATGTTGAAGCAGGAAGTGATGCAGACTATGGCACTCTATAGCACCTTGTGTATTGAAAATTGGTTATTAGTAGTGTGACAGTAGACGTGTATATGTGTATGTTAGAATTTTGCTGAACGTATAGTCAGCACACCAGTTCCCAAACTTTTCAGACCAAGTACCACTATGTACCAAACCACATTTCCCAGGGACCACTTCCACTGCGGATACCAACACCCCCCCCCCCCAAATAAAATTGGCAGATTTAACAGATACAATAGGATCAGAAAGGCAAAATAACAACATAAGGCTACTGGTTCAAAACGGACACACACACACACACACACACACACACACACACACACACACACACACACACACACACACATTTAAATGCTTTTATTTGGATCCAAAGTAGAGCAAATATTACAGACCCAAACATTTTAGAAGAAGGCCGCATCTGGAAGACAGTACATTTCTATTGAACCAGACACTGATGCATGTACTTCTTAAGCACAGGAAAAGACATCGCAGCAAGATGATGACTTAAATATAATGTATGCAAACTAACATATGTAAGCATGTTTAGCACTCAAGGGTATACAAAGCATCGTCTTCTCCAGATAAAGAGGCTGCCTATTATGGCTGAAATGGAGCAGTATTTTGCTAAAAAAAAAAAAAAATCACACACACACACACACAAACACACACACACACACACACACACACACACACACACACACACACGCACACACACACACACACCTGCCAACATCATTAGGCTGTGAAAAAGAGGACACCTTTAAAAATGTTTTTTCACTTGCCAAAATGTTGCCTAACTTTCAAGTGTTATTTTTGCTACCTTCCTTCCTGACAAGCTATGACAGGTTTGTGCCAATCAATGCCTGAGTTCTTCTAGTTTTACTCTGGCTTTAAAACTGAGCCTGCTACAGCCTCTGAAATGTGATTTTCAAAGTCGTGATATTTCCTGACCCGAACATCGCGATATTTCCGAAAAATCGGCCCGAGCCTATTTCTCAGAGATAGTTCACATTTTTTAAAGTCTAGCTCTATTTGCTACTTACCAATGATGATGTTGATTGGTAGAGATCTTTCTCAGCACAAGTTGGGGGAAATGAATGCAAAGTCAATGGTGTCACGGTCCTGTATGTACTTTATAAGCTGTCTGAGGCTCACTAACATGTCATCCACAGTGCACACAGCCTCAGTCAGCTTGTACATACAAGAGTGTTTTGGTGCTGCTCGCTGTTGATTGGGTAACACAATCTGACACACCCACCAAACGAGAGACAACAAAACGTACCTCCCGTGGCACACCGTTTCGAGCAAACGTGACGTTCAACCCCGAAACCGTAGCACACAGTGCGCACCGTTTTGCAGCTTGAACACAGACACACGCATTGTGCTGCATGTGAGTCATTTGACCTTTACTGCATCATCTGTTATCTACCTGCTCTTCGTCATTTCATTTGCTGCTGTCCTCCTCCAGGTGTGTTCACTGAGCCTGCAGCTGAAGGCTTGTCCAGAGAGCGAGCCAGAGAGCGCGAGCGAGGCCGGCCTCATGAGAGGAGGCACCACTCTGCAGCGCGCTACTACTCCTGTGAGCGCTACGGCAGCAGGGAGCAGTGCCACACCAAGTCAGCCGGTCCCAGTCGATCCACCTCCCCGGGAGATGGCCAAGACTCTGGGTTCCTCAAACAGGTGAGGTGCCTTCCAGGTGTGGTGCTTGCTGCTCCAGGGAGACTGCTTCTCTGTGCTGCTCAGACCTGCTTCTCTGTGCTCTGACCTGCTTCTCTGTGCTCTGACCTGCTTCTCTGTGCTCTGACCTGCTTCTCTGTGCTCTGACCTGCTTCTCTGTGCTCTGACCTGCTTCTCTGTGCTGCTCAGACCTGCTTCTCTGTGCTCTGACCTGCTTCTCTGTGCTCTGACCTGCTCCTCTGTGCTCTGACCTGCTCCTCTGTGCTCTGACCTGCTCCTCTGTGCTCTGACCTGCTTCTCTGTGCTCTGACCTGCTTCTCTGTGCTCTGACCCCTCTGCTGAAATGTTGACATTTTAGGGATGCATGATATTGGATTTCTTTTTTGCCAATATTTTCCAACCCGATAGCGATATACAGTAAACACAATTCAGTATATATATATATATATATATATATATTTATACAACAGGTAGTTCCGGCCGGGCAATTTGATTGGACAAGAGGGATCCTACCAGTGCCAATATTTCATGATAATGCACTGGCGCTTCACTGTGTGTAGATCACTCCGCTTCACAGCTGCCCTAATCAACAAAACGCTTCACAGCTGTAGAGTAGACAGTAGTAAAGTAGACAGCCTGCAGTTAATTAGGCTGATTAGGCTACATTTTCGGCAAAGCAGAAAGCTGAGGGAACTATTTTTGTTGGCGGAGGAATAAATAGAGAAATCATATATTTTCTCAGCTTTTTGTCATTTTTTAATCAGCTTTGTTTAATAGAACTGTTGTATAAAAGCAATATCACACGAGAGGGAGTGCGGTTGTTGGCTAATATCGGCACTGCTGTGATTCGGTCGTAGGCACGAGGCCGCAGGCCGAGTGCCGAAGATAAAGACATCAGTGCCGATATTAGACAACAACAGCACGACCTCATATATATATATATATATATAATATATATATATATATATATACATACAGTAAACACAATGGAGACCCGAACACACACAGACACCACAATTATAGTAGGATTGGCTACATGTGGTCTCTGGTCCTGGATTTATTTGAAACACAGTCACTGAAGAATTAAATCTAGGACATGAAAATAAATAAACAGTCCTTCAAGTCAACAAAAGTTAACTATTGTTATCTTGCATTTGCTGTTATTATGTAGATTTCTAGATAAGCCTGTAGTGGGTTTCTATCTCACCTGCACGTTTTTTTATTTTATTTCTTTGTATACATTTTATTTTCTGTTTAACCTGTTTGCTTTTAAAATGTGCAAATAAACAAACGAACAAGTCAGTTTTGGTGGAGCACAAAGTCCTTCATCACTTGTGTTAGAGGTAGAGAGTGGACTTGGTTCAGGCGATGTGTGCCCAGTGCTTCGCAGATCCGGATCCGACACACGTGGGCCAGACTGCGAGGACATCTCTTGGCCTCCAGAAAGACCCTGGGAGCCTCAGCACCACACGCAGCAGGCGAGAAACCACGTCACAGATCAGAATACCAGAGGCCTCGAGCAGCAGGTGGAAGCAGTCCATGTGGCGGCGGGCGGCGCTGATGTAGAGACCTCACGAGGGTGTGAACGCAACGCTGTCCATGTCAACAGCGGCACGGAACCTGATGAGTTCCTGCAATATGTCCAGCAGCACAGTAGACCAGGGTGTTGAACCAGTACCTGCTTCTTCTGTTGGGGTCGGCCCCCCGCTTGCAGGAGGATCTGGACGCAATCCAGGTGACCGCGGACCACGGGCGTCTGGAGAGGCGTGCAGTCTGAGGCATAAGCTAGGTGTACCTGAGTGATCAGGTAGGCCACACAGGCAGCGTGACCCTGCCAGACTGCCAACACCAGAGAGGGGAGCTGTATAAACGGATACCATTACACACCGATCTCCTCTCATTGATGCACCTTCTGAAGCGGGTCTTCCTGCAGCAGGTTTGTCCAGGTCTCCTGCGTAGGGGGCAGCGTGGAGCTGCCTGTAGGGGGCAGCGTGGAGCTGCCTGTCTTCATGCCCTGCTCGAGCAGCCATTCCTTCACTTCTGTCAGAGTACATCGTGTCTCAAACTGAAGGCTTTATGAAGGGACAACTTGTTCGAGTGACATCACTCACTGATGACATCACAATTGCTTGAATGACATGAAAGATGACGCTCACTGATGACATCACTTACTGACTGATGACATCACTTTTTTTAAGAAACAGGGAGGATGGAGGGCAACGAGGGAGGTCACCATCAAGGTCAAGGTCAAGGTTTTCTTTATTTGTCTCCCTTGGGAGAGATTTGTCTTGGAGACAGACAGGGCCACAGCTGCATACATAGAAACATTTGACAGAAAACACCAAAACCAAAAACATTGCATGATACATCATTACACATACCCCCGTGATAAAGTGCCTCTAGTCATTTCTAGTTGTCATTAATCATTTTGATTGACAGAGGAATGAATGAGTGTTTATATCTATTATATTTGCACCGCAGTATCCTATATCTCCTGCCAGATTGCAGTAGTTCGTGCTCTGGGTTCAGTACATGCGAGGGGTCGGATAAGATATTCCGAGCTTGTCTTATCACTGATTGCTCAAAAATGACTTGGGGGGGGGGGGGGGGGGTGATCGGGGGGGTGGACATACCCATGATCTTCCCAGCCATTTGTGCTAGCCTAGCAATTTGAGATTTGTATTTAACAGTCAGGTTGCCAAACCAGCTGGAAATACCATATCTCAGAATGGATTCTATACTAGCCCTGTAGAAAATCAACATAATATTCACACTGACTCCAAAAAGCCTGAGTCTTCGAAGAAAGTGTAGACGCTGATGTATGTTTGCGCAGAAAGTTGTAACATGGGTGTGCCAGCTCAAATCCTGATCAATCTGCACTCCTAGATATTTATTGGAGACCTGTTTAATGTTATGGTTGTGAACCTTGATCATAGTGTGGTCTCCTATGGACCTGGGGTCTACGATGACCTCTGTTTTGTTTACATTTATTTTTAAATGATGCTGATCATTCTATGAACCTGTCCACTCCAGATGTACAGCTGAGGATGTTAGAATCGCTCGTGAGCAGACTAAGTATCACGGTGTCGTCTGAGAACTTAATTACGAACTGATTGGGATGTGAGCTGACACAGTCGTCTGTATACAAGGTAAACAGAAAGGAGGAACTGACTGTTCCTTGGGGCACACCTGTACTACATAGTGTCTCCTCAGAGAGCACAGAGTTGAATCTCACCCTCTGTGGTCTCCTGGGGCCGGTTGCACCAACTGGTCTTACACTGGTCTTAAAGGCCGGCTTTTCCGTGGGGGATATGAATATATATTAAATCTCACGCCCCTAAGGTTTTCAAATCCGTTGAAATTTTTGAAATTGGTTGTTTACAGCCTGAGATATCACCAGAAATCCACTCTGTGTGGGGGGGGGGGGGTGGTGGGGGGGAGGTGCGGGTGCGGGGACTCGAAATACTACATTTCCCACAATGCACTGGGCTCGCGTGGCCTTCGTTTCCATGCCCACCCCTCAGGCGTTTGGCTGATATCAAACTCCAGTAGGTGGCGGTAATGCACATATATGTTTGCCAACCGCCATAAAACTCAAAGAAGAAGAAGAAGAAAAAGGCTTCGACAATATTACATGGAGAGAAGAAGAAATAAATCGAAAATAAATCGAAAATAAATTGCCTCCAAATTGCACCAAATTTAAACTGAAGTATATATGTCGGGAGATGTCTTCATAAAAAAAATTTCATGCATTTTAAGGCATTTTCGTAGGAGTTACGCGCATCTGATGTTGTAACTATTTTCTGTAAAAATGTGTAAAAACAGGTACATTGCTCAGCGTTGATTTCGTTACTTCAACCCACCTACTACTAGATGAAATTTGACGAGCTTTCCAATGCCGCCAGTCACGTGTCTGTCCGTGCTTCCGTTCCCGAGAAAATCGTCTCTTTGCAAGGAGCTATGGAAAGCTAACCTAGCTACAGCAGGCTAGGTGGTCGAAAAAGATGGCTGCCTTTTTGTTTTTCTTCAGACCTCTGAAGGGGCGTGGAGGACCTCTAGAGGCGGGACCATGGCTCACAACAGTTGTAGTTCATAGGTGCACGACTTCCGCAAGGCGGACTTGGGCCAGATGACGCGAAACGCGTCGGCTGGCCCAAAAAATATGTGAGAGATGCTTGATATCTCTGGGAGTGAAGCTCCAATTTCAAAAATTTCAACGGATTCGAAAACCTTAGGGGCGTGAGATTTAATATATATTCATATCCCCCACGGAAAAGCCGGCCTTTAAGCTAAGTTGGTCGTAACTTTACAACCTAACAGCTACGCCGGTTGCACCAAGATGGCTTAAGCCTTATTTTCACTAAGCCCAGGCATAACTCTTACGACTGGTGAGGAGGAGGCGTAGTGCCTGCCTGTAACAGAGATCTCCGCGGAGACCTTTTTGAGTCCTTACCGCCATCGTCGTAACACAGCCAGTTCTCCGTCTTTGAAGCATGATATTAGATTATAACTAACTAGTTGTGTGGTTTAGCCTTCCCAAATGTTGCCGTTAATTTTTTAGAATTTAATACATAGAATTGGGAACGTTACATTCAATTTCAGACTGGCTAAATCGCGCCATTTTTCCCCCGGAGCGAGGGAGGGTGTAGTGATGCACTTACAGTAGTGGCTGATAGAGCGTAGTGGCACAGTGACGCTCCAAGCAGGTCGCGAGGCACATTTTTGCAACATCATCCAATCAGGGGGCATTCCCTGGCAATTCACATGGACGCGCATTGCTACGACCGGCCTAGTTAAGACCAGACGTAAGCCGTGTTGGTGCAACGGGCATAAATCCACTCTAAAGACTGGTCTTAACTAAGACCGACGTAGGAGTTACGACCAGGCATAGTTAAGACCACTTGGTGCAACCGGCCCCTGGAAAGAAAGGAAAAATGCCATTTAATTATAAAGGGGTTCACATTTAACTGAGCTAGTAGTGCTGGCACCATGCTGGCACGAAGGCCCGAGAGGTCCGGGAAGACGGAGGTCGAATAGGAGAACATTGAGGAGGGGGCGGTGGACCCCCGAGTCTGGAATTTGTGTAATATTCTGTCAGAGGCAGCAATGTGCCGCAAGGCATCCAGTCTGCCGGAAAGCCATCAGAAGAAGAAGAAACACCTCCGACACACTTTACTCGTTCTGGAACTTGCTGTACGGATGGTCGGAGTCGGTGATCAGACCATACTTCTTGCGGATCTCATCGTGTCTGACCTTCATCTCCACCTTCCGTTCCTCAGCATGCTGTCTGATCTTGCCTCTCTTCTTGGAAAGTCTCTTCTCGTCAGCCTCAGGCCATGATGGACGCTGGCAGCAGCAGCAGCGGCAGCAGCAGCAGCACACGATGATGCTGATGAGGAGGGCCCCACCCACCACAGCCATGTCGATAAGCAGGGCCTTGAAGGTCACCCAGCACACGGCCCAACGCGCCTGGGACAGTTCACACACAGACGTTGGAAGCAGAGACCAGCTCACTGGGTACTCCATGCAGGTTTTGGTGGTAAAACACCACAGACACTTGCTGTGTTTGACACACGAGTCACACTCTGTGTAGACGGCGCATGTTTGGCATTCCGTCTGGCTCACGAAGCTACACAGTACGACGGCAGCAACAAACACCCAAATAGACACTCTTTGCCTCGCTGTGGTCAATTTATCCATCATTAAAACCATGTACTAAACCATGTAGTTTTCCGCCACTTATGCTTCTTGACAACTCTCAAGTTACATCACTGATGACATCACAATTGCTCGAGTGACATCACTGATATGTCAATTGCTCGACATCACTGTTCACATCATCAGTGATTTATGACATCACTATGGTAGTGACCTGGCCACCTGTGCACAGCATGCACAAGTGCGTGTCAAGAGAAGGCTTTTTGGGGTGAGTCATGCATTCATTCATTCAGTCAGTCAGGAATGGATAACGGATAGGATATTATCAGTGATGATGTCATCAGTGATGTCATCACTCCTCATGTTCCTCTGGGCGATTCATTGGTGGATGGATGTATTTAGCTTTTACAAACCAGTGGGTGGCAGTACTGCAACACTGTTGGTCGAAACGTCAATAAACTGACCTGGAAGCTGAGTTATTTTTCAGTGTGCGGACTTTATTTATTTTCTGCTCTAAGTTGATCTTGTATTTCTCCTGCACCTGACCTGAGCTGATGTGCGCGCCACATCCTTCTTCATTGGTCAGGTCAATGTTCCCAAGGCTCAATGTTCCCAGGGTTCATTCAATACGCTGAAATATGGCCGAATTACACTGTAAAAAATAATAAATAAATAAAATTCCCCCCAGCTGAATTACACTGCAATTTTCTTTATTTTTTTATTCTTTAGAAACTAAAATTATATTATTTGGCGCTACGGACCCTTGTAGGAGTACTATTATGAACAAAGCGCCCAACGCGTGTTTCTAACTTTTCCTCTTAACTACCCTTGACCTCTTCCCCCTGATCCTGAGATTTGTGACAAACATGACCTACAGTGTCACATGACCTACAGTGTCACATGACCTACAGTGTCACATGACCTACAGTGTCCGATAAACATGATTCATTACATGATGATGATGATAACAGCAGCTCCTACGACAATGTCCTCCTCATCACCTTCAATAAGGACTTTAACACTGCTCCATACTTTGATTCATACAGGCATTTGTGTGATATAGTTTCTCCACAAAAACGGTGCACATAATGTGTGAAAGCTGGGAGATGAGAGAGACATACAACATTACATCGTCAGGCTAAAGTAACTAGCTTGTTTGGAAAATGTAAGGAGTAGAAAGTACAGATATTTGTGTTAAATTATAGGGAATAAAAGTGAAGTTTTGTCAGAAAAATAAATACTCAGTAAAGTACAGATACCTGAAAATCCTACTTAAGTACAGTAACAAATTATTTGTACTTACCGGTAGTTACTTCCCATCTCTGATGACGTGCCGATATCATGGTGCATCCCTCGTGTCTCAGAGGCATATGTGATGAAATACATTTGTATTATGCAGTATGTATGGTGGTTGAAGTGCTTTAAAAAAGGTAGAAAACTCTTAATCTAAAGACTCAAAGATTCTAACTTCTTGATCCAGGCAAGTTTAGCATTTTGTAAAGCTTAAAAAAAAATCCTTACTAATTATTGTTGATTTTTCTTTTTTCCAATTCTTATGCCCATCCACCCCCTTATCATCACTGTACTCCTCAGCATGGTAGCAGTGTGCTTAAAGCTGGCCCTGTAGCGGGAACCTGTGGCTCCAGCACACTGGGCCGTGGTCGCAGGCAGCTCCCCCAGACCCCCCTCACCCCGCGCCCTGCTGTGGCCTACAAGACTGCCAACTCTTCGCCTGTGCAGCCCAGTGTCAGCACCGTTACCACGGGGCACCAGCCTCGCCTCAGCACCGTTACCACGGGGCACCAGCCTCGCCTCAGCCGCGGCCTCTCGGAGCACGATCGCCTACTCGGGGCCCACGAGGGGTCCCCGATTCCCGTCACCCGCATCGGTTCGGACCCCAGTCTGAACCCCCAGCAGCGGGAGGCTCCTCAACAGGGCCTCCTCGAGGACACGGAGGACTTCCAAGACGCTGTCAGCACCCACGGAGGGGGCCGCGCATTCCCCAGAACCACTGCCTCCACTGCAGCCTCAGCTTCGCACGGAGCTGTTGCCCCCGCCACAGCGCCCCCCGCCACCCAGGGCCGGGCTGGAGCGGTGCCAAACGGGTACCACTTCACCCTGGGGGTCAACTCTGCGTCTGGGTCTGGTACCAGAGGAACAGGTAGTCTCAGGGAGAGGGAAGAGGAGGACTGGTGCTAACATGGCTAAGCATGTTTGGAAGTATTTTGAGTGCGAGCTGTGCACGCCTACTTCCCAGTGTTGTACAGTGTTTCTGTCAGGTCATATGTGCTGGTAGGTGGCCAACGGATCATTCCAGAAGGAGTGAAGTTTAGGGAAAAGCCAGTGAAAAGTGCTGTCAAAACACTTATTCCAGTTTTCTAGTGTTATTGTCTCCTTTTTATACAAAGGACACTTGAAGGAAAAAGGAAGCTAATGACTTTTCTATCTACCTTCTTTCTTGCACTGAAATTCTACTTTGTTTCAAAGCTGTGTGCAAAGTGCATCACAGCACATGTGAAGGAGACCCTGAACTATTTTGCCTTGGCCAGTAAAATCAATGTGTGTTTTTTTAGCAGAAGACAAAAGCCAAAATCTCCTCCTTGTTTTGAGTAGGTGTAAAATGAAGACTATGAACTGTGTTTTGATTCAGCGGTTAGGGTTAGGGTTCAACAAGGTTAGGGTTCAACATGAGACCCCTCTGAATGAATGCCTCCATCCTAGCCTGCTCATTCCTGATGTAAAATGTGGCTGTTCAAAATACTGTGCTGTCCTGATTTCCCCCAGGCTATATAAGCCCCAATCCAGGCGCCGGCCCCTTTGGTTAACCTTGATTTGAACAGTTTCGGAGCAGCTTAGCTGGAGAGATAGCCTCTGCACTCTGCACTCAGTGAATCTGGGTTACAGTGTAACCAACCATTCTCGATTAGCTGCCGCTAATAATGAATACAAATGGAATTTGTAAGAGAGATAGCTTCTCCACTCAGAGAACCCTAACCTCTCACCAACCCTCACTAACCCTAACCGCACTCACATATATATGTCACATATATATATATATATACAGTATAGAACCCTAACCCTAACCGTTACTATTGTTTTTGTTATCATTCCGTTTCAATTGCCATGAAAATGAAATGAGATGTCTACAGGTTCAACTTAAACATAACCAATGTGTCACTCAAGGGATGATGGAAAAAATGCACTATCACCAAATTATTTTCCTCTCTGGAGCAAGTTTCTCTCTCTCTCTCTCTCTCTCTCTCTCTCTCTCCCTCCCCCTCCTCACATCAATTCTTTAAAGAGGGACTATGGTGTTCTCCCTGACAGGCTTTGCCAATTCAATACCAGAACAGATATTATGGAATGGAATTACATTTTTATATAGATCTTGAACTTTTCAACAGCGAGTGACGTAACAAACTGTCACTCAAAGAAATAAAAAGAAACTCAAGATTCTACTTTATTTAGAACGGGGCTAGAGTAGTTTGACCTTTTCATGATGTTCATGTTTTTCTAAATTGTATCAGATGTACATTTTTTGAATGCATATATGAATTAGATCAACTCTTTTCTGACGTTATTTGGCTGAATACTAAGTGCCTTGCTTTCAAGATGTATTAAAGTTACGATGCAGCCTGGCTTTGGGGAAGATGGACTTGTGGATGGAATAGAGGATGTAAGTATAAATACCTGACAAAGTGGTTATGCATATATATATATACCGGTATATATATATATATATATATATATATACAGTATATATATATATATATATATATATATATATATATATATATATATATATATATATATATATAGACGGGGAGAATCAAAGGTGAAGTGTGTATAGGAGGTAATGGATTTCTCCTGTGGATAGAACAAAGCTCTTGTTGAATCTAGCATAATGGACAGAATGCAAAAAATTATTTTTGTACTGAATCTTGTGGTAGGTAAGTCAGAATTACAGATCCAAAGTAAGCAATGTAGTGCATGCCAGGGTCTTGAACTTGTCAAAAAAAATCTGTCTGTGTCTGTACTTTTGCTTAAGGGTGTATGGTGTGGTAAGCGTTTGCCTTTCTCTTTCAAATATACTGCCAGAGTGAGATGGTCGAAAATGGGTTATGAATGGGAAAAAGTGCCATTTGTGATTTCCCATCAACAAAACAAATTCTCGTCCGTAGTCTTATTATACCCATGAATATCATAAATACTTGCCTCCTTTGAACATATTCGTCAGTTTACGTCCATTATGAAAACAAGATCTGCCATATTTGCCCAAATTTCACAGGTTTCTTTTCTCCTGGTCCTCTTTCCACAGAGCAGTATTGTGTGAAGGTTTGTAGTTCGAGCACCGTTGTGTCACAGGTCACAGGTCACAGGTCAAATAAAGAGTTGTGTTGTTGCTTGTTTGACTGTTGACTCAAAGTAGGGCTATGCAACAAGACAACACTTCATCCGCCCTGTAGCTTTACCCTCTGGACTCTCCACATTCAGGCTTTAGCATGATTGTGACCAAATTTTACAGAATATGATTTATGTATGAAGAGTTTGTAAATTGTAAATGTAAAATAAAATGATATGATGTACAGTTGACTGAAAACACACTGAGGCACAAATGGTTTAAAAGTTAATATATGTGAACCACAGGGCATTTTGAGGTTGGCAAGTTGATTGCATGATGCCTACCCAGATACAGTAGAACCCGAAATGTAACACTGTTCTTTGTAGACCGGGGTCAAATTGTATTTCAAAACTATTCTTAGTTTTTGTTTGACCTTGCTCTGACCTCCAGATGTGCGGGGTTACCTGGATCAGGAGGACTGTGCCAGGTAAGTGACCTGGATCAGGAGGACTGTGCCAGGTAAGTTACCTGGATCAGGAGGACTGTGCCAGGTAAGTTACCTGGATCAGGAGGACTGTGCCAGGTAAGTGACCTGGATCAGGAGGACTGTGCCAGGTAAGTGACCTGGATCAGGAGGACTGTGCCAGGTAAGTTACCTGGATCAGGAGGACTGTGCCAGGTAAGTTACCTGGATCAGGAGGACTGTGCCAGGTAAGTTACCTGGATCAGGAGGACTGTGCCAGGTAAGTGACCTGGATCAGGAGGACTGTGCCAGGTAAGTTACCTGGATCAGGAGGACTGTGCCAGGTAAGTTACCTGGATCAGGAGGACTGTGCCAGGTAAGTGACCTGGATCAGGAGGACTGTGCCAGGTAAGTGACCTGGATCAGGAGGACTGTGCCAGGTAAGTTACCTTGATCAGGAGGACTGTGCCAGGTAAGTTACCTGGATCAGGAGGACTGTGCCAGGTAAGTTACCTGGATCAGGAGGACTGTGCCAGGTAAGTGACCTGGATCAGGAGGACTGTGCCAGGTAAGTGACCTGGATCAGGAGGACTGTGCCAGGTAAGTTACCTTGATCAGGAGGACTGTGCCAGGTAAGTGACCTGGATCAGGAGGACTGTGCCAGGTAAGTTACCTTGATCAGGAGGACTGTGCCAGGTAAGTGACCTGGATCAGGAGGACTGTGCCAGGGAAGCTGTCAGTCACTCAAAGCTAAATTGACTTGTCTAAATGTAATGGTGCTCAAACTCATTGTATGAATAGAAAAGCCTCTCCTCCTAACAGGGTCAAACGATGGCTATTCTTGTTTTGCAAATACTATTTCCCCCAAGTCTGGTTATTCCCCACAATCCCCAGTGTATTTAATCAAGTCTGGTTATTCCCCACAATCCCCAGTGTATTTACTCAGCATTCACCTTTTAATTTCACTTCCTGTTTTATATATTGTACAATCTATCTGATGGATGGTCTCTAAAAGGTGACATTTTAGATGGGCGCAATAAGATCTAACAGAATTTGAATGGGTGGCTCAGATTGCTACTTTTCCCACAGTCTTCAAATGTCCCTGTAAGTTGCCATAGTTGGAGGAGAGATTTGTGTGTGTCCTTACAAGAAGTAAGTTAAGAAAGACCTTATCAGCGCGCTAGAAGCCCTTTCAACAGGATGGCAAATTTGAAAGTGCACCAGTTTTGTCTGTGCATTCCTCATCCAGTTTGAACGTTATCCCCGGACATGTCATGTTTGCATGTTCTGAAAAAATAATGTGCATGTACAAAAAACAAACAAAGATTGAGACATTGTTTGACTTCCATTCAGTCCATGATTTGAATCCGTTTCCTGGTTGTATTTTTTGATGATCTAAACACACAATGTATCTGGTTCAGATTAAAAAGAGAAAAGAAAAACGACGCTTGAATAACATTTTAACACAGCTATTTGAACCCGAGTGGAAACAAGGTTCTTTCTCAGAAAAGAGGTTCTGGAGTGGCTGGATCCTTTGCTGCCTGATCTGTTACTTGACTGTGGATCCCAGAGTCATTTCTACTGTAGCCTACCTATAGATGTTGTATGAATAGAAGTCCTTGAATAAAGAGATATGATTATGAAAATTCAACATCCTAGAGATATTTTTCTCCACAAATTGTAATGTTAGGCATTTTCCAGTGGTGTAGTGCAGGCCCAGGGTATTTGGTACTGGGTAGCCATCGGCAACAACTGTCTGTGTTCTCCCAGATAGGTCATTCAAGAGGGCGACGAAAAGAGCTGCACAATGCTGATGATTATTATCCATCAAATCATACTGTTCAATATATTACAACCAGCGTTGCAGCCATATAGTAGCCTACTATGACCTGGTCTGAACCCAGGCTAGTAGCCTACTATGACCTGGTCTGAACCCTGATTGCTGAAGTTGGAGAATGTTTTATGCCTCCAGGAAGGCACGCAATTGAGAACTGACTATGGCTTCAAGTATACAGGTATAAATCGTCTAAGCACTTATTTTTCAGTCAGCATTGTGTATATACCCACTTCTAAAACCCCTCTTTAGGCCATAGTGTAACTAAGTATTGCCTAGCAGGGCAAGGAGAGTGAAGGTGTAGCCTATGTGGTTATTGTTTGATTAACTAACATACACACATACAGTAGCCTATATATACACTGTATATATATATATATACATATATATATATCTACGGTATATATCTACATATAGATATATATATCTATATATAGGCTATATAATGTATATATTATGTATATAATATTGTTTACTGATAGTAGCAGGAGGAGTGTGTGTGTGTGTGTGTGAGAGAGAGAGAGAGAGAGAGAGAGAGAGAGAGAGAGAGAGAGAGAGAGAGAGAGAGAGAGAGAGAGAGAGAGAGAGAGAGAGAGAGAGAGAGAGAGAGAGAGAGAGAGAGAGAGAGAGAGAGAGAGAGAGAGAGAGAGAGAGACCATGCAGGAATTTAGTTGGTCCAAATGAAAGACAAGGGGGCGGGGCTTTGCCTGGGCTCCACATTGGCGGAGATACATCTAACTGCAGACCCGCAGAGCCAGCTGGCTACGCCTCTTGACACGGTCTGGCTACGCCTCTTGGCACGGTCTGGCTACGCCTCTTGACACGGTCCAACAACGCATGCGCTAACCGAAGAGAGAACGGAAAATGGCGCAACAATGCAGATTAACATCTACGGTAAAATATATATAAAAAACATATTTTTCTCTTGCAGTCTCTTTTGAAATGCCACCAAATATATATAAACATTAAGTTACATCTGCCTGTCGGTGGCTAATGTTAATTCTACTAATGGTGTTTGTGTCATTCAGTGATTTAGCATTAGCTAGTAGCTACGTTAGCTATTAAAAGCACATGTTTTGTGGCAAGTTCCGCTGTTGTAGTAACCTACTAACGTGAGTTGGGCATTCGGGGACGGTTCACACACGTTGATGTATTTTACAAGCATGTCTCGGGCAGCAGAACGAGCAAGTGAATGGTTGTGGTTAAGGAGGAAACATGCTAACTGGGGAGCATGCTAAGGTATGAGGCCTTGTGTTCACACTACACTACAGCCATCAAGGAGATATGACTATTTGTGGTTATGGTGGTAATAGGGCTGGATTAAAAAAAAATAGATATATCCATATTGAGTCGATATTCATGTAAAGGAACGATTATCAATACATAAATCCCAGTATCGATATTAATGTTTTTGTTTGTTATATATAAGTTGGTATCTGGACTCAATTCCCCACAATGCACCACTCCTTCACATCATCCCTTTAGACCCTTTTCACGGCAGCCAAGTAACACAGGCGTACCAAAACATTAATTAGGGTTCCTTTCAAACTTCAAGTCCATTTAGGTGTTCCAGTGCTGGGGCCCTAATTAGTGAGTTGGTTGCACCTGTGTTTACCCTGCCTTTTAGACACAACATGGTGGTTGTGAAAAGGGTCTATAGACTACATGCACAACTTCTTTACTTGATGAAATTAGTACAGCTTCTTTATTTCCTGGCCTACACTATTGGATGAACTGATTAATCAGGTGTGCCTGATCATTGTTGTGACTGCAGCACACCTGACATTAATCAGTTCATCCAATAGTGATGACAGGAAATAAAGAAGCTGTACTAATTTCAGGAAGTAGTGGAGTTGTGCATTTAGCCCATTGCATCTCATTCAGCTGCCTGCAATCACGTAACCTCCTCAACAGCAGGTATGACCCTCAACCAGGGATCATCTTCTCCGCTTTGTTTCCTTCCACTTTTTAACCAGAATTTAAGCATACATGGCCCTTGGTCACATTTATCTGTGACTTAGACATATTTAGTACTCAATGGGAATATATTGACGCTCGTTACATTTAGAGATCTCTTCGTTTCACTTTGGGGGGTGTTTTATAACGGTATGTTGTGCTTTATCGTTTCAGAACCACATTACGTTTCACCGAGGTGGCCAACTGCCCATGCCCATAGCTGTCCACAAAGATGGGGTGTTTTTCCGTTGTCCTTTCTGCGTGGAAAAGCACTTCAAAGCAAGTTGGAAGAACAAGGTGGAGGCCCATTTGCAATCCCATCAGAAGACAGCAGTTGTCCTGGGAGGTAACATACTTTCCTATTGTTGAATTGTCATCTACTTTTGCTTATTTGAACCTGATAGCACAACCGCGGTTGTTTTAAATGTGCTGGCTTATATAAATAAACTTTGCATAAATGTCTATTAGATTAACCAAACGCCCTTACTAGCTAAACCCACACCTGATATATACCCCATATGGCATGCTATTCTGGCACGAAAAAAATATATACATATATATGATAGATTTTACAACACATAAATGTCCACGATACCATGAAACGTTGGATTTTTGTCCGTTATCATACCATCAAAAAATCATACCGTTGCATCCCTAGTCCCATATGGGGCAAACCTGATATTAACGTCACCAAAACTTGGCAACAACCCATTGATTTCTTTACCCTCAATCAAGCATCTTCCACCTGGTTTTAAAACCACATACTGTCCCTCTCACCTCTGTGGTAGTTTTATTCAATATAAATGTAAGGATCACAGAACTCACACTCCACAATGTTTGTCCATTTGTATGAAACCTAAATCTATCTTGGGGGTTATGCTGCCCTCTTTCAGCAAGTATAAATAGCACCCCTGCGGGTGACCTAATAGACCTTTCTCACGGGGGTCATTTTGTGTCGAAAAGGCAGGGTTAACACAGGTGCAAGCAAACCATTAATGAGGGTTTCCAACTTCCATGATTGGAATGTGGAAACCCTCATTAGTGTTTTGCTCGCACCTGTGTTTATTCTGCCTTTTTGACACAAAATGGCCCCCGTGAGAAGGGTCTATTGAGCCAAACATTTTTAATTGGGTAATGTTGGAGCCAAACATTTTTAATTACGTAATTAGGGATGATTACAATTGGTGAATTTGTTATGCCTGCACAGATTATTGTCAGAATGTGCAATGCTGTGCAATGGCTGCGCAGCCTCCAGCATACAGGGACGGGTATTCCACTAGTAAGAGAAATGTATTTTAATGGGTGTTTGTGCAACTTTCATATTCTCAATTTTCATACAATTATCATACAATTACTAACTCTGTCTCTGAATTTCACAGACTTGACCATTCACAGATGTGGGCTAGGTTGCAATAAGATGCTGCTGCATCATCATTGTCCATACTGCCCAGGAATGTTTGAGAGGAGGGAGCGCTTTGTGAAGCATCTTGAAAAGTGCCAAGCCGAAGCTCCAGTCAGCTCACTCTCTGGCCCAGCCACAGCACCAGCATTTGCCAGTCCAGTCCCTCCAGTCAGTTCACTCTCTGGCCCAGCCGCAACACCAGCATTTGCCAGTCCAGTCCCTCCAGTCAGTTCACTCTCTGGCCCAGCCGCAACACCAGCATTTGCCAGTCCAGTCCCTCCAGTCAGTTCACTCTCTGGCCCAGCCGCAACACCAGCATTTGCCAGTCCAGTCCCTCCAGTCAGTTCACTCTCTGGCCCAGCCGCAACACCAGCATTTGCCAGTCCAGTCCCTCCAGTCAGTTCACTCTCTGGCCCAGCCGCAACACCAGCATTTGCCAGTCCAGTCCCTCCAGTCAGTTCACTCTCTGGCCCAGCCGCAACACCAGCATTTGCCAGTCCAGTCCCTCCAGTCAGTTCACTCTCTGGCCCAGCCGCAACACCAGCATTTGCCAGTCCAGTCCCTCCAGTCAGTTCACTCTCTGGCCCAGCCGCAACACCAGCATTTGCCAGTCCAGTCCCTCCAGTCAGTTCACTCTCTGGCCCAGCCGCAACACCAGCATTTGCCAGTCCAGTCCCTCCAGTCAGTTCACTCTCTGGCCCAGCCGCAACACCAGCATTTGCCAGTCCAGTCCCTCCAGTCAGTTCACTCTCTGGCCCAGCCGCAACACCAGCATTTGCCAGTCTAGTCACTCCAGTCAGTTCACTCTCTGACCCAGCCACAGCACCAGCTTGCCAGTCCAGTCACTCCAGTCAGTTCACTCTCTGGCCCAGCCACAGCACCAGCTTGCCAGTCCAGTACCTCCAGTCAGTTCACTCTCTGGCCCAGCCACAGCACCAGCTTGCCAGTCCAGTCCCTCCAGTCACTTCACTCTCTGGACCAGCCACAACACCAGCATTTGCCAGTCCAGTCACTTCACTCTCTGGACCAGCCACAACACCAGCATTTGCCAGTCCAGTCACTTCACTCTCTGGACCAGCCGCAACACCAGCATTTGCCAGTCCAGTCACTCCAGTCAGTTCATGTAAAAAAAAAAGAGTCCGTCAAAGAACTGTGATCCAAAAACAATGCCCCTTTTGTAAAGTACTCTATAACAAAAGGAACCTAAAGAAACATATTGAAAGGAAACATACAAAGGAAAAAGTTAAAGACATTAATGCAAGGCGTCACCTTACTGGTGAAATAATTGATAAAGAGAACGGTATTTATGCTGTTCTAAAAGCATTCAAGGGGCACAGCATACCTCTGCATGTGCAGTTGAAAACCTGGGGCACAAATCATCACATACTGTGTGAACATAGTGAGTGCCAGATGAACATGGATGTTGCACACCTGAGTGGCCTTTCCAACTATCTGTGCCAACACATAAGATCTACCTCATACATCACGTCATCTGCCAAGGCTGAGACACTATCTCCATGTGTACTGGATGAGATGGTAAATGCAAAATGGTTTGGTCAGGGAGCCAAGAAGGACTGCTTGAAACTGCAAGAACTTTCAACCAACAACAAGACACCTCTGTCAGTTCACACAATTGGTATTCCTGGAACAAAACAGTGCATCTCGGTGTATGAACCAACAATATCGCACTACAGCCGTCTTGGGCGTGTGATGGTCGTCTATGATACAAAGCAGAACAGATGGACCTGTCCATGTACCAACCTGCAGAGATCTTGCATTCACAAATATATTGCCAAATGGCACCTCTTCGAAACACAGCGCAATATTTTCCGGACAGTACGCAGCACAGAAGATGATGTGAACACAGAAATGGAGCATGGCTGTTCTTCAGGAGAGAAGAGTGAGGAAGACAGCAGTCTTGTATATCCCCCAAAAGGTGTGCTGTTAGAAAAAATGGTGTCATACATTCAGAAGAATAAGACCATTCCAGCTATCCTTCCAGAAGAATTCCGTCATCCAGTACCACACAGAGTGTACCCCAGGCACCTAGTCCCTGATGAAACACTTTGTCAGGAATGTGAGGGCAGAGTACCACTTACGGACCCGGTCCTTATAACAAAAACGGCAAAAATACTCACTACCTTGTGTGTAATCAAAGGTAGGTTCTCATATGTATCTCAGTAGTTTCTTATAATTTTAATGTTAATGATGTTATTGTTCGAAGGCAGAGATTTTCCAAGTGGGAGGTGGGCCTACCCATAGGGGCTCTTTCAGGGGAGGCTTAGTGAATGCAAGTGAAAGTTGTTACATTAGTTATAGAAATAGCCTAAATGCGTGCGACTTGGTCACAGATGGTTCCAAGATCCAGTACTGTAGCTTTGGGGAAATTTACTGTTTTTCCCAGTCAGAAACAACTAAATGCCTTCAAAAAGGACATTCTTATGTAGTTGGTGTTAGTCTGAAGTATGTCGAACAGCAATATCGGGCTATCTTTGCTCAATTGTTGATTGTCTGGGATCAAATAAATGTCTGATTATGAAAACCCCTGCTGTAAGGTATAAAATATCTTAATCTTGATGTAATTTTTCCCATCGTTTGTTCAGATGTGTCCACTTACTGCAAGTACTGCCCGCAATGTGGGATGTGCTACCGGTATCAAGAGTGGAAAAACGGTGTCTGTAACTTTGATGACCATGTAATCCTGAGCTTGCCCTTGTGCTTAACACTGAGGAACTTACTCCAGGTACATGTTACTGAAATAAATAAAGGAGAATTTCCTATTTTTTTACAACCTGGACCATATGTCCAGCTTTAAATATTAATTTTAAGCCACCCTGAAAAGTTTGGTTTGATTCCGTTCAGCAGAAAGAAATTAGGCTTTGAAAAAACAAAAACACAAAACAAGGCAGTTGTCTTGGGCCCTGGAACCAGGATGGCCCTCTAAATGTCTAATTATCTTTCAAATTTGGTTGGTTGGGGGCCTTATGGGATTTGTCCCTCTATTTTGACTTCTGAAATATCCCTTTAAAGTAAATTTAGAATGACTTAATCGCTGTGGGGAACATAGTAATCAATTTGTTTCCTCTTTTCAGGTCCACACTGCAATTAGCAGAGCAGTGCAGTTTCTGCAACTGTCAACGGATGCACAGTTTCCCAATTCAGACACAGTTCTCCATGCCTACTTACATTTTGAAGCTTTGACAGAACATGACCACAATTACTCATGCATCTCCTGTGGTGATCACCCACCAGTGGTGATAATGGACCTACATAAGAAGGCTGCGTTTCATCTTGCAGGTATGTTGTTCACCACAATTTCAGAATCTGTTCTTCATGAAATGCAGTAAAACCTTCTGTGAGGTTACTTTTTCCGAATAGTTTTACAGTATGTTCTCTTGAAATTCTGTTTTTAGTGAGTGACCTCAAGGAACCTCCGGAGAACTTCAAAGGAGAAGTTAACATTGAACATTTTTGGGAGGCAGTATCAAGGGAAATGATCGGACGAGGATTTGTGAAAAGTAATTAAATCCTACAGTATAATTGGTTGTCTGCCCGTAAAATGTTGATGTGGTTGAGATCTGTCTTCAGTTTAATGCTAGATTAAATGAATTAACTTAATACTTGCATGTACAGTAGAGAGAAATCAAATAATAGACCATCCTGGGATCACACCAGCCGTGACGCATCAAGACGAATGTGGGCCGGGGGGGGGGATCACACCCATTTTAGAACTCAACCTTTGTTTTCATGTCATCTACACACCTGTTTTATTTCACCCAAAGAAGACCGTTACAACAACAATGTATAGAATGGTTCTTCAAAACCTATACCTAGTACTCTCTCCGCTGGACCCACTATTGAGTACGGTACATACTTTTATATGTAATCCACAAAAAAGTAGTTTTAGATTTAATTCCGCTTTATTTTTTAAATAAAGTCTTAAAGAAGAACTTCACCTAAAAACAATGCGGATTTATTTTGCACATGACATATCTGAAAACTGTAAACAGTTTTGCTGGCATTCATTTACGGTAGTCTTGAGAGTTGATTAATTAATTCAAATCAACTCAACAACTGTCAAACAATGACTGTCTGCAAAACACAGTTTTCAGATGTGTGAGATCATGTGCAAAATAAGTCGGTGTTGCCTTTTAGATATGTGTGAGATCATGTGCAAAATAAGTCTGTGTTGTCTTTTGGTGAAGTTCTCCTTCAAACTATTCTATTGAACTAATTGAAGTCTTTGATATCTGCAGACACCCAGTATAATGATGAACATTTATCAAGGGGTTCAGTTTGAATGCTGTATTCTCTTGTTAATGCTATATTTTCTGTTTTAGGTGCAAGAGACAACCCTTTCAGAGTTACACCCACATACCAATTTTGGGCTCCGTGGATAGGGAGAAACACACGTGACTCAAACTTGGTGCTTAACACTGAATTTGAAAAGATGAAACCCTCTAAAGCTAAGCAGGAGGCTGCGGAACTTACAGTAACTGAAGATCATCTTAGAGAAGAGCTTTTTAAGCAGAAGGTCTGTGTGCTCTTAAATGTCTATAGAGCATACATTATCTTTTGAAATTCAAGATTGTAATCCATTTATTTAACTAAAACATTTTTAATTTTGTTTCTGTTCACATGTAGGTTCCAGTTATACGAAAGCTGTGCAGAGAGTGTGGGCTTGACTCTACAGGATCACGGAGTGACCTCTTAGTGAGGTTGTCGACTGAGATGAAGTCGAGACAAACCTATGACAAAATCTTTCAGAAGATTTGGGCCGCCTCAGGTGTGTTTTGATTTCAGCAGTTCTTGTTTGACCAACGCATATATCGTCTCTTAAATTTGAGTAAAAGGTTTGCTCTTATCTAGACTCTTTGACTGGTCAACTCAAATCTTTCAGTTTGTGAAGCCGAGTGTTGGAGTGCGGTTTTCTGGCTCTTACTTTACTGGTTACTCTTACAGGTGGATGGGCAGTGATCATGTGCCCCTGTGGGATTGTATACAGCGTCAAATGTAATCTTCGAGCTGAGAGCCCACGGGATTTCGCTGACATGCTGTTGTCCTGGAAACACATGCCGAATGTGGTTATTTATGATTTTGCACGAGGTCTTGCAACACACACCAATCTTCGAGAACCAGAGAAGTTGCCTTTCAGGCCATTTGAAGGGCGCTTAATGGAGCCAACAGAAGAAAACATCGCATTGGCAGAACATGGATCAGTAAAAGTGTCTTTGCCGTGGTTGGACACCAGAGCACCTTCGCACAATAACTGTGGACATCCAGTGACTGGTTCCTCTGAACATTATGTCCTATATGACCGGTTCCACGAAAAAAACACAAAGGACAGGAGAGATGTCCTACGAAGGTTGAATCTGGTTCCTCAACTGTCTGGAAAGGTCAACAGCCAAGTAGCAGAACAGTTTTTTGCAAAAATGAAAAAAAATAACTACTTCATGAATATGGCTTTGGCTTCTACTCATACATTCCTTATGAGGAATCTCATCCATCAACACAATATTGCCCTCAATAAGAAAAGAGCTGAAACAATTAGAAAAACTTTCGGTAAAAATTTGAAGATCAACAGTTTTAGTCAAGCTGTATTAGGTAACTATGAATGCAGTTGCATCACGAAGCCATCAATTTCTTTTAACTGGCATACTTTGGAGTTGTCATTTTTGTGTTTTGTGTTTTCAGAGGGACCAGACCCCCCCTTGCCCCCAGTAAGAGCTGCCATGGTCCTCCCAGCGGCAACTCCTGCACACGTAACAGGTGATCTGTAGACTATTAATTTGAGGTCATTTTCATGTTTAATTATGAACCTGTTATGTGTCTTTATTTAAGTTGATCACTATCAATTCTAGTGGAAAAGCTGTTGGCTATGTATAGGTTTTGATGATGTTTTGAGGTATGATTGTGTCATAAGAGTCTGTCTCAGGGGATTCGTTATTGTTACAACAGAAAACTGCAATGTATAGAGTGTGCCTGGAGAGGTAACAAACATGTTTGTTGAGCTGGAAACTAAATTAGCTTAATTCTATGAATGGACTATGAACACGGCTCGACACTAACAACAACTATGTAAACACGTCAATGCCGGTGTTAATATTTAATGGATTGAAATAATTTGCTGCTTAAAAAGCAACACTTAGAATTTATGTTAGATTTTCTTTTGCTATTGGCTGAACAGTTTTACTGGCTGATGTCAATTCCAAGTTTCGTCACAAGCCAATAAACATCTTGCACAGTGCAGCATTCAAATATCGCCGCTTTTGTCAGACCCGACTTGATGCTTCTGTGATGCCCTGCGTCGCTTCCATTTCCAGTGAGTCTGCGCCTTTAGCTTTAAACATGTTAGCTTTAAACATGCTGCGCCGTTAGCTTTAGACATGCACTAACATGTATTCATCCATTGTGTTGGCTTTAAACATGCACTAACATGTAGTCATCCATTGTGTTTTTCAACTTATGTTTCCGTGGAGGCAGTGTGTCAGACAGAAGCCTTCACTGTGCCCCGGGCAGACCGCACCGCCCCCCAGACAGCAGCCTTCACTGTGCCCCGGGCAGACCGCACCGCCCCCCAGACAGCAGCCTTCACTGTGCCCCCTAGAAAGGCAGTGACAATGAAGCCATGGGAAGATGAATGGAGTCCTATCCAGGACCAACTGGTAAGCAAATTAGTCAAAATATTAATTCTGTCATAGCACACCACACACTATAACCAGACTAATAGCTGTTATTTGCAGCTCGATTATGTGCTGGACAAGGGACGGCCTGGCGCAGAATACATTGTGAAAGAAGGATCAACATGTCTCACACGGGAAGAGTTTTGGAGCCTGGGGTTGCGAAACGGCAATATGGATTCTGCAGTGAGTATTGGGAAGTTGATCCGCTGTGGTAGAAGAGTGCTTTTACTGTTAGATGCCCAACTGATGAGTTTTGATTGTTTCTTGCAGATTGGGAATGTCTGCATGAAATTGATTCATGAAGCTGCTCTGCAACATGTAAGTAACATATAAAAGGCTAACAGTACAGCTGTTACTGTATTCTCATGTATTTTTGTCTACTTTCAAAGTTCTGAGTTCAAAGTCCTTTTTTTCTATAGGGCAAGGACATTTATATCGAGGACATGTTTGTGGTTCCTACATGGAAGAGAATCTCACGCAAGAACTTATTTCCCAACTTTCCAGTGAGTGTATATACACTAAAATAACAAAATGTTTGCAGTCCATTTTTTTGGGATAATATGCATAATAAAAATAAATCATTAATCTTAGGAGGATGTCGACATGAAACACTTGCTAGTGTTTCCGTCATGGACCAACGTCAACGGACCTGGCCACTACGTTCTCTGTGTAAGGCTGTTCATAGATGCTAGCTGTTGTCCATATATGCTAGCTGTTGTCCATAGATACTAACTGTTGTCATAATTAAGTAGTTTGCTTCATGTATAGTACAACCATGTGAACTCCTGCTCTATGCTCTGGCCTAATCACTTTTAACCTCCTCTGCACCCTGTTGTCATAATTAAGTAGTTTGCTTCATGTATAGTACAACCATGTGAACTCCTGCTCTATGCCCTGGCCTAATCACTTTTAACCTCCTCTGCACCCTGTTGTCATAATTAAGTAGTTTGCTTCATGTATAGTACAACCATGTGAACTCCTGCTCTATGCCCTGGCCTAATCACTTTACCTCTTCTGCACCTCTTTACCCATTACTACATTATAGATCATGAGGCCACTCCTGAGAGAGATTCTCTTTTTAGACTCGCAGTACTGGCTGCACGAGTCCGGGTTTGGTGATGCGGAGTACAGAGACATTTTTAGGTTGACAGATGAGACACACTGTTCTGTTTGCCACGTTCATATAGCTAATTACATTTTGGCTACGTTCCTATAGCCTGTAATGGTATGTTTTGGCTACGTTCCTATAGCCTTTACTTGCATGGTTTGACTCATGGTTTGACTTAGGGGCACAGTGGCGTACTGGTAAGCGCTATCGCCTCACAGCTAGAAGGTCCTGGGTTAGATTCCCGCCGGGACACTGTGGGCGCTGAGGATGTTTCCACCCCAATGTCGTCAGAGACGCCGACTGCTCCTAGCCTGCCCCCGGAGGAAGGGCAGGCCTGGATAAATGCAGAGACTATGTTTCACCGGCCACTGGCAGCGTGGGTGTGGCTGGCCGCATGCTTGTGTTGGGTGCATGCTTGCATGGTTTGGGCTGCTATGTTCATATTGCCTCTACTTGCATGCTTTGGCTATGTTCATATTGCCTCTAATTGCATCGTTTGGCAACCTCCCATTTGCCTTATGTGGTTGTCACATCTATCAGTTTGAACTTTTTATTTACTCTTAATTTGTGACTGTCTGATTTTAGATTTCAGTGGGATAATTTGAATCTATTTTTAAACACCTATTCATGCCGGTGCTCCAAGTCACCCCCACACAGAATAACCCAATCTGTAAATTAAATGTTGACGCATAGATGTGGCAGCCACTGTAGATTTATGTGCACCAGTACTGAAGAATTGTAACAGTTAATAATCCCAAAATATCCTTTGATTTATTCTTTCTATAGGTATCTTGCTCAGCAAATTGATCCCCGGCGCTGGACTGAGAAGACTGGCCATGATATTGGGGTGAATACTAAATGTGCCACTGTAAAAGTAGTATTACTATTGCCCATACTCTGCGTTACATATTTCTTTCTTGCTTTCTTTCAGAACTTGCCACGCCAGACCAGTGGAAATGACTGCGGGATTTTCATGCTCATGGTAAAGTCAGTTATTTTTCTTAAATATACACGGGCTTCTGTCAACATTGTAAATAAAATGCTTTTTTCACATCTCCTCTGTTCCAGTACGCCCTTTCCATTGCCACAAGCACTGGTTTTGAATTCCACGAGGTTAGTTCGTAAAATAATTTACACCAAAGCAGAAATTGCCTTCCTAAGTTGCAACCCACTATTGACAAAGAATGCATTATGAACTAAAGACTGCTTGTGAATTGTCAAATTTCTTTAAGATGGACATGCCTCTGATCCGGAAGTGGTGGTGCCTTCTACTCATGGAGCATTTCGAAATAGAAGGGTATGACGGCCTAAACTATGTGTGTGTAACAGGGTTCCCACGGTCATGGAAAACCTAGAAAAGTAAAAAAAAAAAAAATCCAATTCGTGGAAAAGTCAGTATTACAAAAATCTTTGAACGCTTAGCAAAAGTCAAGGGATGTTGTTTGGTGTAATGAAATAGTTATAGTAATCTCAATGAAATCTTCCGTGGACCTTCCACATATTTTCTGTAGCTGTTGAGGTAAATCCAGTATAAAGAGGTATGTGTAATATGTAGTAATACATTATATTATGAATCCTGTATCGTAGCGTATGTGTATACACACATCCTTTAAGTAGTTGTCACATTAAGATGAAATCCATGTTTACAAGTGAGTCCTAGCTAAGACGGTCAGATAGCAGCATCAAAACACATGACATCAAGTCACAACAACACTGTATATTTTAGAAATACTTTATTAGATCACTTTTAGATGACTACATTATGTTAACCATCTACAGACTATCAGTAGACCATCAGTAACTAACAGATGTAAGATTCTGGATGCCGTTCTGTTGACAGTCACTGCCTTAGCTTTTTCCTGTGCAACACTTAAAAATTAATCTTGTTATTGTTTGAAAGGCATGGTCAGAGGTTTGCCTTCTGGACTGATGAGGCCAGATGCTTGCTTCAAGGCACACTTCTGCCAGTCTACAGAGTTCAGAGACAGCAAGGCATCACAGACGAAGTCCCAGACCACCTGCAGGTTGACATTGACCGCACTGCAGATGAAAAAACACTGGTGGACTTCATTCTGCAGTCACAGGGAGCGGAGCAGCATTTGCTGGTATGTTGAGAATCTTCTCACTTTTCTCATCATTACAGACTAACTCACAGAAAAGATTTGTTCGGAATATCATCAAAAGATGTATCATTTAGCAATGCTTATTGCAATTTATGTACCGGTATCTATCTTGCATGGATGGAATCCAATTGACATGTAATGTCCGTTCAATGACTCACAACTACCACACAATAAATACACTTACACAAATCCTATTCCTACTAAATAGGGCTGTCCCGAGTAGTCGACGTCATCGATTACATAAACGTGCATCAATTATGTAAAAAAAAAAATCCATGGTGGCCATTAGTAGTAGTTTTCAAACATGTGAAAGTGAAATGATTGATGGAGGAAAAAAAATATTGTTTGCAATCCGATCTCCCTCCCCCGATTCTGATCGAGTCGCAAATCACGTGATCGGCCCCGATTTCCGATCACGTGATCGGATCGGAACATCACTAGTAACATCGAGTGATTTGTGATCTTGCGACGTAATCCAGCTTGCTTGCAAGGTCAATGTCTCCCTAGATCTAGATTTAATAACCACACCAAGACAATTTCCTAGTGTGTGCAAACATACCTTGGGTCCTTGGCTAATAAAGTAATTCTGATTCACCTTTTTCGATGACTTTTCATCTCTGCACTTAAATTAATGTAATTTAAATAATTTCAATTACTTTCCTTGCCCCACACGAATGAAAACATTTATTTGCCAGTGATTATTTTAACTGCATATTACTCCAGATTAAACATGAATCTTTTTGAATTTGAGGTTCAGTATTTTCCTAAAAAAATAATCGTTAGATTAATCGAAAAAATAATCGTTAGATTAATCGATAAGAAAATAATCGTCTGGGACAGCCCTACTACTAAATAATTTTTACTGTACCTTGGTTTTCCCATAGGGTGTACTCAGCGGAAAGGTCTTGCGGAGCTTCGATCAGAAGTCCGTTTCCACGGTGCCAGTCTACCTTTACAGTGACAAACAACTGGACAACCTTTGCTCCCATCTGAGAGTCATACTCCGTCGAACCACACATCTGGAGTACATGGATGAAATGCCTTTCATACTTGATGTTCTGCTTCCAGAGGTACGCCTAACCATTGTGCATGTTCTGCTCCTGCACTTTCAAAGCGTATGGACAGTTTTCATGGAATTGTGATGCTAGGCAACCGTTTTAACCTAGCTTATTTCCTGTCAGTTATTGTACCAGCAAACACTGCAACAGGAAGTAAGCCGGGGGCAATTTAGAATGTTTATGTTGTCGAAATAGTCTATATATCCAGCATGCCAACCATGGCGCTACTTGTGAACAGACCTGTGTACTAGCTTGCTTTTCTGTATTGGTTTATTTTTAAATTATGGTAACCATTTAAATTAACTGTTTTCTTTTGGTAGGCCATCATATACGGCCTGGCTGAGCTGCAGAATGTGTCCTTGCTGGAGGCTGGGGAGCTGTTCCTTCGTGGTCAGGATATTCATCACAGGTAAGAGTAGAGAATGTATTTATTTTTCCTGTTTCTTTTACACAAATCGCAAAAAGTCGATCTACTATTTACTTGCTTGTATTAGTTAATAATACCTTTAAGGGATAGTTCACATTTTTAAGGTGTAGCCCTATTTGCTACTAAGCAATGACGATGTTGATTGGAAAGGCTCTTCCTCATAGTAGCTCTGGAAGGTTGGGCAAGAACCCATGCAAGGTCAATGAGGTCACGCTCCCATATGTACAAGCTGAGGCTTTCTCAAATGTAATTCACAGTGCACACAAAGTAAATTTGAGTGAGCTTCAGTCAGCTTGTAGTACATACGGGAGTGTGACCCCATTGACCTATTTTTTTTTTTTGTCAAACTTTCCAGAGCTACTGAGGAACAGGATTGTTTAGGCTGAGAAAGAATTCAATCAACATCATCATTCGGCAGTACAAAATAGGGCTTGACTTTGAGAAATGTGGACTATCCTTGTAGTTAAGAATAGTCAAGTTAATTAATATACCTTTTTTTGTGTTACCCACATTTCTCTTAGCCCAGCAGTGACTGTCTGTGATTATGTCCGTTTACTATTTCAGTGAGGTGGAGGAATTTGACCGAAAGATTGCCAAGGACTCCAAAGAAGGGAGACTATTCAATTGGTAGGTAGTTACATCACATTCTGGCGGTTGAATATTGAAGGGTCAGGAGATGTCAATAGCATGTTACTTACAGTTTGTTTTCTTGTCTTTCTCTCTCTCTCTCAGGGGCATTGACACCTTTACAGAGAGACAGAGGAATTTGCTCCTGCACAGGATGGCTCTGAAGGACAACCACCAATGACTGCAGTCCAGGGCCGTGCAGAGACGCCAGATTGCCCCCTCCAACTCTCCACTCTATAATGTGTCTGTGTTACATGGACCAGCGGTGCTCAGAAGGGTTGATATATAGATCAAATTATCACAGCGAGATTAAATAAATCTGTTCTCCTACACTTTATGGGCATTTCTGTCAGCGAGATGATGAAGCTCAGTAATCCTTTGTCAAACATGTGGGGTTTATTCTGCAGAGATGGGTGACCAGCGTGGATTGGAAAAAAATAAAACTGGGGCCATCTATTGATTTTTATCCTCATTCTGTCAAAGTCATTGAAATGACTAATTGAAGTTCTTTAATGGATCCGTTGAAATATGGTCAGTCAAATGAGAGGGTCCACAGATGCTGGCGGGGAGAGATAGCCCCTATTGTCGTCCACGTGTAGATGTATGGTTTATGGATGAGCAGTTCACAAAAGCAAATTAAACACATTTGATTTGACCAAATGCTGATTCAGCCTCATACACAAATGATTGCACTTCCATGATTAAGCATTTTCCATTCTGTACACAAACGAAAAACAGTAACAATTGTGTTTTTTATGTTTATAGAAACAGCTTATTTACCGCCTCCCCTTTTTTTTTTTTTTACAGTTTCTTTGCAATGTCTCTGCTTCCCTTCGTCATTCAAATATTTCCATATGGCCAAGCTCAGTAGGGTATAGGACTAGAAGATTTGGTCAAATTGTTCAAAGACTAATTGGAGTTTGAAGTGTTCATCAGACATTTATTTCATGGAGGATCCGATGCCTGTAATCGTCAGGTTGTTTAAACTTTTCAGCAGAACAGTCGGTTAATTTTAATTTGTTCATCACTTAAGCGCTCTTTTTTGTTTCACTTTTTCAATGGTTGCAAATGTAAATGTCTTTCTTCACTTACCTGCCTGCTTAAATTAAGTTCAAATAAAAGTGCAGAGAATGAATGCATTGACCCTACGCGTCTGGTTTGATTCACAGTAACACAACAGTGATCATGTCCTCAATTGGGGTTTCATTTGCACCATGTGGACTTTGATTTAGCATTTGAATGTTAGGTGGATAATGTCCTCATTCATTCAGGGCACATTACATGTTCCACATCTGCCACAACTCCCTTTCCCTCATCTATCCTCTACATGTGAGGAGTGTTTTCATCTGGATTCTTTGCACAGGCTCTGTGTCCTCTGGCAGTAAGTAGCTCATTGTTGTGGAGAGAATGGTCTCTCTGGGGAGCCATAGCCAGTCAAGAGTGGATTGCTTCAGTGAGATGCATTTTTACTTTGTCTATCAGTTGTGATGGGGGATAAGAAACACTGTTCTTTTGAGACAACCTCAATCAAATGTGGGATGCAGGGTAGGAAATTAGCGGGGGCTCGGGGGGCAAACTGCCCCTAAAAAAATCATAGAATTGCCCTCGGAATTGAGGTGATGGGGGCTTTTAAATGAACTTTTAGAAATAAAACCTGCTTGGATAAGAGTCATTGATTGGTCTGTCATACTACATAGGTACCATGGTACTACTAAGGTATTTCGTGTGTGTGTGTGTGTGTGTCTCTCTGTGGAGATATTGTTCAATTGCTCCAGATAGATTGTCCTCTTTTCTATAGTGGATGTGTCAGCAGAAAGGTAGAACACATAATGCAGTGGACTGTCTCACTTTGGTGTGTGTGTGTAAAATGCATCGGCAGTTGAGGGCTCTTGGTTGCTGTGTATTCAGCTCCAATCCTCGACTACAGTGATTAAACTTTCAGAGTGGAAAATTGGGGAAAACAAGAGGTTTTTATGTGTATAACTATGTTTATACCTAGAGGCACTGTCTTGTCCCACCGGTCACTATAGTTGCCAAGCATAAAATACACTTTTTCACCCACTTTTCCCTGAAATTACAAAGAATAATGATTGATTATTTCAAATGGCTACTAATGACACAAGATTTGGATATTTTCATGTCTGGGAAAATTTTTGGATTAAATGGGTTAACCTCCTGCCTAACAATTGCCACGAATGTGATTCTCTGCTAAATCTATTTCTATACATTGCTTCTATATCTGTTTGCTGCTATTGTTTCTGAATGCAACAAATAGGTCAAGCAAAAAATAAAATATATAAACTACCACACACTTTACCCATGTTTTTATTAAAAGTTATGAAAACAGGCGATTGAACACCGACAGATTGAGTCTAGGCTGTCTAGGCCTTAGACAGTCAAAAAGATACATCTCAACTCATTCCCCATCTACGAAAAGAAGTACACTTCAGGATAATTAATCTAATATATCCACTCCAACAAGGGGATTATTCCTGAGAATAATTTTAATATTGATTGTAATTCTTGCCATTTTTGTAATACAGAGATAGAGACAACAGATAATTTATGTTTTTCACTGGATTAGCTACTAGCTTTTGGTCTAATTTGAATTTATGGATTAAATATAGCATTGATGCACTACCACCATTTATACTTGAAACTGTCAAATTTTGAATATTCATTGAAGGTAAAAAAAAATAATTTTTAATGAACAATGTAATTATTTTGACCAAATATTTTATACAGAAATGTAAATACTGTATAGCAAAACTCTACTCTGTCTACAACCTTTAAAAAGGATTTAGAAACATTTTCCAAATCCATAAAATATACATATGAAAAACAAAATGTGTTGGGTGAGTTGAAAACGAGCCTAACTACGCTCAGTGTGGAAGATAGAAAGCATAATTGTTCTTGTAATTCTTTAAATCAAGAGAAAAATAACGAGTATTTTATTTTGTGTGGAAGATAGAAAGCAACGAGTATTTTATTTTGAAGGGTGATGTGTATACCAGACCGTGTCAAGAGGCGTAGCCAGACCGTGTCAAGAGTGTCAAGAGGCGTAGCCAGCTGGCTCTGCGGGCTCTGCGGCGCTGCAATTATATGATGTTGCATTGGCGCGGTGTCTTCAGTCTGCAGGAGGACAGAGGACCGGTGCTGCTGGCTGCGTGAGGTTCGTCCGGTACCCCGGTACTGAAGAGGATCCAAAGCTAGTCCAGAACATGCGAACAAGGTGCAAGACTGACAACAAAGAAAGTGCCGTTCAACAGATGCTGCAGACTTTGGCTGTTGTGTTTGATGCAAATCCCACTTTGCAGAGAGACGCTCGTTGTATCTTGAGCCCCCAAAACAAACAAACAAACGTTACTGGCGTTTGACTCGACCCATAACCTTCAGTTGTTCTTCTACTGAACAGTTGATTGACTGCAGGTCAGGAGAGAAGATGTTCCGCTGCTTGATGAAATGGACACTCTGCCTCCTCGGGCTGATCAGGAGCTCTGCCTCAGCTGATGATGCACAGATGGAGTTCGCAGGCGAGTCAGGTTCTGGGATGTTGTCGACAGGTAAGAGACATACATCACATGTCATTGAGCTGTACAGTGTCAACAGTTGTAAATAGCATCAATGCTGCTGCTTACACACGGACTTTGTTTTTTTTAGCCTAGTTAGTGTTTCAAAACGTGATGTTCAGCATGAATTTGGCTATTACGTCTTACGTGACAATCTCAATACGTGTTCCTGATCTGCTAGTTGGTGTGTGCCTCGTGAGTCGTGCAGGGTTTGTTATAATGGCCTGTCTCGTTAGTAATTCAGGGAATTAATTCAGAACATTTCAAACAATTTGACACATTCCTGAAATGCCTGAAAAGTGCTTCATTAGCTTATTAGTATCCATGTTCCCAGGTGGAAGTGATGCCATACAGATCATGTTCCAGCGGAATGCGTAAAATCACCTGCAATGATTGAAGAGCAAACTTGCAGGTGCAGGTTATAATACGGATTCCACTGCATGTTAAGAAGTGGCTATTAGTGAGCGCTCTGATGTTGATGCTTTAGTAGCCTACATTATTAGCCAGATCAGTTGGCTTTGACAGGATGCGTCAAGTAACTTAGACTATGAATTAAAAGTTCAACAACACAAAAACTACTAGCAGGTGTCAGAAAAGAACAGCAGTATAACAGCAATACATCACAAAGCATCAGAAGCCAGGAGAACCTGGTAAAAAACCATCCTGATAACATGACCTCACAAACAAAATGTGACGTCAGATTATCAGATTTCTTCTTCTGTGTTTTATGGCAGATTCATCCATCCACTGTTTCCCTAAATCTCTGCTCTCAGACTCTCCCCCTCAGTGATGTCACTATTTGAGCAATGGTGATGTCATCAGTGATGTCACTCAAGCACAATTGTGATGTCATCAGTAATATCATCAGAGTTTTTCTGGCTCGAGCCAATGTTTTTTTTTTTTTTGTAACACCTATTTATTACCACCATAATATGAGAAATTTGGAAAATACAAAGATCAGCTTATTTATACGTCTGAAAATCTCGAGGAATAAGAAAAAATATAAAAGGAAACAAATGAGGTTATATTGTGTATCACAAATTTTGAGAAACGGACAGATTCCACAGTCAGACAGGAGACACAAGAACCTAAACATGCAGAGAAAAGCTCGCTACACTGTCGATTTATGCTGTTGATACAGGTCAAATGCCTCTCTAGAGACAGAGATAGAGTCGCAGAATGTGACAGAAACTGAATAGGAAAGGAGCTGGTGAATTGTTGCCCCCTTGTGGCCATGAGAGTCACAACGAGTTGATTTGGGAAAAACACAAGCCCTTCCTGATTTTCTAAAACAAAACAAGATTACTGTAAAAAGAGAAGGAAAAAAAATCCAATATCAATCACTTTCTCCTTTTATTTAGATGAATCTGGAAGTGGTAAAATGAAGAGATGTTCATCCATGAAGTATATAGGTAAAAAACACACACAAACAGGCCAACAGACAGGTATCCCCTCCCAGCAGAGGCGAGGGACATGGTTTGTTGTGGCTGGAGAATGGGAGGGGCAGCAGAGTGGAGAGGGAGGGAGGGACTGGGGGGGAGGGGAGGAGTGTGCTCAGACAGGGCCAAAGCCTGGGGACTAGTTTTATCAGCACCCTGCTGTGGAAGTTGGAGCTCCCCTTAAGCAGAATAGCCCCTCGGCCTCGCCCCTCCAATCTGGGGCACACGTCGCACCCTGGGTGGGGGGATCCAGGAGGGCTGGGCTTGGTGGTGAGGGCTCCCCTCCGTCTGTTGCTGTGTGGTTTGAGTATGCGTGTGACGTGTGTGCACGCCTCTCATCAGCGAAACCTGTTACATGCACGAAAAAGTACCCTAAAACATTTGGTGAAGACAAAAAAAAAAACTATGAGAGACCAGACGTCAACATATTTCTATATTTATTTCTAAAGTCTACCGAGAAAGCAGGGGGGATGGGGATGGGTGGATGTGGGTGCGGGCGGGTAGGGAGGAAGGAAGGAGACAGGGTGGGAACAGTGACAGGTAGAGCAAAAAAGAGGACAGAGGTGAAAGGTTAGGGAGCGCGCTCCCCGCGGATGCGGCGTGCCAGGTGGATGTCTTTGGGCATGATGGTGACACGCTTGGCATGGATGGCACACAGGTTAGTGTCCTCGAACAGACCCACCAGGTATGCCTCGCTGGCCTCCTGCAGGGCTCCGATGGCGGCGCTCTGGAAGCGCAGGTCGGTCTTGAAGTCCTGGGCGATTTCCCTCACCAGACGCTGGAAGGGCAGCTTGCGGATCAGGAGCTCGGTGGACTTCTGGTACCGACGTATCTCTCTCAAAGCCACGGTGCCGGGCCTGTAACGATGGGGCTTCTTGACTCCACCGGTGGAGGGGGCACTCCTGCGGGCAGCCTTGGTGGCCAGCTGCTTACGAGGAGCCTTTCCTCCACTGGACTTACGAGCTGTTTGCTTGGTACGAGCCATTACGACAAAATATCAGCGAGGTTGAATTGAACGTTTTCCTTCGCAAGGATACAAGTGTTATGGTTGTCTGGCAGTGTCAGATATTTACTCGGCTCGAGCCAATGTCACTCTGTTGTGATGTCACCAGTGATGTCATCAGTGACGTCACTCGAGCAATTGTGATGTCATCAGTGATGTCACTTGAGCAATTGTGTGCCACTGCCGCCTTATAGTCAGTAAGATGTTTTGCTCAGTCAAGAGAACAAGCTGCATATTATGGTCATGGTTAGTCATGCTACATTTGCTGCCACATTAACAATGTGCAGCACCTGTGAGGGCCTAATATCACCTAATAACAGCTGGCCTTTACTGTGTATCAGTCAGATCCTCTATTGATAGTATTCTGTTACATCACCACACGGCCATCTTGCTAGGAAATTAACAGGTGATTGTAATCAATTAACAGGTGATTACAATCAAGTGACACAAACAGCCAATGAGCTGTGTGTATTGTAGCGCCATATTGGTAGGAAAATGCTTGTGACATCATGGGAATACTATGAATATCACCTAATAACAGCTGGCCTTTACTGTGTGTATCAGTCAGATCCTAATCAGCAGGAGTTGAACAGCAGCTGGCTCTCTGCTCCTGTAGGGGTCACTGTGTCCTGTAGGGGTCACTGTGTCCTGTAGGGGTCACTGTGTCTGGCACCAGTAGTCAGTCAGTTGGGGCTCCTGCTTTAACTCAATGGTCGCTCTGTCTTCTTGTTAACAATAGGCTCATGCTCATCTGTTCGTAGAGGGAACCCAAAACATTTGTCACAGTGAATGAATAATGGTTGGCAATCTTTCTGAAGACTAAACACAGACCACAGTGAGGTATAAGGTTTCAGCTTGCGCTGTAGGCCAATGCAATGTTTGTGTTCATTAAAAGCAGCTCGTTAAAGAAGACATCAACAACTGCTCTTTCCCAAAGTTAAAGCCAAGCCAAGATCTGTGGTTTCACATGAATGTAACTGTGTCTACCCCATAAAATGCCCCATTGTTGACAACGAATGGGAGACTCACTTGGGGTTTTAAATGTTTGTCTGAACATTTACATCCAAACTGTCTCCACAGCCTCATATTGCTTCTGAATATGCACCTTTATTGACCAAAATAATTCTGGCGCTTGTCCAAGACATTCTCAAGTCAGCTGTCAGTATGACAAAGCAAACTATGAGCCAAGACTTTTTTTGGGCTCTCATCTGAGTAAATATTCAGAAGTCTAGAGACCAATCTAAAAACATATTTAAATACTGAATTTCAATAGTTTCTTTACCTGTTCTTTTTTTCCTTTTTCTTTTTCACATATGCCCTTCAGAGATGTCCAGGTTTGTTGAACCTGAAATGTGTCATGTCTGGAGTCCAGTCCACATCACACACACACACACACGCACGCACGCACGCACGCACGCACGCACGCACGCACGCACGCACGCACGCACACACACACACACACACACACACACACACCAGTGTCATGTCTGGAGTCCAGTCCATCACATCACACACACACACACACACACGCACGCACGCACGCACGCACGCACGCACACACACACACACACACACACACCAGTGTCATGTCTGGAGTCCAGTCCATCACATCACACACACACACACACACACACACACACACACACACGCACACACACACGCACACACACACACACACACACACACACACACACACACACACACCAGTGTCATGTCTGGAGTCCAGTCCACCACATCACACACATTGTTTATTTTCCTGTTTGGCTTTTATCTTTAGTATCTGCTGCCATATAGTGTGTAGCCACATGGGGACCCTGAGAGAGACGTCTGAGAAGGGGTATCCAGCTGAGGGCTTCTGGGTCAGACTGCTGAAGTGACAGACTGTGGCGTGTTGACTGAACACAGCCCCATGTTCTCTGTCCAATGTTTTCACTGTATGTTTTCACAGGAGTCCCAGAGGGACGCTGTAGATGGCAGAGTGCCAACGCCTTCTTTAAACAGTTTCGATTTTCATTCAATAGGCTGGCGATTATGTAATGTTGAGATAATAATCTCGTATAGTCATGCCTTGAGGTTACTCAAAGGCGGACGTCTTTGGTTAGGTTAGGTTAGGTTAGACCACCCAAATCTGTCTTTTCATTTTACTGTACATCCCAGAACATTGTGCTAATGGCGTTAGCATTGTCCATCCACATATTGTTTAACATTAGCATTTGAGCTAACACCAGTGTTTCCCATACATAAAGGAATTTGTGGCGCACCGCCACAAAAGGGTTTTGACCGGATTTTTTTTTTTTTTTTTTACAGTGCACCTGAACGCAACATGCAAGATACCCGCTGAATAAGTGTCCAAATGTTCATGTCATTCTGGCCAATACTTCTGTTATAGCATTTCAGTCTGGAATATGGAATATCTTTCAATAATCTATGATTTAGCTGCTAAATTGTCAAATACCGCCATCTGCTCGCTACCCAGGCACTTATGTATGTACTTAACCTAACTAACTTAACCTAACTAACTATCCGGTGTGCACAACATTGTCAGCCTAAACTCCGGCTGACACCCCAAAAACCTACAATCCGCTACAGAAAAATGTATATTGTTTGTTTATTAACTGGCCCCTCGTCTTCTATCATTTCACGAAAGTGGCAAAGCAAGTTGAGTATCCCTGAGCTATAGGGAGAAATTTAGTTTGGACGTAGAGGAGGAGCGAGACGAGGAGTAGTGGAAGCGAGAGGCGTCCCCGTGACCCCGCGGACGCTTGTGTCCCGAGGAGGCGGGGCATGGGGGTGGGGAGGCGGGGCATGGGGGTGGGGAGGCGGGGCAGGGAGCAGCGTAGTTGTGCTGCAGCTGGATGTCAAAGTGACGCCGCTGGTCCTCCTCGGCCTTCTGACGGACAGACGAGGGCGGGGGGGAGGGGCTAGTCACAACGTCCATCTCCTCCTCTGTGGAGAGAGAGAGAGAGAGAGAGAGAGAGTCAAAGCATGTCTCAACAGAGCTTTATAGAGAATATGTCTAGCTAGGTCTAGCTATATGTCTAGCGAGGTCTAGCTAATGCTTCCCACACACTAGAGGATAAAATGCCCGATTTAATGCCCGATTCCCCTCGGGGGGGCGTGGCCCGATTCGAGGCTAGTCTCAACCGATTTTTTGTCAAAATAATTGTCAAGTGTCTGGTGTCAATAAATTATTGATTGAATCGGAGCCGGCCCGATCTCGAATCGGGCATATCAAACATGTTTGATATTTACGATGGCTGTCTCCCGACGGAACCCGCAATAGCCAATGAGAGCGAGCAGACCGGGACGCGTCGACGCGTCATACCCGGATGTTAATGCTGCGCTCACAACAAACGAGCAACAGCAGAGCCATGTAGCTCCTCTCTCCCCAGCATCCTCACAGCAGCTTAAAACAGGGTGGACAGCGGCGGATGGCTCTCCAAACATGTGCCGAGCGGAGCGGTTTGCTTCAAGGGAGCAGATATGCTGTAATATGAGCCAGACAGGACGTTGTTTTAGCTCATTTTGCGAGGGTGTCCGCCTGCTTGAAGTAGACCCGCCGCTCGGTGCATGTTTGGAGAGCCATCTGCTGTTGTCTGTGGGAAAAAATTGCAGTTTTGTGGGATATAAACAGCCTAACAGTCTAGTTGCTGGAATCGCTTTGAGTCTGTACTTCAAACGGCTGGTGTGTGGTCTCGCAGTCTGGCCGAATCGTCTAGTGTGTGCGTTCAGGCGATTTTAATGTTAAAATCTGATGAAATTGTCCTTATGTTTGTGGTCTCTCATGTTTTTAAAATCGGTTAAGATTTGAAAATCCTCTAGTGTGTAGGCAGCATAAGCACCATTCATAAACAGGATTGAACAAGCGTATATTAGAGAGAGGAGGGAGAGGACAGGGGGAAGGGAGGGAGAGAAGGGAGCGAAAGAAAGAAAGAAAATAAGAAAGAAAGAAAGAAAGAAAGGGGGGGGATTCCATCCTGCCCTGTTGTGACGCTGCGTCACGCCTGACATTTCTCACCAGAGAGCTGACACCACACACACACGCACGCACGCACGCACGCACGCACGCACGCACGCACGCACATCACTGATACATCAGTGATGTCATCAGTGACATCATCACTGAACTATGTGTGTGTGTGTGTGTTTGAGAGAGTGAATTTATGACATCACTGATGATGTCACAATGCCTATGTATGACATCACTGATGACATCAGCACTTCACAATGTCACCACTAGACTGACCAACACTGTCCTAAAAGTTTCATGCACTTCACAATGTCACCACTAGACTGACCAACGCTGTCCTAAACGTTCCATGCACTTCACAATGTAACCACTAGACTGACCAACGCTGTCCTAAAAGTTCCATGCACTTCACAATGTCACCACTAGACTGACCAACGCTGTCCTAAACGTTCCATGCACTTCACAATGTAACCACTAGACTGACCAACACTGTCCTAAAAGTTCCATGCACTTCACAATGTAACCACTAGACTGACCAACACTGTCCTAAAAGTTCCATGCACTTCACAATGTATCCACTAGACTGACCAACACTGTTCTAAAAGTTCCATGCACTTCACAATGTAACCACTAGACTGACCAACACTGTCCTAAAAGTTCCATGCACTTCACAATGTATCCACTAGACTGACCAACACTGTCCTAAAAGTTCCATGCACTTCACAATGCATCCACTGACTAGACTGACCAACACTGTCCTAAAAGTTCCATGCACTTCACAATGTATCGACTAGACTGACCAACACTGTTCTAAAAGTTCCATGCACTTCACAATGTATCCACTAGACTGACCAACACTGTCCTAAAAGTTCCATGCACTTCACAATGTAACCACTAGACTGACCAACACTGTCCTAAAAGTTCCATGCACTTCACAATGTATCCACTGACTAGACTGACCAACACTGTCCTAAAAGTTCCATGCACTTCACAATGTATCCACTAGACTGACCAACACTGTCCTAAAAGTTCCATGCACTTCACAATGTAACCACTAGACTGACCAACACGGTTCTAAGAGTTCCATGCACTTCACAATGTATCCACTAGACTGACCAACACTGTCCTAAAAGTTCCATGCACTTCACAATGTATCCACTGACTAGACTGACCAACACTGTCCTAAAAGTTCCATGCACTTCACAATGTATCCACTGACTAGACTGACCAACACTGTCCTAAAAGTTCCATGCACTTCACAATGTAACCACTAGACTGACCAACACGGTTCTAAGAGTTCCATGCACTTCACAATGTATCCACTAGACTGACCAACACTGTCCTAAAAGTTCCATGCACTTCACAATGTAACCACTAGACCAGGGGTACTCAATTAAAATTCTAAGAGGTCCAGATAGAGAAAATGTCCTCAAGCGAAGGTCTGGAACATTGAGCTTGTGTTATGATTCAGTGCCATTGAACTTAGGCAACTTCAATGATTGCAGTAGCCTAATGGTACAACGTCTGTATGTAGTCAATGACTGACTGTTAAATCAAAATAAACATCAATAATGTTTATTTACAGTTTTCATATTTAACTGGATTAATTATAAATAACTAGCCTACACTAATAATAAATACATGTTCTTTTCTCATTTCAAGTAAAATAATGGCTGCATTTAGAAATAACACAACAGAACAGAGTGCTTTGGAAAAATTTGCATCTTAAAATAAAGTGCTTTAATTTTAGAAAAATAAGTTCCCCCTTTTCTTAACTCCATTTCACATTTTATCAGTCAGGCTCTCAGCCAACAAACCTCCTTTTCTCTTGATAGAAGTGAGCTCCCACTCTGTTTGTCTGTCCCTGCCTGCCTGTCTGTCTGTCTTTCTATCTATCGGTCGCTCGCAATGCAAACTTTGCATGCCGTTGGGCAGTGAATGTGTGTGTCCCCTCAGTCTGGATTTGAGTGTGTGTGTGCTCATGTGTGGCACTTCCATAGACAGCTGGTCAGGATAGCATCACACTTCACGAGACATACTGGTTTTGAACTGCTCGTGAGACCAATGAATGAACATGAGTCTGCCTGCTCTGGATTAAAACTTAAGCTTTGTTTTCGCGGTCTACTCGTTTCTTTTGAGCACGCGATGTGAAATACTTCTCTCGCATTTCTCCGAGTCTCGCCTCTCCTCCGTCCGTGTGTCAACTCTCCCGCAGCAGCAGCAGCAGCAGCACAGCCTAGCGAAGTCAAGCAACAGGCAGAATCGATTCGCTTGTTGATTGGCTGAGTAGCATCACGTGTGATGATTTACAGCGCATGCATTGGTCTGTGAGCTTCCTGACAGATAAACCAGTACCGTAAAGGCTAGAAAAGCATGTGCCGGTTAAAATAGAAATGCTCTGTGAAAATGTAACTATTCAGTGATTTGTAGGTTATAGGGCTCGGTCCGGATAGGACGGCGTCTGGGTCCGGATGCGGACCGGAGTCCGGACTTTGAGGATCGCTGCACTAGACTGACCAACACTGTCCTAAAAGTTTCATGCACTTCACAATGTCACCACTAGACTGACCAACACTGTCCTAAAAGTTCCATGCACTTCACAATGTAACCACTAGACTGACCAACACTGTTCTAAAAGTTTCATGCACTTCACAATGTAACCACTAGACTGACCAACACTGTTCTAAAAGTTTCATGCACTTCACAATGTAACCACTAGACTGACCAACACTGTTCTAAAAGTTCCATGCACTTCACAATGTAACCACTAGACTGACCAACACTGTCCTAAAAGTTTCATGCACTTCACAATGTCACCACTAGACTGACCAACACTGTCCTAAAAGTTCCATGCACTTCACAATGTAACCACTAGACTGACCAACACTGTTCTAAAAGTTCCATGCACTTCACAATGTATCCACTAGACTGACCAACACTGTCCTAAAAGTTCCATGCACTTCACAATGTAACCACTAGACTGACCAACACTGTTCTAAAAGTTCCATGCATCCAATGTAACCACTAGAACAAGGCGGCCGGGTGCGGCTCCGCGGAAGGCGAGCAAGCAAAATATCCCCCCTCCCCCCCTCCCCCTCAAGCAGACAGGCCCCAGACTCAAGCAGACAGGCCCTGGACTCACCAGAGTCCCTGGAGGAGTAGGTGGACAGCTCTCCGCCCGCTGAGCCGGAGTCGGAGGTGGCTTCGCTGGGCTCCTGGGCCTCCAGCAGGTCCTGGCAGTCCAGCGTGAAGCCGGCGATCTCCTGGAAGATGCTGGTGTCCATGTCCGACAGCAGGGGGCTGGAGCCCAGCACCTGGAACAGGCACACAGATCATTAGCACTGTGCTTTTGGAACATGATTTGGTTGCAGTAACAGATTAATCCACTGCGTGGCACCTCTTATTTATAGTGCCGGTAATTTACGCCAACGTTAGTGCCACTCCGGACAAGTAGCTTGCTTCTTCAGTTAACAACTTGGTACGTGTGTCAAACTCAATGATATCCATCTACATGTATGTTAAGAGATGAGAGTCCCGTAGAGACTGTCAGGAGTCTGTCATGCTATGAAGCTGATGCTATCCAGGAGCAACATAAAGCTAACGTAAGCTAACAAAGCTACCAAAGCTGGTTACACACCGAGGTCGCCAGCCGCTCATCCGGCCCGCGAGGTTCCGCGGTCAGGCAGCGCCATAGGCAGTCCTCCCCATCCGCGCCCTCCTCCAGGGCGGACGCCGGCCGGCCCAGGCCCAGGGAGGGCTGCTCCTTGTCGGGGAAGAGGTGGCAGTTGTTCCAGTCCGGCTGCATCATGTCGTCCTCCAGGAGGATGTCAGACAAGTAGCTGAGCTGGTCCTCCTTGGACAGGGGCTTGCCGGGGCCCAGGCCAGGCTTGATGGGGGGGAACTGAGAGAAGCTCTGCAACATGGCTGACACAATCTGCATGGAGGAAACAACGTGAAGAAGCAGAAACAAACTAATATCAGCACAGAGGAAGGCACAATATTACTGTTGCCAGGTGGGAAATGTTGAAATATCGTACCTGAGGATCAGAATTATTGTTTTTGGAGGGAGCAGCTGTGTTCCTGACTGAGTTAAAGTCAGGAGGATTTATCTAACCCTAACCCTATCACTGATGACATCACAATTGCTCGAGTGACATCACTGATGACATCACAATTGCTCGAGTGACATCACTGACGACATCACAATTGCTCATGTGACATCACTGACAACACAATTGATCATGTGACATCACTGACGACATCACAATTCACGATTTGATGACATCACTGATGATGTCACAAACAGACACAGCCTGCAAAATTGTGACTAACACCGCCCGCCCACTTAGGTGATCATGATGTTATGATGATGATGATTTAAATCTCATTTTTAAAATCACAACACAAGATTCAACTTTCCATTTGAAATGGGGTTCTTTTTACTTTTAAAGTACATTGTACACCAGTAAGTACTTCCACTGAGGTAAATGAAAACCAAAATAATAATACTTCTACTTGAGTAGGAATTAAATGTCAGCACTCTATCTACCACGGAACTAAAGACTTTGTCCTCGGGGACATGAACGCATGATTGGCTGCAAAGATGTTTGTGAGAAGACATGTCTACACAGACAGACATTTTGGCATTATTCATCGTACATCATGGCACACAGGTTAGTGTCCTCGAACAGACCCACCAGGTATGCCTCGCTGGCCTCCTGCAGGCAGTGGTGTAGTCCCGGCAGAACGCGTGGGAACGGCGTTCCCATACTTCTCCAAGCAGTGTTTTGTGTGTGTCAACGTGTGTGTGTATGTGGAGCCAATAAAACGAGTGAATCTGGACAAAGTTGTCATTCGTCTATATTTAAGGTGGGCTGAATGATTCACATGGCATCAACTCGTGAGTCGTGGCTTGAAGGAAGAAGGAAACGTTCCACCTTAAATTTAAGGTGGGCTGAATGATTCACATGGTATCAACTCTGGCTTGAAGGAAGAGGGAAACACTCCACCGGTCCACCTTAACTAGCTAGTAGTGGCATTTTAAGCATCAAAATGTTTTTTTTCTCCCAGTACCTGACGAGATAACAAGTAAAGATGAAAAGGCAGCCAAACATCCTTTCATTTTTCGGACCAGTTGCGAAAAAGGCACGTTTACAATCATTTAGAAACAATGTTAAAAGCTGTTTTGGCACCAGGCAGGCACACGCCCCCTGGGCCAAATCAGCTACACACGGAAGCACACCGGTCCGGTTTCTCAGTTTCTGCACATGCGCAAGCGGTGCACATTTTACTATGGAGTGCACGTTACATTACCGAGATTTATTTTCAATTAACGCTAATCAAAAGTTAGCGTTAATCACCAGATTGCAATTTGCAACGCCAGAATTCGCCACAAAATGGTAAGTTACTTGCTAAAAATGCCAGCCGCCGTGCCAAATGATCAATTATGCAGCCTTGTGCAACTTGCGTGATGCTTGAGACTTGTTTAGCTTAGCTGTTTGTGATAACTGACTCTGTCATGGGCTACTTCTGCAGTGTCTAGAGGACACAATAAATTATGTGTGTGTGTCAGTGTAGTGTGTGTGCGTGCGGGGGGACCTGTGCGTGTGCTGGGGGAGGGGGGTGTTCCGCAAATAGGTGCGTTCCCTCACTTCTCAAGATAGCACTACACCTCTGCCTGCAGGGCTCCGATGGCGGCGCTCTGGAAGCGCAAGTCGGTCTTGAAGTCCTGGGCGATTTCCCTCACCAGACGCTGGAAGGGCAGCTTCCAGCGTCTCGGTGGACTTCTGGTACCGACGTATCTCTCTCAAAGCCACGGTGCCGGGCCTGTAACGATGGGGCTTCTTGACTCCACCGGTGGAGGGGGCACTCCTGCGGGCAGCCTTGGTGGCCAGCTGCTTACGAGGAGCCTTTCCTCCAGTGGACTTACGAGCTGTTTGCTTGGTACGAGCCATTACGACAAAATATCAGCGAGGTTGAATTGAACGTTTTTCTTTGCAAGGATACAAGTGAACATTGACAGCACTATCATACAGTTTGTAGACCAGCACCAAGTAGGAACAAGCAGGGCCGTTCCTGGCCATTTGGGTGCCCTAAGCGTAATTGTTCTGTGGTGCCCCCCCCCCCCCGTAAAACTTTCAATAACTGTCAAACGAAAGACTGCAAAATCATTAATTATGAACGATACTAGTGTATCTCACATTTCATTACATGTGGGAAACAAACAATTGTTAGAATTACTGTACATGTCAGCAAACAAGTGATTGTTAAACTGTACATGCAAGCAGGGGCGGACTGGGATCATAATTCAGGCCGGGCATTAGATACCAAGCAGGCCAGGCCGATACAGGCCGACGTGCGTGCCGGCGTCCGAAGGGCGGCGGCGAAAAATTTGGGCTGTTTGAAGCCCAATTTGGGCCGTTTGAAGCCAGATTTGGGCTGTTTGAAGCCAGATTTGGACCGTCTGAAGCCCGATTTGGGCCAGTTGAAGCCAGATTTGGGCCAGTTGAAGCCAGATTTGGGCCGGTTGAAGCCAGATTTGGGCCGCTTGAAGCCCAATTTGGGCCGTTTGAAGCCCAATTTGGGCCGAGTCCAATTTTACAATGAGATGCACCCTGAATAAAGTAATAAAACCACTAGTAAACCAGTAGGCGGCGCCTGGCCTGCTGTTCAGTGAGTGGCCTGACTGAGGGCACCAAAAAAATTTTTTTTTTTTTTTTTTTTTTTTTTTTTTTTTGGTGCCCTCAGTCACGTGATGCCCTACGCAGTCTGCGTACTCTGCGTAATGGGTTGGAGCGGGCCTGGGAACAAGACCGACAGAACAAATGTTTTCAGACAGTAATCACAATTCTTAGAGTACACATGTATTGTATGTGATTATTTGTTTCTCTCTTTCCTCTAGCTGTCACCGTTCCAAACTGACTGAGGCTCGAACCCACGAGCTCAAAAATGACTGGGGCTTGAACCCACAACCTGAATACCGCCACAACCTGAATACCGCTGAACAGTTATCAAAATCTCTGATCTACTGGGTCACGGTTCTTAAGACTTCTTTTTCTAAGAGCATTTCACTCTTTCATCTGGCTGTCGCCGTTTAAAACTGACTGAGGCTCGAACCCATTACCTCAAAACTGGCAGAGGCTTGAACCCACAAGCTCAATCCTGCTGGGCAGTGGGCAGTAATCCACTGTGTCACACTTGTTAGTACAGGTTTTATCAGAGCTTTTCAGTCTTTCATCCGGGTGTCCATTTCATCACTCATTGTCATTTACAATGGGGACATGTCCCCCACCACTTTTCAACACAAAGTGACACCCTTGTGTCAAATATGGTCTGACAGAGAATTCTGGAAATTTGAGTCTGGAAAAGTATGGAATTTTGAAATGGAAAATGTGTAGGGACCAAAACCATTTTTTTGTATTAGGCTGTGAACAGGTTTATTTCTGCTGTAAAGTCAGGCATTTTAACATGGGGGTGAATGGGGAATGACTCCCTTTTGGACCCAGCCTCAAATGGCCATTTGAGGAACTGCCATTTTTGGTACTTCCACGTTGGCCTCATTTTTCAGAAGCAAAGTTTGGGGTTTGGTAGGGGGGCATGAGGTATCCTTTTGTGTAGGAGTCACTCAAGTTCATATTTGAACCCTCAATGACTGCAATGAATCACGCGTGCCTGAAGACAGTGTGTGTGTGTGTGTGTGTGTGTGTGTGTGTGTGTGTGTGTGTGTGTGTGTGTGTGTGTGTGTGTGTGTGTGTGTGCGTGCGTGCCTGAAGACAGTGTGTGTGTGTGTGTGTGTGCCTGAAGACAGTGTGTGTGTGTGTGTGTGTGTGTGTGTGTGTGTGTGTGTGCATGCCTGAAGACAGTGTGTGTGTGTGTGTGTGCGTGCCTGAAGACAGTGTGTGTGTGTGTGTGTGTGTGTGTGTCTGTGTGTGTGTGTGTGCGCGTGCCTGAAGACAGTGTGTGTGTGTGTGTGTGTGTGTGTGTGTGTGTGTGTGTGTGTGTGTGTGTGCGTGTGCGTGCCTGAAGACAGTGTGTGTGTGTGTGTGTGTGTGTGTGTGTGCGTGTGCGTGCCTGAAGACAGTGTGTGTGTGTGTGTGTGTGTGTGTGTGTGTGTGCGTGCCTGAAGACAGTGTGTGTCTGTGTGTGTGTGTGTGTGTGTGTGCGTGTGCGTGCCTGAAGACAGCTTGTTTCACCCATTTGATGAATTGCATTCATTTACTCAGTGACGTTTACACCCAGATTCCTCTGGAGGTGATTGATCTGTTTGCGTTGTGTGTTGTTGTCGAAGCAGCTTTGTTGTGACTTGACACAGACAGTCTCTGTCTGTCTGCTGAGTCATCTAACTATAATGTAACTCTCTGGCTTTTGATCCTTTTATGAGCCTGAACATAATTCATGTATTTATTTATTTATAGCTCCACAAACAAGCTCCACATACAAACACGCTCATTCATACACACATGCAATTCATCCGTCCATTGATAAGGATGATAATTGTAATTCAATATATCACAATACAAATAGTGTGACTCAGGGCTCGACATTAACGGATGCCCGGGTTGCCCCGGGCAACAACAACAACAAAAATGTCAACCACTTCTTGGCCTTTGGTGGCCACCACGTTTTAACACGTAAAAAATATGTACAGCAGCAAAACAGCAAAATATGCACCAAATAAATATTTTTGAAATACTTGTGAGTGACTACTGACATACTGGTGACACTTTTTTGCGGCTACAATCAGATCAATGTTAATTACCAGTCGGAACCTACGTGCTGCTGCACGTGCGTTGTGTTTACTGGGGGTTGTCAAAAGTGACGAGACACCTCCACGTTATGCATGGAAGACAATAGTTGAGCATTCACTGACTAGCCTATCAAATTATAGCCTCAATGGCACAGTGAATCTAATTTACATTCAACAAACTATCATGACATCAGCGTTTGTTAGCGAGTTGCTAAAAATACATAATGGCGATAACTGCCCACTTGCGTATAACGCTACTAACGCTAATTAATAATTAAACGATCTAACTAGCTAGCTACAACTCACAGCCAGATGCGTCGATTTGTCTGAGAGATCTGATCAACAGCAACTTGCGGTGAGCCGAGTCTTCTGACCCACCTCTCGAATAATTCTTTTGTCTGTGAAAAAGTTCTTGTTTCTGTTTCTCCAGGATAGGACCAGCCTGAGTGGCTAACGCTAGTTCTTTCTTTTGCAAGGCGGACGTCTTTGGTTAGGTTACGTTAGACCACCCAAATCTGTCTTTTTATTTTACTGTACATCCCAGAACATGGCACTAATGGCGTTAGCATTGTCCATCCACATACTGTTTAACATTAGCATTTGAGCTAACGCTATAGGACGAATCAGCGCGACCTCACTTGCCACCCAGAAATGCGGAAGTTAATAGTACGAGTTGTGCCAAACAAACTTTAATATCTCAAAGACTATACATCACATCGCTTATATTTTGACATTCTGAGTGAGAGCAGAAGTAGCTCAAGAGTTTGATGTATAATGGATGTCGTGTTACAGTTGTGTGAACTGTCGCAGTTTTTAAAATGTAAACAGTTAACTGGCTAGAGTCAGACACTCACGCCTCGCGCCACTTGGTCTCCATAGGGTTCCATTGCCGTTGCCACCCAGTGACGCGGTGTATTGTAACAAACTATATCCAGGATGCACATTGCACATACAACATTATAATCTGATTATCATCACATATTTGGGTGATGTACCCCATCAAATTGCTGTGGCGGGCTGTTTTAAAGCGAGAGCAAAGTTTCTGGTGTCATCTGAATGGAAGAAGTAGTAAATCTGAATATGAAAAATATAAATGTTGGTATAATAAACTTTGATTCCCAGTCCTTTTCATCAAATTAGTAGCTATAATTGGGAGTGATGGTGTTACAGTAGTAGGCTAACTGGTGGAAGTGCACGGTCACAATCTGGCCCTCTGGTAGCGAGGATTTTTTTTGTGGGCCCTCTCTATCATCAAAGTTACCCATCCCTTAGCCCGCGTTGGAACTCTTTCGGCTAGCTATGTTAACCTAGAAAGAGTCCCGCCTCCCTACATAGACTTGCCTGCGACTTTGTCTCTCAAGCTGTCTAAATCAGCAATCCGCACGTATTTACAAGTGTCACAGAAACATTTCAAAGCCACATACTGGAGAAGAAGGGTTCATAGCTTCTCGACGTCGTGGTTAGAAAGCTCGACGCTGCTCATAATTGCCTCTTTTCATCTGAAGTCGGTGCTGCTGATATTATTTTTTTACCCAGCTTTCGACCCGAGTGGCGCTGTTGAGAGCTGTGACGGCTGGGCTCTAACCCGGAAAAAATAATACTGGAGTTCCTAAACAGTCTTGGAATTGCATAAATTGGTCATGGCTGGAAAGCTGAGACTCTTGTGGATTCAATGAGCCCAATTGCATTCACGTGTGATGATGTTAGTCCCCATAGTGATGATGTTAGTCCCCATAGTGTTAGTCCCCATAGTGATGATGTTAGTCCCCATAATGATGATGTTAGTCCCCATAGTGATGATGTTAGTCCCCATAGTGATGATGTTAGTCCCCATAATGATGATGTTAGTCCCCATAATGATGATGTTAGTCCCCATAGTGTTAGTCCCCATAATGATGATGTTAGTCCCCATAGTGATGATGTTAGTCCCCAAGGAGCCATTTCATTGTGGTGAGACAATTTTTTCTCATCTTGACCTCACTGTATAAATGACGCATTGTGATCTCAGCCTCATGAAACTTTACAACCACTAGGGGAGCTCTACAGTAACCGGCCACTTTTTCACAGCTCCGGTTCCATAAGAGAATTCCCCATTCATTTCCTCCATACAGTAGATGTTTCGAAAAGAGTTTTAAGCCAGGAACCAGCCAACCAGCTACTGAATCATGAGTGACCAAAAACAAACCAAAAACGGGGGGGGGGGGGGGGGGAGCATAATATATGAGCATAATATACCTGTCATTCAAAAAAGGTTGCCTTTTTATTTCATTCAAGACAATTCTGCCTTATTTCATATTTCACACAGTTCAATTTAGATGATTGAAAATGGATGAGCATCACTAGTTTACACTTTGTTTAAAAAGCATATAAACCTAAATATAAACCTAGATCCATAAATGTGATAATCAGAGCAGGATATAACACCATGTTACGAGTGTAGCAGAAAGAAATCATTTATCACAACTGCTAGTTTTTCTCTGGCTGGACAACAATGATCAATGTCCCCGTTTAGTATTCTGCTACATTTTGCAACACTTCTGTCATATCATCAGGCCAGATCAAAAGCACTAGCTCCAGCCATGTCAACGAGCCACTCACGCCTTGCCAGCAGGTTCAGCTTACCATGTCATCGCCAACATGATGTCATCGCCAACATGATGTCATCGCCAACATGATGTCGTCGCCAATATAATGCCAGATCCATAACCAAGCATCTGCATCCAATGAAACGTGATCTTCAGCCTTAGTGCTTGGTGAGCAGCGGAGCGTTAATCTGGAGCCCATTAGCCAGCTTAACCAGGCAGAGGCCCGCATGCTTGACGTGCAACATTACAGCAGTACAGACCGCCATGTTGGACTGGTTCTGGGTGTGTGGGTGGGTGGGTGGGGGTGAGTGGGTCACAGCCAAGCCCCAACCTTAGGTTAGGAAAAATTAGACCAACGCGGAAGTACCCAAAACTACAGTTCCTTGAATGGCCACTTTGAGGCTGGCTCCAAAAGGGAGTAATTCCCCATATACCACCATGTTAAAATGCCCGACTTTACAGAAGAAATACACGTTTACAGCCAGATAACTATAGATAATTTCACTGTTCATGACAACGGTAGAGGGGTGGATTTGTATATAGCTCAGCTGTTGATACATCTACAGTATATGGCTGCTTTTATATAGCTCACCTGTTGATACGTCTATATGGCTGCAAAAGGTCTGATTGTATGAAGTCAAAGGGAAAATGACCTGACTTCTCACTTGGGTGAGGTCACGGTGCCTACGTCCATATTTATATACAGTCTATATTTATATACAGTCTATAGTCACAGCCTGTGGTCAGCTCTGAACAAACACAACCAGGTGGAGAGTGCTAGGTACTACAAGCCACAGACAGAGAGCACATAGTGTGGGTTGATAGTGTACAGACAGAGAGCACATAGTGTGGGTTGATAGTGTACAGACAGAGACATAGTGTGGGTTGATAGTGTACAGACAGAGAGATAGTGTGGGTTGATAGTGTACAGACAGAGAGATAGTGTGGGTTGATAGTGTACAGACAGAGAGCACATAGTGTGGGTTGATAGTGTACAGACAGAGAGCACATAGTGTGGGTTGATAGTGTACAGACAGAGAGCACATAGTGTGGGTTGATAGTGTACAGACAGAGAGATAGTGTGGGTTGATAGTGTACAGACAGAGAGCACATAGTGTGGGTTGATAGTGTACAGACAGAGAGATAGTGTGGGTTGATAGTGTACAGACAGAGAGCACATAGTGTGGGTTGATAGTGTACAGACAGAGACATAGTGTGGGTTTATAGTGTACAGACAGAGAGCACATAGTGTGGGTTGATAGTGTACAGACAGAGAGATAGTGTGGGTTGATAGTGTACAGACAGAGAGCACATAGTGTGGGTTGATAGTGTACAGACAGAGAGATAGTGTGGGTTGATAGTGTACAGACAGAGAGCACATAGTGTGGGTTGATAGTGTACAGACAGAGAGCACATAGTGTGGGTTGATAGTGTACAGACAGAGAGCACATAGTGTGGGTTGATAGTGTACAGACAGAGAGCACATAGTGTGGGTTGATAGTGTACAGACAGAGAGCACATAGTGTGGGTTGATAGTGTACAGACAGAGAGCACATAGTGTGGGTTGATAGTGTACAGACAGAGAGATAGTGTGGGTTGATAGTGTACAGACAGAGAGCACATAGTGTGGGTTGATAGTGTACAGACAGAGAGCACATAGTGTGGGTTGATAGTGTACAGACAGAGAGCACATAGTGTGGGTTGATAGTGTACAGACAGAGAGCACATAGTGTGGGTTGATAGTGTACAGACAGAGAGCACATAGTGTGGGTTGATAGTGTACAGACAGAGAGCACATAGTGTGGGTTGATAGTGTACAGACAGAGAGATAGTGTGGGTTTATAGTGTACAGACAGAGAGCACATAGTGTGGGTTGATAGTGTACAGACAGAGAGCATATAGTGTGGGTTGATAGTGTACAGACAGAGAGCACATAGTGTGGGTTGATAGTGTACAGACAGAGAGCACATAGTGTGGGTTGATAGTGTACAGACAGAGAGCACATAGTGTGGGTTGATAGTGTACAGACGGAGAGCATATAGTGTGGGTTGATAGTGTACAGACAGAGAGCATATAGTGTGGGTTGATAGTGTACAGACAGAGAGCACATAGTGTGGGTTGATAGTGTACAGACAGAGAGCACATAGTGTGGGTTGATAGTGTACAGACAGAGAGCACATAGTGTGGGTTGATAGTGTACAGACAGAGAGCACATAGTGTGGGTTGATAGTGTACAGACAGAGAGCATATAGTGTGGGTTGATAGTGTACAGACAGAGAGCACATAGTGTGGGTTGATAGTGTACAGACAGAGAGGCCCTCAGATGGTTGGTGTTGGTGCGGCGACATACAGTACTGTACTGTACTTTGTAGTGTCCTTTTTCAATGTGTTTTACATTCCGTCACTTGCAGCATCGAGCCTATGAACGCATGCCAGCTTGTAGGAGAAAAAGACACGAGTTATACGGGTGTCTCAGGGTGTCTCAGGGTGGTTTTCACAATTTGGATTTGTGCTCCTTGTGGTTCTGCTACGGTAGAAGCGTTGACACATCTAATTGTGTCCATTCTCTGTCTTCTATTTGTGAGTTTCTTTGTAGCTCGTGGATGTGAAACACCTGCTGCCTCGCTCTTACTGCGTTTTGCTCATCCAAACAAAGAGACAGCATGTTCAGCGAGTCCATGACTTAGCGACATGCTGTAACAGAGTGCAGCCACCAGGTGTCTCTGAGTCCATGACTTAGCGACATGCTGTAACAGAGTGCAGCCACCAGGTGTCTCTGAGTCCATGACTTAGCGACATGCTGTAACAGAGTGCAGCCACCAGGTGTCTCTGAGTCCATGACTTAGCGACATGCTGTAACAGAGTGCAGCCACCAGGTGTCTCCATGACTTAGCGACATGCTGTAACAGAGTGCAGCCACCAGGGGTCCATGACTTAGCGACATGCAGTAACAGAGTGCAACCACCAGGTGTCTCTGAGTCCATGACTTAGCGACATGCTGTAACAGAGTGCAGCCACCAGGTGTCTCCATGACTTAGCGACATGCTGTAACAGAGTGCAGCCACCAGGTGTCTCCATGACTTAGCGACATGCTGTAACAGAGTGCAGCCACCAGGGGTCTCTGAGTCCATGACTTAGCGACATGCTGTAACAGAGTGCAGCCACCAGGTGTCTCCATGACTTAGCGACATGCTGTAACAGAGTGCAACCACCAGGTGTCTGTGAGTCCATGACTTAGCGACATGCTGTAACAGAGTGCAGCCACCAGGTGTCTCCATGACTTAGCGACATGCTGTAACAGAGTGCAGCCACCAGGGGTCTCTGAAAGACGCCGACAGTGTGGTTTCCTTTTCATTCCACACTCTCACTTGTAGTACTTATTGGACATTGTGTTTTTCCAGGTAGTGTCTACCTACTCTGTATAGACCCTTCCCACAGCAACCGTTCTGAGGTGCTAAAGGAAGTAAAGCATGCGTATCCTACCATTAATGATGGTTCCATTCCATTGAGGTGTTCCAGTGCCAGAGGGCCTCATTAATGTTATTGGTTACACCTACTTTACTTCCTTCTTTCACCACCTGAAAATGGTTGCTGTGAAAAGGGCCTATATGATTTTAAACATTTAGTCATGTTTAGACACTTTTCCTCTTTGTCTTTTTCTCTCACGTTTTTTTGGCCTCTTTCAGGCATAATAAGCAGACTATTGTTCCACGTCCGAGCCGGTGGTTCTTATGAGCAAAGCGCTCTAAAAACAGCACTTGGCAGCATTGACTTTGGTTGAGGGGCTCCATCTTGGCAGGCTGACAGAAGTAAATGTGGGGCAGATCGGTGTCTAATAGCAGGGCCCCACTTTATTTGGCACCATTTCCCCCGCGGGGACACATGAAAAGCATCATCATATTGTAATACATCGTTAAAAAGAGTCAAGGTGGGAGCCAGGCCCACCAGTTTAACTGCTGCAGCTGTGACATGTGTAACTGACATGTGTAACTGCCCTCAAACGCTGGTGTTACGCAAAATACATGCCAGGTGATGCAATGTTGTTTCATACTAGCTCGACCCACATTATGCACTCTCTCTCTCTCTCACACACACACGCACGCACGCATGCACACACATGCACACACACACACACAGACACACATATACATACAGTACACACACACACGCACGCACGCACACACACACACACACACACACACACACACATACACACACACATATATACATACATCACACACACACTAGGGCTGTCAATCTCCCTCTATAATCAAATTCGAATTTCAGTGCTTTATACATTTTAATATTCGAATTATATTCGAATATTTTAATTAATTTTTAATTGAATTAAAAAAAAATTTTTTTTTTTTTTTTGGTCTGAGTGAATTGTTGTCTTCTCTTATGTTATGTTCTGATTCTAAATATAGCTGAATCTTTGGGTTTGACCAAGTAAAACTTTTTCTAAGCATTTGACCAAATGTAGATGGAAAAGTGAATGGTGGATGAATATTCAAAATAATATTAGGCTTATCACAAATAGTCCAGCAATGATGTTTATTTAAGAAAACATGTTCCTTGTACAATGTACATACATTCATTGCATTAGAAAATAGGTCAGATAACCAGAGCTTAGTTAATATTCATCAGTGATGTATTGGTGCTGTCTGAAATGCTAAAATAAAATAATTGATAATAAAAAAAGACACAGCCTTTGTTTGAGCTCCTTATCAATAAACAAATAAGTAAACTTTGCCAAAACAACAATGAGCCATGAACAAAAAAAAATCAGTCACGTATTGCACTTAAGAGCTACAGGTTTACATTCAGTATAGCAGCTTCAACAGTCAACTTCAGTTAACAATGAATGAACATACATTTTAAGAGCTACAGGTAGGTTTACATCAGTATAGCAGCTTCAACAGTCAACTTCAGTTAACACTCTTTTCTTCAAGTATGTTGTCAGAACTTGTCACTGTTCTAGTGTTCTAAAAAAAAAAAAAAAAAAAAAAAAAAATCGTTTTTAAAAAATAATAATAATCGAATTTCGTTCATAATTATTAAATTCGAATAATATTCGAATATCAAAATTCGTTTCAACAGCCCTAACACACACACACACACACACACACACACACACACACACACATACACACACATATATACATACATCACACACACACACACACACACACACACACACACACACACACACACACACACACACACACACACACTCGTGAATGGAGGATGTGTAGGAGAGCCTTTTGCACTTTTGTGCTGAGCTAAAAACAAAACAGTTCCAACATTTGTTTTGTTGATTCTCGGGGACGAGGTGGGACAAAACAACAAATCAATATATATCAATCGTGATCCTCTTGCGATACATTAACGATACATTAGCTAGCGCTGAAAGTATTAAACCAACATGAAGATGGTTTCGAAGATGAAGACGTTTCGAGGGTCTAAATGTTGGTTTCGATACATTTTCGGTGAATTTGCCCAGCCTTACCCCACAGTGCAGGAACCAGCTCTACCCCACAGTGCAGGAACCAGCCCTACTCCACAGTGCAGGAACCAGCCCTACCCCACAGTGCAGGAACCAGCTCTACCCCACAGTGCAGGAACCAGCTCTACTCCACAGTGCAGGAACCAGCCCTACCCCACAGTGCAGGAACCAGCTCTACCCCACAGTGCAGGAACCAGCTCTACCCCACAGTGCAGGAACCAGCTCTACCCCACAGTGCAGGAACCAGCTCTACTCCACAGTGCAGGAACCAGCCCTACCCCACAGTGCAGGAACCAGCTCTACCCCACAGTGCAGGAACCAGCCTTACCCCACAGTGCAGGAACCAGCTCTACCCCACAGTGCAGGAACCAGCCCTACTCCACAGTGCAGGAACCAGCCCTACCCCACAGTGCAGGAACCAGCTCTACTCCACAGTGCAGGAACCAGCCTTACCCCACAGTGCAGGAACCAGCCCTACTCCACAGTGCAGGAACCAGCCCTACTCCACAGTGCAGGAACCAGCCTTACCCCACAGTGCAGGAACCAGCCCTACTCCACAGTGCAGGAACCAGCCCTACTCCACAGTGCAGGAACCAGCCTTACCCCACAGTGCAGGAACCAGCCCTACTCCACAGTGCAGGAACCAGCTCTACTCCACAGTGCAGGAACCAGCCCTACTCCACAGTGCAGGAACCAGCTCTACCCCACAGTGCAGGAACCAGCCCTACTCCACAGTGCAGGAACCAGCTCTACCCCACAGTGCAGGAACCAGCTCTACTCCACAGTGCAGGAACCAGCTCTACTCCACAGTGCAGGAACCAGCCCTACTCCACAGTGCAGGAACCAGCCCTACTCCACAGTGCAGGAACCAGCTCTACTCCACAGTGCAGGAACCAGCTCTACTCCACAGTGCAGGAACCAGCTCTACTCCACAGTGCAGGAACCAGCTCTACCCCACAGTGCAGGAACCAGCTCTACCCCACAGTGCAGGAACCAGCCCTACTCCACAGTGCAGGAACCAGCCCTACTCCGCAGTGCAGGAACCAGCCCTACTCCACAGTGCAGGAACCAGCTCTACTCCACAGTGCAGGAACCAGCTCTACCCCACAGTGCAGGAACCAGCCCTACTCCACAGTGCAGGAACCAGCCCTACTCCGCAGTGCATGTATAATTGGAGACCATTTCTCAATTTTGAAAGCTGCTTGCCAAAATAAATAATGAACTTGCAACCTTGTCAGATGAAGTAAATACCTCAATACGCTGAAAGGAATTGTTCTTGACATGTTCGTAAATGTCCTCCATTATAAGGAACACGTGCAGATCCCTATCTTGATTGCTTTGGCTGAACTTGATTGATGAGGTACCTGAGGTGACAGACCTGTTAGGACAAAGTCAACTCATGCAGATCCTAATGGGACAGATCGTAATGGGACAGATCGTAATGGGACAGATCGTAATGGGACAGATCCTAATGGGACAGATCGTAATGGGACAGATCGTAATGGGACAGATCCTAATGGGACAGATCCTAATGGGACAGATCGTAATGGGACAGATCGTAATGGGACAGATCGTAATGGGACAGATCGTAATGGGACAGATCGTAATGGGACAGATCGTAATGGGACAGATCGTAATGGGACAGATCGTAATGGGACAGATCGTAATGGGACAGATCCTAATGGGACAGATCGTAATGGGACAGATCCTAATGGGACAGATCCTAATGGGACAGATCGTAATGGGACAGATCGTAATGGGACAGATCGTAATGGGACAGATCCTAATGGGACAGATCGTAATGGGACAGATCGTAATGGGACAGATCGTAATGGGACAGATCGTAATGGGACAGATCGTAATGGGACAGATCGTAATGGGACAGATCGTAATGGGACAGATCCTAATGGGACAGATCCTAATGGGACAGATCGTAATGGGACAGATCGTAATGGGACAGATCCTAATGGGACAGATCGTAATGGGACAGATCGTAATGGGACAGATCGTAATGGGACAGATCGTAATGGGACAGATCGTAATGGGACAGATCGTAATGGGACAGATCGTAATGGGACAGATCCTAATGGGACACATCCTAATGGGACAGATCGTAATGGGACAGATCGTAATGGGACAGATCGTAATGGGACAGATCGTAATGGGACAGATCGTAATGGGACAGATCGTAATGGGACAGATCGTAATGGGACACATCCTAATGGGACAGATCGTAATGGGACAGATCGTAATGGGACAGATCGTAATGGGACAGATCGTAATGGGACAGATCGTAATGGGACAGATCCTAATGGGACAGATCGTAATGGGACAGATCCTAATGGGACAGATCGTAATGGGACACATCCTAATGGGACAGATCCTAATGGGACAGATCCTAATGGGACAGATCGTAATGGGACAGATCCTAATGGGACAGATCCTAATGGGACAGATCGTAATGGGACAGATCGTAATGGGACAGATCGTAATGGGACAGATCGTAATGGGACAGATCGTAATGGGACAGATCGTAATGGGACAGATCCTAATGGGACAGATCGTAATGGGACAGATCCTAATGGGACAGATCCTAATGGGACACATCCTAATGGGACACATCGTAATGGGACAGATCCTAATGGGACAGATCGTAATGGGACAGATCCTAATGGGACAGATCGTAATGGGACAGATCGTAATGGGACAGATCGTAATGGGACAGATCCTAATGGGACAGATCCTAATGGGACAGACATGGGACACGCAGCCAGAGGGAAATGCTTAAGCACAACTCATGGTTTCGTCCTCATTGTTTTCCTTTTTCGTCACTTTGCTCAACTGAACCAAGGCCTCGCTTTCAAACTCCTCCCAGTGAGTCTCTGTCAGGACCTGCTAAACCCGTCAGGACCTGCTAAACCCGTCAGGACCTGCTAAACCCGGGAAGCTTTTGTTGACTTGAATGTGATTGGTTTGTTTTGAAGTCCCAGTCCCAGCTCAGTTAAGCTCAGTTCAAACTTGGCTGTGTCACCTTCCTTGGGCAAAGTTGAGTCCAGCCAGCGTTGAGCAAGCTCTAGGTTTGTTATAGGCCAGCGGTCGGCAACTTTACTATCAAAAGAGACATTTTTGCCCAAAAAGTAAATAAGAAATCTGCCTGGAGCCGTAAAACATACTTGAGCCTTATAATGAAGGTAACACAGCCTATTACAGACACTAAGTGTGATATTCAGCACTACTAGATGCCCACAACAGACTATTATATATCTAGAGAGGCATGCAAGATATTGTGTTGAAAGAAGCCATGCCCCCTCTCTGTGTTGTGGAAACAGGCTTTGTTTATATCGGCCTGCTGCCTCTTCGGTCCGAAGGCTCCTGCTTCGCTTCTGTGGATTTAGCTCTTTTCCACGTTTCTAAATGGACAGAGAGTTTAGTTTAGTTTAGTAGCTGTTTAAAGTTTAGAGAGTGACCCAGCGAGGCCTGACAGCATCTACTGGATCAAGCTGTGACTGAGACTGAGGAAATAAAGCGGCCATGGCTGTGAAAATAAGGTTAGTATCTGTTTGTATCGCGGTTTGGGACTGTGTATTTCCTGGTCTGTGTTTACAATGCACGATGTCGGCTGTGTGGCTCGCTATGCATGTCTCGATGGCAGATGAGTGTCTGGGGTTGCATAGTGTAGATAGCAGACGCTATATCAGAGCAATGCTCTGCAGTGTTTATGCTGGCATGGGACGCTTTGGCTATGGGTTTCATAGACTGATTGTGTTTACGTTTTGATGTTACAGCTCCAGAGTGACATCTAGTGGGGAAAATCTTACAAAAAGTGCCTTTAAGTCTCAACATGAATAGGTCTCTCAACTCTAAATGAGCAGGTCTCATCGTAAATGAATATGAGCTGAATTGATGTGAAAATACTGTAGGCTGTTGTTGGGCGTTGGGTTTAGTCTTGGTCTTTGGCTAAGTCCATGCAACAGACAGTGCTGTGCCTTTTTAATAGAAAGCAGGCATACAGTATTGAGAAACTTTTTTATGCATTCTGTGTGTGTGTGTGTGTGTGTGTGTGTGTGTGTGTGTGTGTGTGTGTGTGTGTGTGTGTTATTTTGTGTGTGTGTGTGTGTGTGTGTGTGTGTGTGTTTAGTGTGTTCTGTGAGGATGTGGATGAGGTGATAATCAGTCGAAAACCCTGAGGTTGATTTTGGATCTTTGTTAAAGTCATGAGCAGAACTGAACAGAACCTGAACAGACAGGCAGCTTCATCACAGAGCCAACTGATGGTAAGATCACTATGCAGGTTGCATGCCATATGCTGACGACCAGGCATGCCATCATCGTCACCTCCATCGCCAGTACATTTGGGCTATTATCCTCTGTGTGTAATTAGAAGTAGGACTGTGTCTTGTCTCTCTCTCATCAGGACCTCATGTATTTCTTTATACATACAGTAGAAATCAAAGCAGTTCACAAGCCGCCTGTAAAAAGAGCATCGTAAACAGAACCGAGTGTTAGAACCGTAACCCACTGAAACAAGACAAGACAGCTCGGAGGCAAAGAATGCAGCTGATGCTATCTTATCTTTATTAGTGAGCTTCTTCTCAGTCTGCCGACCATCTCAAGAGACACATGATTATAGGTCTGCAGATCAATCAACTGTTGACTTACCTCATTCTACCGCTCCTGACTCACCTTTTACCAGCTCTTTCATTCTGCTTTCGTGTGCGTTCCCTATGTCTCTCTTTCACTTTCTCTTTGTGTGTTTGGTGCTCTTCCTCCTTGCCTCCCTCCCTCCCTCTGAAGTGAAGCGAGGAGCCTTGGTCCAGCTGTGCTCTCCTCCTCTCTGCTGATGAGGTGAGAGTGATGTCATGTTGGAGGTGATGGTGTGAGAGTGATGTCATGTTGGAGGTGATAGTGAGAGTGATGTCATGTTGGAGGTGATAGTGAGAGTGATGTCATGTTGGAGGTGATAGTGTGAGAGCGATGTCATGTTGGAGGTGATGGTGTGAGAGTGATGTCATGTTGGAGGTGATAGTGTGAGAGCGATGTCATGTTGGAGGTGATAGTGTGAGAGTGATGTCATGTTGGAGGTGATGGTGTGAGAGTGATGTCATGTTGGAGGTGATAGTGTGAGAGTGATGTCATGTTGGAGGTGATAGTGTGAGAGTGATGTCATGTTGGAGGTGATGGTGTGAGAGCGATGTCATGTTGGAGGTGATAGTGTGAGAGCGATGTCATGTTGGAGGTGATAGTGTGAGAGTGATGTCATGTTGGAGGTGATAGTGTGAGAGTGATGTCATGTTGGAGGTGATGGTGTGAGAGTGATGTCATGTTGGAGGTGATAGTGTGAGAGTGATGTCATGTTGGAGGTGATAGTGTGAGAGTGATGTCATGTTGGAGGTGATGGTGTGAGAGTGATGTCATGTTGGAGGTGATGGGTGAGAGTGATGTCATGTTGGAGGTGATGGTGTGAGAGTGATGTCATGTTGGAGGTGATGGTGTGAGAGTGATGTCATGTTGGAGGTGATGGTGTGAGAGTGATGTCATGTTGGAGGTGATAGTGTGAGAGTGATGTCATGTTGGAGGTGATAGTGTGAGAGTGATGTCATGTTGGAGGTGATAGTGTGAGAGTGATGTCATGTTGGAGGTGATGGTGTGAGAGTGATGTCATGTTGGAGGTGATAGTGTGAGAGTGATGTCATGTTGGAGGTGATGGTGTGAGAGTGATGTCATGTTGGAGGTGATGGTGTGAGAGTGATGTCATGTTGGAGGTGATGGTGTGAGAGTGATGTCATGTTGGAGGTGATGGTGTGAGAGTGATGTCATGTTGGAGGTGATGGTGTGAGAGTGATGTCATGTTGGAGGTGATGGTGTGAGAGTGATGTCATGTTGGAGGTGATGGTGTGAGAGTGATGTCATGTTGGAGGTGATGGTGTGAGAGTGATGTCATGTTGGAGGTGATGGTGTGAGAGTGATGTCATGTTGGAGGTGATAGTGTGAGAGTGATGTCATGTTGGAGGTGATAGTGTGAGAGTGATGTCATGTTGGAGGTGATGGTGTGAGAGTGATGTCATGTTGGAGGTGATAGTGTGAGAGTGATGTCATGTTGGAGGTGATAGTGACTGTGAGAGTGATGTCATGTTGGAGGTGATAGTGTGAGAGTGATGTCATGTTGGAGGTGATAGTGTGAGAGTGATGTCATGTTGGAGGTGATAGTGTGAGAGTGATGTCATGTTGGAGGTGATAGTGTGAGAGTGATGTCATGTTGGAGGTGATAGTGTGAGAGTGATGTCATGTTGGAGGTGATAGTGTGAGAGTGATGTCATGTTGGAGGTGATAGTGTGGCTCTGTGCTGCTGACAGACACGTAGAGAAACGTACCGACGTTGCAAACATACAGCAGTTCAGAATACAGTTCAACCTAACTAAGAAAATCCCTGAAACAAATGAAACTGTATTGTCAAACAAGTGGACTCATGTCAGCACATTGGCAGAATTTCAAGGTGAATCAATATGAGACTTTAATGCCTTACCTCTCCCACCCCCCACGCCTAAACCTAACCTCCCCCAGACCCTAACCCAAAACCTAACCTCTCCCACCCCCCACGCCTAAACCTAACCTCCCCCAGACCCTAACCCTAAACCTAACCTCTCCCACCCCCCACGCCTAAACCTAACCTCCCCCAGACCCTAACCCAAAACCTAACCTCTCCCACCCCCACGCCTAAACCTAAGGTCGGCATTGCGGGTGGTCGGCATAGCGGGTGGACACCATCCATGTCCCCCATGGGTTCCGAGAGGCAAACGTCTATTACGTTAAACCAAAGCTGGCGATGATGCAGCGGATTTGTTTGTTTAAATATTTATGCCTAAATTATTAAATTATTATGCCTTTTGTCATTGTGTTTTATCTGCAGACTAAGCAGTCATTGGCTTCCCGTTCTACAAAAGCCTTTATTTTTGTATTGACTATAATTGAGTGATACACTTTATTAAAACAATCATATTATATCAGAAGTTTTCATTGTTTTGTGTTCACAGTGATGTCAGTTAGATTTGGTTAGGCCAGAGCTATGCTCACTACATCTGCCTTTTTTTTAACCCCAGGTGTGCATAAAATACTTTTTTTTTTTTTTTATATATATATTTTTATTATAATAATGATCAGTTATTGTATCGGTTATCGGCCAGGAGAAGCAGATATTTAAAGGTTATCGTATCGTTTGAGAAAATCCATATGGTGCATCCCTAGTGTCAGCAGTCCTGAAGAGGAACCCACACAACTGAGCCTGGTTCTAGAGGTCAGGGTAGTGACAGCTCTGGGCCAATAGCCAAAGCTGGGTAAGTCTTGTAAAGTTTTTTACTAGAGTTCTTTACAAGCACTTCAATGACTTTGTCAGTGTAACTCTGGTGTTTTCTTACCCTGTCGACTGCATGATAATGATGACCTTAACAAGACTGATGAGGCCGGAGAAGACTTCTCGGGTCATCAGAGCTGAGTAGACCGGCGTCTGACCAGGAATACATGACGCTCTATTTTCACATTTTTATTTCACTTTTACTCAACCAGCCAGTCCTGTCAAGATTAGAAATCTTAAAGCCCCTGGAAACCAAAAATAAATATGACGTTTGAAGCGTTTTCTGGAAATCACGTTAAAAAAACACACACACACACGCTTCAAAAGTCATAAAAGTGGTCCACGTTTGTGAAGACTATCCTGCTGAACATAAATTTCCACTCCCATAAGTTTGTGCCTTATTTAGCCGAAATCCTCATTCTAAAATCCCATAGCCTTTTCCCCTTATGAACCAATATGGCGGCGATTTGCTACTTTTGACTCATTCCTGCGGTACTGGCTATCTTAGAATGTCAATCCACTCCGTGCACTTTTGACATCATTCAAAGTGTTATTGCATTTTCTATTTGACACAATGTTTAATGTACTGTAAGTGAGGAGTGTTACAGTAATGTACTGTAAACGGAGGAGTGTTTGCTACTTGAAGACAGATCCAGATTGACCAGTAGAACGGTGTTTTTTCAGTGATGACAGGAGCAGCAGTGTTTGTGAGCCGATGGCACTGCGTCAGTGTTATGGTACCATTTCTATAGAACAGGCATGGATCAGTTTCAAGCCCCTACAGTACCTACAGTATATCACATTGCTTTTGTAGAAATCTAACGTGAAACATAGCCGTAGCACCGTGAGTTATGTAATCAGGCATTTGGATTCTCTAATCTGTTTTCATAGGTTCAGGCTATACATTTCAACAGGTAACAGTAATGCCCATGAATATAAATCAATAAACGACAGGGGGCTGTAAGAGAAAATTCATTTCAATTTGTTGAAAGAGTGTTAGCTGCTCATATTAATCTTCACGTTCATTGTTTTCTATGGCAACAGAGTGGAAGTGAGTTCCCATCCCGTGTTCATCTCTCTGGGCGGATGCTGGGATCTGCTGGTCTGTCCAAAAGTCCAACTTACAAACCCCATTTTACTCCCCACCTTTCCACTCCGGGTGAGATGTTTCTCCTTCAGTGTTCCAGCAGGATCATTACCTGATTGAAGCAACTCCCTCGACCGTCCAAAAGCCCTCTATCTCTGCTTTCCTCATCTGGACTCCCAGGCACTTCTGCCCTCTCCACCCTCTCTCCAGCTTTGGTATGCAAGACACATCTGTTTGCATGTTCAGCCATCACATTCTCCATCTGGCCCTGTGTTACTTGGCTGCTGGTCAGAACATGGCAAGAGGAAAAACAATCAATTAGATGCTCGTGCTAATTAACATGTCATTACCAATGCTTGTGCTGCACATTCCTATCTTTCAGTGCTTTTGAAGCTCAGGCTCAAGCCTCTAAATCTTACTGCTATAGCAGTATAGTATACTATAGTATAGTATATATAGCTGCTATAGCAGTATAGTATATATATATATATATATATATAGTGTATATATAGTGTATATATATACTATAGTATAGTATATGTAGCTGCTATGGCAGTATAGTATAGTATATATAGCTGCTATAGAGAGCCGCAGGGATGACGTATTTTTGTAGTCGGAACGCCGAAGTCCCGGACTTCCTGGTTCTTCACTGTTTCTGTCTATGGGATTTTTAAATGGGTTTTTGCCACGATGCTTCAAATAAGGTCTCTGGGCAACGCAAGCTTAATCAAACGCGAACCAGTGTTCAGCCGGATAATCTTCACACATGAGGACCACTTTCATGAGTTTTGAAGTGTAAATGCGAGCGCTAGAAGTAAAAAGCTCGAGCTAAGCTAATCCAGAACTACACACAGTGTCGCATAGGCTTCCCCGTCACGTCACCACTCGACCTGGACTGTTGTTGATGTGTGCGCTGCTGTGCACTGATTACCCCGGGCTGAACCAGGTGAGGGAAAGATAATTTCCGTGTTCGTCCTTTGAAGTGATGACGTTATTGACGTATAATATCCCCGTCGACTCAACAGTGTAGTCTCATTTAGCCGTTTGCTAGCTAGCCGCCCTTTTAACGTAAAAGCTTAAAAACTCATAAAAGTGGTCCTCATGTGTGAAGATTATCCTACTGAACACTGGTTCGCATTTTATTAAGCTTGCGTTGCCCAGAGACCTTATTAGAAGCATCGCGCCAAAAACCCATTCAAAAATCCCATAGGCGAAAACTAGGGATGCACCGATATGAAGATTTTGGCGGATGCCGATATCCGATATTAACATTGCCGTTATGGCCGATAACCGATATTTACCGATGTCGATATGATCTGTATAAAAACACATTTCTATGATAATAAAATTTTGTAGATACTGAAAAACACATGTAAACACTGAATTTGAAAAAGTAATGCATTTCTTTATTTCAAAAACATTTGTAAAAGCCCATAAATCATAGATTTACTGCATTATTTCATCTCAATGTGAAGAATTTGGCTGATACCGATAACCGATATTAACATTGCAACATCGGACCGATACCGATATGTTAAAAAATGACTAACATCGGCCGATACCGATATGATTGCCGATATATCGTGCATCCCTAGCGAAAACAGTGAAGAACCAGGAGTGTTAGCATTGATGTTTTCTGGACTCGTTCCTGCGGCTCTCTATAGCAGTATAGTTAAGCAATATAGCATGAGAGCAAGTGTGTTGTGGCGAATATATCCCGCTGAGAAGCTGTTATCCCACGAGGCCGCAGGCCGAGTGGGATAACAGCTTATCAGCGGGATATATTCCACAACACCACGCAGCTCGAGTGCTATATTGCTTTTATAAAACGGTTTCCAAGTATAATAATATAATAATAATAATACTGGCATGGTATTCTGATAGTCAGTTGAAACACTACTGTAAGGCGGGACCGCAAGAACGTGCGGGTGATTTGATTGGATCGTTCTGGAGACTGAAGTTGACATTGGCCAATCCTGGCGCTTGCTGAGAAGCTGAGAGCTTTCTGGAAAGCCGACAGGCAGCTCGAGCGCAGCGCTGCATTCTCAGCGCTTGCTGAGAAGCTGAGAGCTTTCTGGAAAGCCGACAGGCAGCTCGAGCGCAGCGCTGCATTCTCAGCGCTTGCTGAGAAGCTGAGAGCTTTCTGGAAAGCCCGACAGGCAGCTCGAGTGCAGCGCTGCATTCTCAGCGCTTGCTGAGAAGCTGAGTGCTTTCTGCAAAGCCCGACACCAACTAACGTTACGGGGTTAAATGCGGGGTTAACAGCCTTTTTTTTGCAAAGAAGACATTAGCCCGCATTTATTCTTGTACAAAACATAATTTTCTGCGAAGTATTAGTAAAGTTATAAGCGAAGATCGATTCACAAGGATCTGACAGCTGTCTCCGCCATTTGTTTTTTTTGAGGTAACCAAAGGCTTTTAGTAAGAGAGTTGCCATGGCAACCAATAACCCATGGCCATGGGTTATTGGAGTGGGTTATTGGATTTATACAATGGCTGTGAACCAATCAGATTGCTTGATTTGAGAGAGCCGTTTTATAATATAGTATATATAACTGCTATAGCAGAAGTCAGTGTGTGGCTGGACTTGTTGAAAGCAGTTCTCATGATGTTTCCTGCTGCCCTGTAGGATAAAGGCCAGAGGATTAGCACAGGTGCTGTTTATGTGCCTGGTCAGAGCTCCAGCTTTAGGGACTTAGCTGTCTGTGAAGTCCACTTCTCCAGATGTACTGGAGCATGTCTGCTCTGGCCTCTCACCCCTCTCATCTGTGCTCCAGGCTACATAGGGTCCAGGGCTGGATCCAGGCTGCATAGGGTCCAGGGCTGGATCCAGGCTGCATAGGGTCCAGGGCTGGATCGAGGCTACATAGGGTCCAGGGCTGGATCCAGGCTACATAGGGTCCAGGGCTGGACGCCGTCCCGTGAGCTGACTGTGCATTGTGCCTGTGTGTCTGTGAGCTGAGTGTGCGTTGTGCCTGTGTGTCTGTGAGCTGAGTGTGCGTTGTGCCTGTGTGTCTGTGAGCTGAGTGTGCGTTGTGCCTGTGTGTCTGTGAGCTGAGTGTGCGTTGTGCCTGTGTGTCTGTGAGCTGAGTGTGCGTTGTGCCTGTGTGTCCGCACCTCTCAGGCACAGCAGACACTCACATCTGTGAAAATAACCCACTCATTTGTTTCCCACAATCCACAACGAGCACTTATTTGGCATTTCTCATGAACAGACACAGTGAGTGCGTTTACATGCACACGAACAAACCCATCATTCTCAGATTATTCATGTGGTCATGTAAACATCATAAACCCATATGCTTTATCGGATAAAGGCCATTAACGGATTACGAGAAATGCAATAAACACATCTATCTTTTTGTCAAATCGTTTTATTGAGTGCATGGCCCAACCTCAATGTCCGCTCACAGACTTTGAGGTGAGTAAATGCGTAAATCAGATTATTGCGAGCTACCTGATTATTCCCAGTTATGGGATTATTGTGTGCATGTACTGTACACTCTGTGTCCAGGATAGATGCCTGTGTGCTCGTATGTATCAGACCTGCAAGTGCGTTCAACACATACATTGCATCCTTTAGATAACTGTACTGCAGTTTATCTTGGTGCTATTGATGCTGAAGAGTTTTCACAGTACATACAGTACATACTGAAATAAATACCTTCGCCTACAGTGAGAGCAATATATCATCGGTCTTGGGTGAAAATCTTCTCCAATCTCCTCTGTGGGTTGAGAAAATTATCCCACCACCTAAAGTCTTTTCAAAAACCCTTTCAAACCCTTTCAGGACTTCAAGCTAAAAAGGCTGTTATTCTTAGTTCTTGAAAAGTTTACGTTTTTGAGATATGAGTTTTTCACCTGACAATATCCCATTCCCCTTCTGTGATGTACTGTATATTGTAAAGGGACAGTGCAAGAAATACTATGGACTTTAAATATCACTCCATCATTTCAGCGCTGCCTATCCTATGCTCATAGCAAATCAAGCATACCCTATCACGCCGCTTAAGGTTTTTGAATCAAAAGATTGTTTAGTCACTCCAACATTGACCTTAACCTCGGAGACCTCGGGGTCACGGGGTCACCGTCCCAAGGGGGAAATGTCGTTAGGTGGAATAAAAGTCTGATGGATTGCTTGGAATTCCCGCAGTCAGTCTGACTTACCGTCCTTATCTTGCCTTCTCCTGCCCTCGTGTCTCGTTGTGTCATCCACTCAACATCCTGCTCTCATGTCCTCTAGGAGAAACTAATGTTACGCTGCTCTAAGCCATCTCACTTCGCTCTGTAACATCTCAACTTCATTACCTGTCTATGCTGCTACAGACAAAGAAAAAACAACTTTGAAAAGGTTAGATTGAGCAACAGGTTAGTTCAACTTGACTTATATGGATTCCTATATGTTGTTGCTGGAACGATGCAGTAAAGTCCCTTCCAAAGAAAAGATTCATGATTTGAATGACCCTCGCCTCTCACTCATGATGTATTCCAGTAACGTGTGAAATATGGATCGTGGAATCTTGCTTTTCCCAGAGTGATTCATTGAATTTGACTGCGGGAATTCTTCCATGACTTTGTGATGTGTTCCTGCCATGATCCTGCCTCACATTGAGACCAGGGAATCAAAGCCATACAAGCAGCTGTCAGAAGTGGGTTTGTGAACCCCTGACAGAACCAGAACCAGAACCACGCTTGGCATCGAATGGCCATCTAAGCGCAGTCATTATAGCAGGCGATCTGCAGAAATTGTGTGGATAAACGTAATCTCTGGGGTAAACTCAAAGTCAACAGCTTATTAGTTTATTATGAATATTTGACATCAGTGACACCCACATCTGCACTGTTTTGAGGTGCAGCACTGCCTGCAAGCTATAGTTGCCCATAACAATATTATTAGTGCTATTCTTCACTCCTGCAGAAAACAGGAATTTGACCTGTGGGCATGTTCGTCCCTCCATCCTCTTCCTTCAGTGTCTTCTGATGAAGATCCAGACAGTGGAGTTTAGAAGCAGACCTGGTTAGAAGCAGACCTGGTTAGAAGCAGACCTGGTTAGAAGCAGACCTGGTTAGAAGCAGACCTGGGCTTGTGTTGACTGGCACTCTGAGAACTTCCTCTCACAAAAGGAAAGCCGTCTGAAGGAAACTCCCGCATTGTCTTGGGGAAGCTGGTGTGTGTTGAAAGCTTGAGCAAGTCCATAAACACAGTCATGTTTCACCAACGGAGCCAGTGTGCAGAAAGACAAGCCGGGGGGTTTAGATTACAGACATCCTAAAGGAGCGTTCAGGTTAGGCTTGTGTTGAGAAAGTTGTAGAATTAATGTTTTATTTTCAGTGTGCTTCTGTTACCCAATACAGTTTTGATGATAGGTGTGTGTGTGTGTGTGTGTGTGTGTGTGTGTGTGTGTGTGTGTGTGTGTGTGTGTGTGTGTGTGTGTGTGTGTGTGTGTGTGTGTGTGTGTTAGTAGTTTCTTTTGAAAGTGATATCTAAATAAGCCCTGCTCCTAAGTTTTCAAATTCACCTGCAAAATGTTAAAATGTTCCCTTTCCCTTGGTTCTGTATTTGATCTTACTACTATAATTGGAGAGCTGTCTGTCTGACCTCGATCTGATATATAATATATATATATATATATATATATATATATATATATATATATATATATATATATATATATTAGGGCTGTGGCGATTCACTTACCGTAAAATACCAATTAGAAGCCGACTTCCAAATTGCCGCGGGTCCCATATATAAGCGGGGTCTGGATACATATTTTGTACATAAAAGCAGGTCCCAATTTGACGCCCGGTTAGTTTTTTCAATGTTTTCTTTTTACCTTTGCGACATCCTGTTGAATGCATCTCCCAAACACAACGAAGAAGAAAAATCGGATGAAGAAGACGAACAACGAGGAAACGAGGAACAACGAGGAAAAAAAACACATGCCCGAAACTTGCTGATCAAAATTCGTTTTCCGTCAACATCTGATGATTCTGAAAATTGTGTAGGCATTTCCTGAAGATTTTTATACACTAAAACCAACATCTCTGGTGTAATAATTATTTTGAGAAATGTGCCTATGGTATGTTTCCCTGCCAGCGGGCATAGAAGTCGGCTTCTAATTGGTATTTCACCGCACACTGCAGCGGAGGAGGCAGCGCATGCAGCCAGCGGAGGCAGCGCATGCAACAAATAATCTGCTCACATGATGATCATGTTCTCTCACCTTCAGCGGAGAAAGTTTAGTGGTAAATACCGGTAGGTCACAGTTCAGCTCAAATTTTATTTGATTTCATGTACAGGCCAGAACTGGCATGCAATGTGCTCTGCTGCGCTGAGAGGGAGGCGCGGCTCTCCCCATAGACAAGCAATCGTGTGGGGGGCTGTAGCCAACTCATTAAAATAAATGGTTTAAATAAACAATTTCATACTATTTACAATCTTTGCTGAGCAATATTTTTGTACAAAAATAATTAAAGCAGGTCCCAAACTGCCGCAGGTCCCATATTGACGCAGGGTCTGGCTACATATTTTGTCAATTAACGCCCGGGCTAATAATTGGTATTTTACGGTATCTCCCGATTCGATACTATCACGATTCTTGGGTGCCGATTCGATTTATATTGCGATTCTTAAGTATTGCGATTCTACGATTATTGCGATTCGATATTACGATTTATTGCGATTTTTGTTTATTTTTTTCTTTTCTTTTTTCAGTTTGTTTGCTTTTTTACACTAGATTAGAACATGGGAAAAGTTGAATCATACACTAGAGACTGTATATTATATCATGAGTAGGGCTGGGCAATATAGTTAAAAACAGGGGCGGACTGGGATCATAATTCAGGCCGGGCATTAGATACCAAGCAGGCCAGGCCGATATGGGCCGACGCACGTGAAATTTGGGCCGTTTGAAGCCCAATTTGGGCCGTTTGAAGCCAGATTTGGGCCGTTTGAAGTCCAATTTTACAATGAGATGCACCCACTTTAACCCTGAAGTGTAATTATTACTTCAGACTAACTAATAAAGTAATAAAACCACTAGTAAACCAGTAGGCGGTGTCTGGCCTGCTGTTCAGTGAGTGGCCTGACTGCAAGCACCCAATTTTTTTTTTTTTTTTTTTTGCGATTATCGATTCTGGAATAAAAGATCGATTCAAAAAATCGTGACATTAAAAATCGCGATACTTAGGTGAATCGATTTTTTCCCCCACCCCTACTCAATACTTGGTTGGGCTTCCTTTTGCATGAATTATTGCATCAATGTGGCGTGGCATGGAGGCGATCAGCCTGTGGCACTGCTGAGGTGTGATGGAAGCCCAGGTTGCTTTGATAGCGGCCTTCAGGTCATCTGCATTGTTGGGTCTGGTGTCTTTCATCTTCCTCTTGACAATACCCCATAGATTCTCAATGGGGTTCAGGTCAGGCGAGTTTGCTGGCCAATCAAGCACAGTAATACCATGGTCATTGAACCAGCTTTTGGTACTTTTGGCAGTGTGGGCAGGTGCCAAGTCCTGCTGAAAAATGAAATCAGCATCTCCATAAAGCTTGTCAGCAGAAGGAAGCATGAAGTGCTCTAAAATGTCCTGGTAGATGGCTGCGTTGACTGTGGACTTCAGAAAACACAGTGGACCAACACCAGCAGATGACATGGCACCCCAAATCATCACTGACTGTGGAAACTTCACACTGGACTTCAAGCAACATGGATTGTGTGCCTCTCCACTCTTCCTCCAGACTCTGGGACCTTGATTTCCAAATGAAATGCAAAATTTACTTTCATCTGAAAAGAGGACTTTGGACCACTGAGCAACAGTCCAGGGGCCACATTAAAGAAACTCCCTATCTTATGTCTTAAGTTAGGATAGGACTAGTTTAAGATATGATTTTTTCTGATTTGGTATTACAGAAGCAAATCCTAACTAACTTTAGGAATCCTATCTTATCTTGCTAAATCCTATCTTATGTCTTGTTAGGAAATCCTAAATACTCATCCAGCATCGGTTATCAACTTTTCTGTCTGTTACCCTAGCAACCAGTAGCAACAGACACCTCCTCCTTTCTCAACTCGCGGGGGAGCGCTAGTAGCCTGCTATTAGCTAGTAGGCTAACGATGTGTGTTGTTGTTCCTCCCCCCTTGGAAACTCTATGTACCGAGTATGTACTGATGGCTGTTGCTACCTCAGTTAAATTACTTGACATAGCAGGCTGAGATATTTTGGATATGTCGGCCACTTCAGTTTGAAAATCTCCCTTCGCAAAAAATCGAAGTGCATTTGTAAGTTGTACTACAACCGGCAGAGCCCCGTGTCGCCTAGTTGGTCTCTCCAACACACGTCTCAGCTCCTCAGTTAGCTGCAGTATCATGTCCCGGGGCAGTCTGTATCGATTAACGAGCGTTCTGTCATCAAAACGCAAAACGTCGTTCGGGTCCCGCGTGAGCCTTTCGGCAAATAAATTGCGCCTGTTGACATTTTGTTGGTTTTGCAAATGTAATAACAGCGCAGCCATAACATAGGTAGGTAGGCTATAAATAGGCTATAAATTATAACGAGATGCAAGATGGCTGTTGTTCAGGTTGAAAATAGCGTAAATTAGTTAGGACAGCATAGCTGGCATCTTAAAGTTAGGAGAGCTTTTTTTAGATTTTGGGGAGTTGGGACGCTTCTGTAATACGCTTTTCCCATTTTAAATTAGGATGAGAATATTGACTTAGGAACCGTTGTTCTGTAATGGGTGTTTTCCTAAATCAAGTCCTAACTCTAATTACCATGGTTACCAATCATTTAGGATAGGATTTGGAATTTAGGAAGTTTCTGTAATGTCGCCCCAGTTCTTTTTCTCCTTAGCCCAGGTTAGACGCTTCTGACGTTGTCTCTGGTTCAGGAGTGGCTTGACACGAGGAATGCGACATTTGTAGCCCATGTCCTGGATTGGTCTGTGCGTAGTGGCTCTTGATGCGCTGACTCCAGTCTCAGTCCACTCCTTGTGATGCTCCCCCACATTCTTGAATGGATTTTGCTTGACGATCCTCTCAAGGCTGCGGTTATCCCTGTTACTTGTGCACCTTTTCCTACCACACTTTTTCCTTCCACTCAACTTTCTATGAATATGCTTGGATACAGCACTCTGTGAACAACCAGCTTCTTTAGCAATGACCTTTTGTGGCTTACCCTCCTTGTGGAGGGTGTCAATGACTGTCTTCTGGACAACTGTCAAGTCATCAGTCTTCCCCATGATTGTGTAGCCTACTGAACCAGACTGACCATTTAAAGGCTCAGGAAACCTTTGCAGGTGGTTTGAGTAAATTAGCTGATTAGGGTATGAAATGAGTGACAAAAAATATTGCACTTTTTCACGATATAATTTTTTGAGCTGCACCCATAGTATGTAGACAGATTATTTGTGATGTCACCAGTGATGCAACTCGAGCATCGATGATGATGTCATCAGTGATGTCACTCGAGCATTGTGATGTCATCAGTGATTGTGTCACCAGTGATGTTACTCGAGCAATTACGATCTTACTACTATAATAGGGTGGGAGCTATAGCTACTAGCCCACTGCAGTCGTGTGTCCTGTCCTACATCTATCTGCCTGTGATGGCTGCTCTTGGACCCCTGGCCGAGGCGGAGAAGCCACGACATCCTTGTCCATTCCTGATCGGGGTTAGCGGAGGAACTGCCAGCGGCAAGTCCACAGTATGTGCCAAGATCATGGAGCTCCTGGGCCAGCACAAGGTGGACCATCGCCAGAGGAAGGTGGCTATCATAAGCCAGGACAGCTTCTACAGAGTCCTGACCCCAGACCAGAAGGCAAAGGCATTGAAGGGCCAGTACAACTTTGACCATCCAGATGCATTTGACCATGTATTAATCTACCAAACCCTGAAGGACATCGTGGGTGGGAAGGTCGTTCAGGTGCCGACATACGACTTTGCCACTCATTCCAAACTGGAGGACAAAATCACCATTTATCCAGCAGATGTGGTTCTCTTGGAGGGGATCCTTGTCTTCTACACCCAGGAAGTGTGTGACATGTTTCACATGAAGCTCTTTGTGGACACAGACTCCGATGTTAGACTATCTCGGAGAGTCTTGCGAGACATGAAGAGAGGGAGAGGCCTCGAGCAGATTCTCTCTCAATACATCACATTTGTCAAGCCGGCCTTTGAAGACTTCTGCTTGCCTACTAAGAAGTATGCCGATGTCATCATCCCAAGAGGAGTTGACAATATGGTGGCCATGAACCTCATCGTGCAGCACATCCAAGACATCCTGAATGGTGACATCTGTAAGAGGCAGCGCGGGTCCCTCAACAGCAATGCACAGAGTCTCAAACAGGCCATTTCTGAGCATGGCGAACCCTCAGAATGGAGTGCCAAATCCTCCAGGAAAGTCCTGCAGGAACCCAGTCTGCCCACTGTGTCTGTGCAGGTGAGAGAGAGAATGAGTGGGTGAGCCCCCGGTGTTACAGTGACACCTGTGACCATGGAAATGTGTGACCGGAAAAGGAAACTGGTACACATAGTTCATTGTAATACCAGCCAGCATCCACCCTCAGAGCCTCCTGCTTAACAGGTGTATGGCAGTAGTACTGCGAAACTAAATGAGTGTAACATCTGTCAAAGAAGAAATCACACCCAGCTGAGCGGTGCAGACATCAGCCTATCAGTGTCATAAATCACTGATGACATCACAGTTGCTTAAGTGACATTACTGATGACATGCAATCACTGATAATATTTATATATATATATATATATATATATATATATAATTGGAGAGCTGTCTGTCTGACCTCCATCTGAGGCTGACAGACTTTCCCTTCTTTTCCCTGCTAATGTAAAACCAATCCTTTTCCCCCTCCACATTCTTATACTCCTGCAGCTAATAAATGTAAATTGGTTGAATAATATGACTCACAATTTGGCTCTTTCATTGACAGAGATATGGTTTCTCACTTGTGGTTGATTTTAACAGATGTCCCAATTGGTGTCATATTAGCTAACAAAACCCACTTTAGAGGAAAGGATCAGATCACTTTAAATTCAAGGATTTCTGCTTTGGTGACAGTCCAATACTACTTCATATCATTCCATAAAATGACACGTTTAACCATCGTAGATGCACTCTAACATGCATCTTGCATCAGAGACTTGAACTCCTTCTGCAGATCAAAATGGTTTCTAACCCAATTTTAACTGGATACAGTAGTAAGTTATACAATGAAATACATTTGAAGTCTGTAATGCGGCATAATTTAATGTAAACGTGACTAAAATAGCAAAATGTATATCACAATGTTTTCCATCTAAAACATACTATTTTTCTCTGGCATATTCTTGTAGTCTTCACCTGGATCCAGTGTTCTTAAGACCGTCTTTGATGGGATTATGACACCGCTGGTTAAGTGAGAGAAAAACAGCACAGGAAGTCTTTATGTTCCTCTTAACCCTACACGGCTGTGTGATTGTGATTGGCCCCTCTGGATACACACAGAACCTCTATACACAGGGGGGGACCAGGGGGGGGTACCAGTACTACTGCTTTAAATATCCATTAAATGTGGAACAAGGCCCACTGCTTATGTTTAAAATGTAATTGTATATATTAAATATTATATTAAAATACATTTTGTTTAGCCAAACAAATGAACAAACAATGGTAGTGTACTGCAGGTATTCATGCCCATGTTATCAATGGTAACCAAGTGAATCAGAGTCCTGGTGAGTCTCGAGTGGGAGTGAGTTGTGGAACCGTAACCATCTCGGCCAAGGGAACTAGATCTCTTGGTGTTGCGGTTAGCATGTGCACTTTGGAAGTGGGAGAACGTGGGTTCAATTCCTGCCTCCACTCCTAGGCAAGCCCTTAACATAGGTGACTTATATACAATCCAAATATGGCAGACCAAATTGACATTCATTGTCTCCAGAGGTTCAGAATCAGAAAATAAAGAATGTATTCACTTGTTCATATTGAATCTGCCTTTTACTCGCTAAATAACTCTGTTACCCCTCCCTCTAACTGTTCCCTGCTAACCATCATTCCTCCTGAACATGCCCCTAGTGGCAGCGTCTGTTCACTAGGGGTGGGAATCACCAGATGCCCACGATACGATACTAAAACGATACTTGAGTCACGATACGATAGTATTGCGATATCGCCGATATTGCGATATATTGAATATTGCGATATTTCGATATATTTCGATTTCTTACTTTTTCAACTGCAAATGATGTCCCCAAAGGAAAACCTTGTCAACATCTGGTTTATATAAGAACAATTTTCCAGTCTGTACATCCGACTTCAACCATTTTATTGCAGCAACATTGTCAAGTAGACTGTAGACAGACCAACAACTTTCATAAAGTCATGTCATAGTTGCATGCACCTGACAAACTGAACTGTTTGTTACAGTCTACTTACAGTCCACCTTAACTGGATGTGTGTGTGGACTACTTGGGTCGTTTTTGAACAATGCAATTTCACTTTACTTGCACAAAACATCTTGTGCAGCCCATTCAGTAACTGGGGAATTTGTAAATTACTGTTATGACAAAACTGTTACTGTTAAAACAAAATGAAAATATGCTACCGTTTGTTTACTGCTGGCCTTGGAACTAAAGTTTATAGCAGCCCGGTGGCCTGGCATGGCATGTGGCCTGCAAAAAATAAATAAAAAAAAATGTTTTTTTTTGTTGCAATATCGATACTTGGCGTCCAAATATCGATACAATATCGTCAGGCAAAATATCGCGATACTATGGTGCATCGATTCCCCCCCCCACCCCTACTGTTCACCCCTCCAGACTGCACACGTTTCCTGCTTTTCCAGACAGTAACGTGGGGTTTTGCAGAACAAGGGGCCGGATCTCTCTTGCTCTGCCAGGCCACGAGCCGCCCGGCTGGACCTGGTTCCTTATGAGCCTGCTGGGTGTGTTACAGCACTGCTGTAATATCCATTCAGTCCTCTTCAGTCCCTCTGTGTGTCCTGCATGGACCACAGGCCTACTTAACCCTCTGTGTGTCCTGCATGGACCATAGGCCTACTTAACAAGTCTGTCTCCAAGCAAACGCAGATGTTAGACTCACCATATCCTCTGTGAGGATGCCTCTTGAAATAACATCTCACCATTGGATCTCTTGGTCTCTGATAGTAATCCTCATTAAGTCAGCAGTCTCAGCTGATAGTAATCCTCATTAAGTCAGCAGTCTCAGGCTCTCAAATATCCACTGACATAAGGTTTTTTCACTGCACTGTACATCTGTGAGCATTCCTCAATCTGTAGTCCAGTTGAAAACAAAGTATAGCGGTAGGTGTGCTCATCACTCAAAGTTGTCTTGATGACCTGGTGATTGAGATGTTTAGGAACAGAGAGCTTCTCTGTATCCTCTTCCCTCTCACTTTCCATCTCTCACTTCCTATCTATCTGTCCCGGTGATTCCTCCTTGCTTTTCCACTGGCGCAGCAGGTGGAAGTCTTTAATCTTCTCCCTAATAGGGCGGTCTCCTCAGTCTTTAATCTTCTCCCTAATAGGGCGGTCTCCTCTACCAGAGCAGAGTCCAGTAATTGTACCAGGACAGTAATTGTGGTATCTGTCGGTGCATCCCAGCCCATTACAGTAATGTGATCCCAGTGCAGGACGGCTCCACTTCCCCTGATTAGACCTGCTGGAGGTGGGCCAGACCAGGAGGTAGTGGTGGGGGAGAGGGGGTCTGTCAGGAGGGTGAGCTAGATGAAGAAGCTAGACAGCAGGCTTCAGGTTCACCACAATGTTTATTGTGAAACCAGGTGTTTTTGCTTGTTAAGTTGCAACAGATTACAAAATGGAAAAAAATACTCAAAGGTGCTCAATACAAAAGACAAAATGACACAAAAATAAGCAGATTGGAAACGGCAGCACTGCACTGGAACCTACACCCATGCTACACCCAGTCTACACCCATGCTACACCCATGCTACACCCATGCTACACCCATGCTACACCCAGGCTACACCCAGGCCAGCAGCCCTGTTTAAATTCCTGGGTGAAGGCAGAGTGAAGCCTCTCACAAGGGTGCCTGCCTGTTAAATAACCTAAGCCCCTCCTACAAACATGTTAAATAGAGGGAATGCACGTGACGTCACGGACGCGACAGTCAGTGCGGGTACGCCCACTCAGCTGCCGTGAGTGTCAAAACGTCTAAACAAGCCAGGTGGCGCCGCCGGGTCACGGTGTTTAGCGTTCAGCTTCCGCGAGAAAACAACGAAAATGGGAAAGTGCTGTTGTGCCATTGACTGTAAAAATAGATTCAACAAGGCGTCGGAGGTATCTTTTTACAGGCTGCCGAAAGCTAATGAAACGGTCCCGGTATTCTCAGCAGCTATCCAGGGTTTCAATGAGGGCTCATTCATTCTCTGGCTGTGTTTTACCTGCACAGATATAACGTTACATGAGTGACAGTGTTCACTATGAACAAAGCTAGCGTGTGTTAGTGACAGCGTATGCTATATTTTTCTTAATAAAAGTTGTAATAAAATAAATATTTACCTCTCCACATACAACCAGAATATCCATTGCTGTCCTCGTTACTTTAATGTCGCCAACAAATCCAGCCTTGAAGTACGACCACGCGTCCAGGCTCTTGGAGCTTTCATGCTTTCATGCTTTGGTTTGTGTATTTCCCCGGCGTCGATATTAAGTACATATAAATGTCAGGAAACCCTATTCCTGGCCACATGTCTACGTCCATGGACCACTGGTTCTTTGGCAAGCTGTACGGGTCACATTCGAGTCCAACTGCCTTTAATTTAAGCAGATAATCGTTTATATTAGCCGTGTTTCGCTACTACCCCTGTCTGAAGCCACGTTTGTTTTGGAAATTTGACACTCAGTGCTGCTCAGTCCGGCTGAGGGGGCGTGTTCGGGAGGGGGCGTGGCGTCGGTGCATTCCCTCTATTGCCTATGCCCCTCCTACAAACACAGGCCAGACAATCAGTGTCAATTAAGTAACCGACAGATGAAGGATTGCATTCATTCTACACAATAATGTGGTACATTGGCATCACTGAAGAACTGGATCACCAATCTAATATATTGTATTGCCGTAATCAACCTTCTAAACACTCAAAATGGAGATGATACACTTTGCTTTACTCAACCACTTGTGGCATGTTCCACTACCCCTCTCTACCAATGAGGGTGGACTCCTCCGCCTCTGTTTCACACACCTGACCTGAATTTGTCTGGGCACCTTTTACTCCGCTTTGTGTCATGGGGGCGTAAACCAAGGAAACAGGAAACAACACCGGAAATAAGTGCGCCAAAAAACGTCTTTGTTGCCGTTAGCTTGACGCGGCGAGGTTACGTTAGCTAGAGCCTGAAAAGAACAACAACACAAGTTGTATAGTAGCGTTAGCACATTTCTAGTCACTGCCGAGGAAGGTTTCTGCAGAGTCAAAGACAATGGAGTACTCGTGAAATCTTATGATCAATGTCCATGTCTTTCCCAGCACAGGCAGCAGAGATGCTTCAACTGTTGTACTCGATCCTCCATTATCGATAACAGCGGACAGACAACTAGCGTTATAACTATTCCATCAACTGGCCATTAGTTTGAAACGTAAAGCTTCTGTATTGGCTTAAAATATGTGATATTGTGAATCCGCGATGTTTCTACAAGAACTTCTTCAAAAACTTTGTTCGGTACGTCCATCTTTTGTTTTGTTGTTTGCCGTTTTATTTTCTTATTCGTTGTGTCTGATTGTCAAGTGAATGAGCTATTTCCGCTGTTGCTTCCTGTCTAGGGCGGGCTCTAGGCCGGAACCAGGCAGGGTGACAAAATCACTTGTGAACGGAGGCCAGGCTCTTTCTCTCTGAGAAGAGCCTGGTGACGCGAGGTTAGGCCTGAATGGGGAATTGCCCAGTGCAGGAGTGTTAATGTGGTATAGTAGCAGCTAGCAGGCCTCCCAGCATGGCTGCAGCACTGCAGTGAGACAGACTACATGAATCAAATGTTCAACACCTAAACCCAACACCAACACAAACACGTAGATTATTATTATAGGCCAGGGCATCCCCGTGGGATTGGAGGAATGATTGCTTAATATCATGTCCCCTGTGGTTACCGCTGCAGTAACCTAACCAGCCACCCTTAACCACCGGCTCTATCCAGGGACTGAGGAATAAATATAGGTTTTATTCCAAAATGATGGACACAGTTGAAAAAGTGAAAACTAGTAACTACTGTTTCAAAATTATTCATAGAAAATATTTAAAACAATTTATGGTGTAGGTTTTGAAGGACAGTGTGTATGTCCTAGGCTGACAGATTGGATCCTCAATTTCGGGACATATTCTGTGATGAACCTGTTTCCCCCCCAGTGAAGACATTTACTCTGAAACTAATGCTAATTAAAACATATGCGTTATGCAACTTGGATCAAAGGAGCAAAGGATTTAAGGAAGACATGGTCTAAGAAGCTGTCCTCACCAGTAGCTTTGTTGGTGTCTATAGCAGAAGAAGTGCACTAGAGACTTACTGAGATGTGGACAGTGGACACATGGAAACTGAAATGAGAAAGAGGAGAGTTCTTCTGAGAAGATGATGAGTCATCTCACAGGAGGGGAAGACTCCATATTCTCTTTAGACGGAGCAGCTCCCCTGTATTTACAGTCATGTCAAACAAGTGACCGGCTTCAGCAAAAGCTTGATTAAATGCTATGCCTAACTGCTTCTGCCCACTGATGAAACAATCCAGTTGACATGGGTAGGCACTATGGAGAGGGCAGTGTTCGCTAATTCCAGGATCAAAGACACCATTTTGCAGCAATTTCCCTCAGACGTATTTGATACGATTGGTCAATTAAGATGGATTTTATTAGCCTGGGACCTGATTGACCTGCGAGCTCATCCATAGATGGAGAAAAACTTACAGCTGAACAAAAGAGTCACTATAGATTAACCGAGGGAAGTCCGCACACTGGAGGCTCCAATCAGTGTTTATTTTATTTTATTTTATTTTATTTTATTTTATTTTATTTTATTTTATTTTATTTTATTTTATTTTATTTTATTTTATTTTAATTGCAACATTTGCGAACATCCTGGTTCTGCAGGATCTTTGTCAAAGATGCTGGTGGATCGAAACGTTGTAAAAAACACACACTGATTAGACCCTCCAGTGTGTGGACTTCCAAAACTCTGTTCTACATTTGTTCCGGTCATCAGCATTCATTCAGCCACACAGTTAGCAGGAACCATATCTCCCAGGCTGCTCTATTGGATATTGTATAGTGTGTGTATTAATATGGATGATTTACTTGGAGCTGAGCTGCCTCGGTGTCCCTCAGGGTTCAGTTCAGGCACCATATGGACTGTAGTATAAACAGCAGAAAGCTGCCTGCCTGTGAGCGGGCCTCACTGATCAGCTCATAAAGCCAGTGTGCGGCCGGCAGACAGAGTTTGAAGCGCGGGTCAGAGGTGAGCGAGTGGAGAACATTCACCCTTTGTGTCCTGTGCCAGTGACCCACAGCGCCTCCTGTCTGCCAGCTCAGGTCTGCCCCTCGCTGACTGACAGCTGCCTCACTGCCATAACTAGCTATTACTGATCCCACTGGAGGATTTGGTATGTGGACACTGTTAATAGAGAATGTTTTGTCTTACACAGTGTTGGGCAGTAAAGTAAAGTAAAGTAATGCATTACTGTAATTGTATTACTTTCCCAGTAACTAGTCATGTAAGGGATTACAATTTCCAAAACAGTAATTATATTACAGTTACTAATCCAAGTAACTTTAACCCATTGATACCTGATGCAAAGCGGAAATATTTTCGGGTGGCCATATATTCAAAGCGGAATTTTTTTTCGGGTGGCCATATTTTCAAAGCGGAATTTTTTTAGGGTCACGCGGTTCGCGGTCTTAAAGGGATACACACACAAATTAGGGATATACAGGCAAATGCTGCATCAGGTATCAATGGGTTAAGTTACTACTGCATTACTTTCTCCAGTGCTGGCACAGCGCTAAAACCATTGATAGTGTGGAGATAGGTCTGCCTATGCGAGTCTACTTCGTTGCCAGAATGCGATTATTTTTTTGTCCTAAGTAGGCAAATAAATAGAAAGTATGCAGTTTGTCTGATTTTTGATACCAAATAAGTAAAGTAATTGTATTAATTCATATATATGTGCATGTCAAGGAGGAGGTGAAATAAGTCGTGTCAGTCAGTCTACTAACATAAAAACAGGGAGTTTAAAAGACCTACATCATGTAATCTAGATTAACTTGTTGTTTTACCATTCACAGATGTCAAAGTGAACTTTTTTAACAGATCGCCCAATTTGAGGGTGATGAATCTGCTCATATGCATGTATAGTTTTGAATACTGTAGGGATCTATCAATCAGGTTTCTACTGTAGGGATCTATCAATCAGGTTTCTACTGTAGGGATCTATCAATCAGGTTTCTACTGTAGGGATCTATCAATCAGGTTTCTACTGTAGGGATCTATCAATCAGGTTTCTACTGTAGGGATCTATGGATCAGGTTTCTACTGTAGGGATCTATGGATCAGGTTTCTACTGTAGGGATCTATGGATCAGGTTTCTACTGTAGGGATCTATCAATCAGGTTTCTACTGTAGGGATCTATGGATCAGGTTTCTACTGTAGGGATCTATCAATCAGGTTTCTACTGTAGGGATCTATCAATCAGGTTTCTACTGTAGGGATCTATCAATCAGGTTTCTACTGTAGGGATCTATCAATCAGGTTTCTACTGTAGGGATCTATCAATCAGGTTTCTACTGTAGGGATCTATCAATCAGGTTTCTACTGTAGGGATCTATCAATCAGGTTTCTACTGTAGGGATCTATCAATCAGGTTTCTACTGTAGGGATCTATCAATCAGGTTTCTACTGTAGGGATCTATGGATCAGGTTTCTACTGTAGGGATCTATCAATCAGGTTTCTACTGTAGGGATCTATCAATCAGGTTTCTACTGTAGGGATCTATCAATCAGGTTTCTACTGTAGGGATCTATGGATCAGGTTTCTACTGTAGGGATCTATGGATCAGGTTTCTACTGTAGGGATCTATCAATCAGGTTTCTACTGTAGGGATCTATGGATCAGGTTTCTACTGTAGGGATCTATCAATCAGGTTTCTACTGTAGGGATCTATGGATCAGGTTTCTACTGTAGGGATCTATGGATCAGGTTTCTACTGTAGGGATCTATCAATCAGGTTTCTACTGTAGGGATCTATCAATCAGGTTTCTACTGTAGGGATCTATCAATCAGGTTTCTACTGTAGGGATCTATGGATCAGGTTTTTTGCTGATTTATTTTGAACAGTGGTATTGGTCGATTACTAATCTGATTGCTGATGAGAATAATGCATTTAACACAGACTTCTACTAGCAATGGCACATCATCATCAGCAAGCATAACCAGTTTAATTACAAGACACTGTAGCACTGTGTTTGCCTGCATTGCTGGCTCCTTTCTTTAGTCCAAACATAGTCATTACATATAGACCCTTTACACCACACTTACTTAGTAGTTCATACAACATATTGTAAATATTTAAATGTACTGTATGCGTGCCTTATTTGTTTTAACCTACAGTATGCATACCTTCTTCATATGAATATATGGTAATCACATTTAATGTGATTAGCTAATCACATTTAATGTGATTAGCCAATTGAAACAGTGATCAGCTGATGACTGATTACCCATTTACAGTACACTGTCTATCGTTGATTATGATTGGTGGTGGTTGGTTGGTTGGTTGGTTGATTGGTGCATCCCTAGTTTTTACTCTTTGTCCGTAGGAGAAAGTCCTGCTGGCTTCAGCCTTACTGTGGGCTGGCTGCTGCTGGGACCTGGTTCAGCCTTACTGTGGGCTGGCTGCTGCTGGGACCTGGTTCAGCCTTACTGTGGGCTGGCTGCTACTGGGACCTGGTTCAGCCTTACTGTGGGCTGGCTGCTGGGACCTGGTTCAGCCTTACTGTGGGCTGGCTGCTGCTGGGACCTGGTTCAGCCTTACTGTGGGCTGGCTGCTGGGACCTGGTTCAGCCTTACTGTGGGCTGGCTGCTGGGACCTGGTTCAGCCTTACTGTGGGCTGGCTGCTTCTGAGACCTGGTTCAGCCTTACTGTGGGCTGGCTGCTGCTGGGACCTGGTTCAGCCTTACTGTGGGCTGGCTGCTGCTGGGACCTGGTTCAGCCTTACTGTGGGCTGGCTGCTGGGACCTGGTTCAGCCTTACTGTGGGCTGGCTGCTGGGACCTGGTTCAGCCTTACTGTGGGCTGGCTGCTGCTGGGACCTGGTTCAGCCTTACTGTGGGCTGGCTGCTGGGACCTGGTTCAGCCTTACTGTGGGCTGGCTGCTGGGACCTGGTTCAGCCTTACTGTGGGCTGGCTGCTTCTGAGACCTGGTTCAGCCTTACTGTGGGCTGGCTGCTGCTGGGACCTGGTTCAGCCTTACTGTGGGCTGGCTGCTGCTGGGACCTGGTTCAGCCTTACTGTGGGCTGGCTGCTGGGACCTGGTTCAGCCTTACTGTGGGCTGGCTGCTGGGACCTGGTTCAGCCTTACTGTGGGCTGGCTGCTGGGACCTGGTTCAGCCTTAATGTGGGCTGGCTGCTGGGACCTGGTTCAGCCTTAATGTGGGCTGGCTGCTGGGACCTGGTTCAGCCTTAATGTGGGCTGGCTGCTGGGACCTGGTTCAGCCTTAATGTGGGCTGGCTGCTGGGACCTGGTTCAGCCTTAATGTGGGCTGGCTGCTGGGACCCGGGACATCAGCCAAGTCCCATCATTGCTGTGACTCCAGAAATGTAGAAAAAATAAAAGAGTAGATTGCCTTTGTTGGCATTCTTCTCTCTAGTGAGCTCATGAGTGGCTTTGGTACCTCCTGTAACAGTCTGGCATTAGGTACCTCCTGTAACAGTCTGGCATTAGGTACCTCCTGTAACAGTCTGGCATTAGGTACCTCCTGTAACAGTCTGGCATTAGGTACCTCCTGTAACAGTCTGGCATTAGGTACCTCCTGTAACAGTCTGGCATTAGGTACCTCCTGTAACAGTCTGGCATTAGGTACCTCCTGTAACAGTCTGGCATTAGGTACCTCCTGTAACAGTCTGGCATTAGGCCTGTATGCTCCTTGCATGTTTCACTGATGTCTGAGCTAAACTAGGTAGCATAGCGGAGAGGGGCATGGCCAAGCCCTGATGATTTGAGATAGATGAATGTGGACTGCTGCTGTTTGTATAGCTTTCCCCTGCTTGGCCTCGCTCCCCTCCACTGCCCTCCACTCCAAAACCACACGGTGTTCATGTTCACACTATGAAGCATCATGCTTCTGGAATGACACTGTTTGAATGTTTGAGGTTTCTCTGTAGGGGAGACACAGAACAAACGCGCTCCAGGCGCTTCTTTCTTCCTCCCACAAAGCTTTTTCACTTTCAAATTGCTCCGTTTGTCGAAAGGTTTTCACACACGTTTTTTCACATCCTGTCAAAGTGATTTTGATGGCTTTGACAGCAGCATTGTAAGATAGTGTTCGCTTCTTCAGGCTAATTAGGTGCTGGGTCCATTTGATGTATTTGATTTATATATTATGCTGACTGAAAAATTGGATAGACACTTGAGTATGTGTTTGACTGAGGCAGAGTGTAGCCTACAGCTACAGACTAGAGAGTATGTGCTTTCACAATGGGATGCAGCCAAAACAATAACAAATATGGCGTCAAAAGTGCCAGATTACACAGAGTGCATTTTTCAGCCAGTGGATGTAGGTCTGATGATTTATTACACAACACTCTATATGACAAATAGCAACGCACAGCACATCTTATGAGCTTACATTGTATGTGCTTCTTCTATTCATTTAGCTTGTTTAGCTTATTAGCATATCAAATGATAAAACACAATAGAAGACAATATTGAACCTGAACGGTTCACAGCCCATCACTCCTGTGTGGATGAGAGCGACTTAGGGGCACTTTACACGAGGACGGTTTCCTATGGAAACGGGGAATTATTTTATCGTTAGTGCCTCCCGTTAAGACGGCGACGGCGAATTCGCGCTTAGGAAACGACACATTTTAAAACCACCCTCCAGAGTGAAATTCTTGGTGACGCTCCCCGCTGAGCGCTCCATGTAATCACTTTGGAACGGCACATTTCAGAAACTCTGACGTGCCTGCACAGGCGACACACGCCATAGCCGTGCGCGAGTTGGCAACCAAATAAAACGTCAGTATGAATGAAATTTGGCAACATTCAGAATTAAGCTACACTGCGGCCAACTTCAGTTACATGTTCATAACGTTACTGCTGCGAGGAGCCGATGGCTGTTACCCGGTCGGCATTTAACGTTAGTTACAAAAGCACGTCAACAGTGTTTTCTCACTGCCAGTAGCCTAACTACAACAGTAGGGTTTGACAGATAGCTAGTCCGACAGCACAGCAGTCTGACTGTGCTGCGCTGACCGGGAGCCTCCCGGTCCTCGCTGCTCGTTAAAGATTTCCAATAGGCGTTATTCTGATAAACTGGTCACATATATGTTACATTCTCACCCGACAAATATTAAAACTTTAAAACAGTTTGGGTTTTTTTTGCTTGAAAAAAGCTTTTTGGCAAGTCTAAGGCCATGTCCACACGGAGACGAGTTTAGGTGTATCCGCTAAAGTTTTTTGTCATATAGACGTTTCGTCCAGATGGAACCGCGTTCTGGGACTATACGTTCTGGGAGTATACGCTAATTTTTCAAAACGGGTCCCAGAGTGATTAAATCTGAAGACGCCACCCTTGCATTTCCGTGTTTACAACCCATACGCATCTTTCCTGAAACGATGACGCCATAGCCCCACCTCTCTCCACCAGCAACAATAACAATCATGGCAGTAACGTTCGTGCTACAGCAGTGGGGATCTTGGAGCAAAATATAATGCTCCTCTATTTACCACCGTCAGCAACAAGTGGACACGGAGAACAGCGTGTAGCCTACAACATCCTCAGGGCTCCACACAGCTGACTCTTCCCAACCACCCCTCCCCTCCCTTCATCGGATATTTCCCAGAAGGCTTAGCGGCGGCTACATTTTTACAATAACACAAACAAAATCAGGCTTAACGTGTTAGATAGAAATTATATTTATTTTTAATACAACATGCAATTCTGGAATATTTTAATATTGGACAAAATGAAATGAAATGAAATGGAAACCCTGAGTGTAACCGACATACTCTCTTGCCCTATATATAGCCCTCGTAAATACAACGTGAATAGGGAAGTGAGAGGTTTGAGGAACACGCGGTTGCACTGTGATGTCTGTGATATCCGCTCGTGTCCACTCCAACAAGACTTTAGCTTACTTGACGCGACTTTTTCCAATAAAAACACATTTATGCCATGAGTTTATATAATGTATATTTATGTTGCATCATTTAGCCTGTGCTGTGATGTGCAGGAGCGGCCAATACACTGGGATGTGTTTGCAACATGTCTAAACATCATGGAAGTGGATGATATCAGGAATGTCACCTATAGTTAACGTTCTATATTGTAGGCTACAGGGAGACCATCAGCCCTGCTGAACAGCTCTGCATTTGCCTGTATACTGTAGGTTTCATCATTTTATTCATCGACATGGCAAACCTCCCCGCAAAGCCAAGGGTTTAAGCTGCTGCTACAGTGAGATACACATTATAGACTGTGCGCCCCTAGAGGTTGTATGCCATTATTGACGAGATTGTCTTTCTCTGTTATTCTACAGCGGTTTCAGTGGTTTCATGTGGATACACACATTTCTTGAAACGTTTCCATGTTTATGGAAAACTTTTCTAAAACGAAAAAAAAAAAGATAGCTTCCGTCTCCGTGTGGACATGGCCAAAATGACTGCGGTAGGCATACTCTACTTCCGCGTTTAAAACAGGGAAGACGATTACGAAATTACGTCATGCAGAACGTCCTTGTATGGGCAAAGAATAAGGTGATCACACTGCCACCTAGCGACCTGGCATGTGCATTACGGCGTTTTAGAAATTCAACAGCGCTCATGTAAACAGGGAGAAGGTGTGAAGGAAAAGGTGTGAAGGAAACGCTATTGTGTCGTTTCTTTCAGAAACTGTCCTCGTGTAAAGGGCCCCTTAGTCATTGACTTAGTCATTGACTTAGTCATTGACTTAGTCATTGCCCAAAAACTGAAGGATCTTCAACAAGTCTAATAGCTTTTGCACACCAAGTCCATATTTTCGTCCGAAATTGACGCACGAAAAAAAAAAAGAATACGACCTCATTTGTGTCAATCATCATTGACACACCAAGTCCGACAATTACATCCATAATTTAAAGTAATTTAGAGCTGGGACCTGTCTGTGTTTTCAGATGACGGATTAAAAAACACGCATATGAAAACAATCGGACTGTGTGTGCAAAAGACCTTTAGTCTGAAAGCCCCACTGCATTTGTAATGGCCGTGTAAAGGCTGGACCCAAGGAGGGGGAGTGACGGAGACAAAGAAACGTTTTAAACTCTTTACTGACTCAAAAATCACAAATGATTATAATACAGTTGTGGGTTTGATTCCCAGAAACAACAAGAACAATAATTCAGAGTCAACTTAGGAAATGCACTTTTCCAGATCCAAACAGGTAATAATAAACTGAAAGTTCACATCCAGGCTTCCAAAGCAGCTTCAGAGTTTAGATTTTCAGAGTCAATGTTTTCAGAATCAATGTAATGTAAATGTAAATGTAATCAGACAAGAGCAAAGTGCGTTCCAGCACTTTCAGGCTGGCAGACACTAGCAAACAGAGATGAGGTGGATCCATCTGGATCTGCACTGGCACTGAGTCTGTGGATCAACAGGTCCAATAGGCCAGAAAAGATGCCTTCAGCATCTTGGACAGTTCTCAGAGCCCGGCGCGGATCAGGTGCCGTAGTGGACGGGATTCCAGCACCTCGGAGAGCACTCGGTGACTGCCGGGCAGTTATCACAGAGCATTGCATTTTGTGGAAGCGTCCCTGCTGGGAATCGAACTCAAGTCTCCCAATTGAGAGTCCCTGCGGCCCACTTTCACCCACGGGGCGAATAGAGCCGCCCGCCCTGTCGCCCAACAAAGACTATATCCTATGGATATATATGATATCCATAGGATATGGAGGAGAGCAGGGCTGCTGACATGTGATGCAGCTGAGAAAGAACAGCCACTTACATTAAGTGCTGCTATTTCCATGGTCATCTTGTGAAATCCCTCCCCAGGAAATAGGTGGATACCTTGGATACCTTCCAAACAGCTGGACCTGCTTTGAACCTAAACACATGATGCCACATGGATGTAAGCATAAGACTCAGGACCATCAACACTTGCCACTCTTGTCTGCCATGTGGACAAAGTCTGGTGAAGCTGTTACCCTCTTTAGTGCAATGCAGATGCATGAGAACCATGTGTGGCTCATAAACATCAGCACATTGTGAAGCAAGTCATGGATGAAGCCTGCCAGACAAAACATTTCTCCCGCAATACTGTACTATTTAACTGTGCATTGTGTTTCAACTCAATGCATGTACATTACTGTGCTATTGTCAGCCAACATATAGACACTAATGACTAGCCCGTTGCTAGCTGGCCAGAAGTTAAGCTGCAACGGATTTGTACTGTATGCACTGGACAAACTGTGTCAAAATAAAATAAAGTACATCTGGGCAGCTCTTCATGTAAACACGTGATACTGTAAGTGGGTCCTTTAATTAGTATCTTTGTATTTAATGAATACAACACAGAAAAACAACAATATCATAATAGCCGCGGTATAAAGGGCCTTGGATCTCAAGAGGCTCTTGTTAGCGATGCGTCACTCTGTGTCATGTGAGTGGAGGATCTTCTAATTCCTTTCCCTCATCAGAGGAACATCCCAAGAGATTTATGGCTGAGGATCCCAGCAGGGCGTGCTAACAAAAAATGTTGAGATGCTTTACAATGGCTGGGGGCATTTCAAGATGATCATACACAGCTGTTGTCTGAGTGGTCTTCAGCACTTATTTCTCTGTCTGCCCTATCTTCTGCTCATCCTTATCTCCTGCTCTCATCTTTGGCTGTCATTCTTTCTCAGCAGCATTATGACTTATTCTCCAGCCTTGTAGCAGAGATCCACACTGAGATCAGCACGTCATCCATGTAAGCCCATAAGGATATGACGGACCGATATGACGGACCGATATGACGGACCGATATGACGGACCGATATGACGGACCGATATGACGGACCGATACAACGACGCTGTTGCAACTTGTGAAATAGGTCAAATTTGCCCTGGTTGTGGTGGCTATTGTCAGGATGATCTCAGGGAGAACATTATCCAAGCCTGCTTATGTAGGATGAATCTTAGTTACATGTGTTTATGTTTAAGAAAATGTTACACCAATAAAAAATATATGGCTTCCCTAAGTAAGTTACCTAAGTTGAAGTAGTTTTCTTTGCACAGTCAATGTGTACATTTTGAAAAGCCTTGTATTTCTGTCTGTATCTGCCAGTGGGCCATCATGATAAGAGTAGACATAATGTGTTAAACAGGAGAGACTTGATGTTCCTGGAAATTAGGTGGAGAAGAATGCACGCAAATCCACAGCTTTGTGCCGATGCAGGGCAGGTCCACCTTGTGCTACAAGGACTTGAACATCTGTTGGACTTCCTGCAGGGGAGTGAATAGGCATGACTGGCAGGCTAATGGCTTGATCCTTTGATTATGGTGTGTGGAGACACACATGAACATGTTCTTACTTCCTGCTTGAGGGCATAGCATTACCTTGGCACATGCAATGTTCTCTCATTGTGCTATAGCTTAATTAAGACCATCTAGAGCTCTTTAGAAAAGTGAGTGTGTGGGAAAATTTTCCAGTCCTGCACTTATAAATTACTGCTTTAGTGTTTGTTTAGAGCATGGGATTCCAAACAGGCCATGTTTTCTATAGCATTCTTAGATATCACATGTTACTGATGTTCATGTGATTACTGTGGTTCATTGCCATGTGGAAGCTGTTAAAAGCTTGTGTAAGTGTGGGTTTCATGCCCGTTGAATGATGTGGGGGGAATCAAAAGACATTTATTTTTTCCCCTTCTTCATAGCTAAGTAGAATGATAATTTAGTGCAATTCTTAATTTTAGGTAATATACATCTGTTGATAGATTTTTGTCTGCCTATAGGTGGGATCATCTTACCTGATCCTTCAATTGGAATCATGCTTTTAAGGTGCTGCTCATCGGAAGAGCTCATGGAATGACGATCTCTATACAGTAGCTCATTCATGCTAGTATTATGATGTTACTTTGGAACAAAAGTCTACTCAGTCTCCAGCAGAGTCATTGATCATATCTGAGCTTGGTTCTCCACAGTGAGGTGTTAACCTGCACACGGGCAGCAGGGACAGAGCAGACATGGCGTGTCTG
>NC_139627.1:7545172-7575172 GCF_964638095.1 Poromitra crassiceps
TAGTACTGTAGTCATATTTTTCAAACAGTGTTAGCACAAAACTCATAAGTAAATAATAATAATAATCCCACTAATAATCTCACAAATATGATAAAGGGAATAGAGTCTATCACAAGTTTAAATATGGGGGAATAAGGTAGAGCTGCAACGAGTGGTCCATCAATCGATTAATCACTCGACAGAAAATGTCATTGGCTATTTTATAATATATTCTTTAGACTAATTTTAAGAAGAAAAATAAACTAAACTTCTCTCATTCCAGCTTCTTAACTCATTCACCGCCAATGACGTCTTTGACGTGTTATCAGAAATAGCCCTCCCCGCCAATGACGTGTTTGACGTGTTTTTGTTTTTATTGGTGCAGCGCGTGCAGCAAACACTTGCCCAGCCTGTGACACAGACACAGGTCCCTGCCTTCAAAGGGTAGCCGACAGCACGCGATCAAACACATACCGCAGCTGTTGTTTTGAAATTGAGCAAGAGGAAAAGTAGAAAACGGGTAACGCTTCCTTGTGCAGACAGGAGAAACGCCATTGAAACGCCCTCGGCGCGCTGCACGAGCTGGAGTCGCCTTCCTCTGTGCCAGCCAGGAGAAAACGGGAGAAAGTAATCAAGAGATGTGTTTGATCATCGGAGGAATGAGGAAATGATCGATCAGTTTGCGAGGGCGGTGAGGACGTGTTGAATAGCCGAGGGGAAAACGGGAACGATCAAAGCAGAGAGGATATGACAGGGAGACATGGACGAGGACGGGTGTACCAGAACAAATCAAAATAAACACAGGAACAGCTAGGCAGCAGCGGGCAGAAGGCAGTCACAGCAGCCCGCTGTCCTTCTCAAGAGCTCTTCAGTTGGTTCATGAAATCGCTGGGCTGCGTGCCCTCCAGTGTTGCTCCTGGCCAATCCCAGCGCCACAGGGCGTGGTTATTGCTTATCCTATGTGGGGTTAGAAATCTAAAAGGGGGATCGTGTGTGTGTGTGTGTGTGTGTGTGTGTGTGTGTGTGTGTGTCTGTCTGTCTGTCTGTCTGTCTGTCTGTCTGTCTGCACACTCACACCGAGTAAACTGTATTGTTGAATGTAAAAAAAAAGCACTTCATGTGTATATATATATATATATATATATATTTTTTTTGTCATTTGTGTCCTAACGAATAATATTTACATGTCTGATGTCAATACAGTTCAAAATAAAAGAATTGAGAGTGAGTTATGCCTGAGATTGTGCCCTTTTACAAAAATTGCCTTTTCTCCTGTTTATTTTCTCTGGGAGACCTTCTGGGGGAAAACAGGGTGTATATAAATGGCTATAAGTAGAGTACAGAACATGCTAAAAGCTCACTTTTTTTCCCCTGGTGAACCCAGAGACGTACATCTTCATTTTGAGGTATTGCAAATCACTCTGGTGCTAATAGATAATTTACTGTGGGTCTTGAAAGATGACCAACAATTATGAAAATCTTTGGCCTGTGCTAAATATTGGCAGTCCTAAACTGGCCCTGAATGAGTTAAATGTGAATATTTTCTGGTTTATTTAGTCTTCTAACTTCTGTGACGGTAAACTGATGTTTGGGTTGTGGACTGTTGGTCAGGACAAAAGAAGACATTTGAGGACATCATCTTGGGCTTTGGGGAAAAAATTATCGACATTTTTCAACCATTTTGTGACATTTTATAGACCAAACAACTAATCGATTAGTCAAGAGAACATAATCGACAATAATCAATAAGGAAAATAATCATTAGTTGCAACCCTAGAAAAAGGATTAAAGGATATGTTTTCTAAAAGACTAAAAGCTCACCTGAACTTCCTCTCAGAGCCTAACTAGATCTTACTCAACACTCGGTCGCAAAAGGAAATGACACAGTACAGTGTACAAACAACGTGTGTGTGTGTGGGTGTGTGTGTGTGTGTGTGTGTGTGTGTGTGTGTGTGTGTGTGTGTGTGTGTGCGCGCGTGTGTGTGCGCGTGCATGCATGCGTGCCCCTCCGTGCGTGCGTGTCCGTGTGTGTGTGTGCGTGTGCGCGTGCGTGCGTGTGTGTGCGTCTGTGTGTGTGTGTGTGTGTGTGTCCGTGTGTATTTGTGTGCAGCTTTGCAGATGAGTTCAGTCTGCTGGTGCAGCTCCGGAGTCCCCCGCGTGAGGAGGTCAGTGTGGTCACCATGCTCAGCCCGGACAGCCACATCATGCTGCAGCTACGCATCAGCGCCCACGCCGTCATCTTCATCGGCACGCAGCAACGCCATTATGAGTGAGTCCACCTGCTCATTCCTAACCAGTGTTGGGGGTAATGTATTACATGTAATACATTACTTTTAGCAGTAACTCAGTAATATAACTTATTACTTATATGATTTCAGTAATATTATACCAGTTACTTTGTCAAGTAACTCAAGTTACAAGTTGAGTTACATTTTATTAAATCCAAGCACATATTTAAAAAAAGATACAATCATTTCCTAATCAAACTGTGTTCTTATGCAAATAACCACTATAGATGACAATAACAAAGGAAAATAATAACATTTAGAATTTTGGATTGTTTACACTGGCGGTTTCAAGGCGGTTGAAATTATTTTTCGGGATGGTCCCAGGGCGGCGATGTCATTCTGCTGCTACTGTTGTTTTGGTGAAAGTAATGCAAAAGTAGTGTAATAAGTAACGAGTTACTCTACACAGACAGTAATATTGGAAAGTAACTTATTACTTTCAAATGAAAGTAACTAGTAATATGTAGTATATTACATTTTGAAAGTAACTTGCCCAACACTGTTCCTAACTGTTTCACAAGTCAAATAGGGAGGTTAGTTTTTATTCGTTGTATTTAGTCACACCGATCTCTCAGAACTGATGCTGCCTTCAAGTGCTTCTCTTAACGTTGTACTTCCACCTTCAGAACTCATAGATATGACTTGGTGCTTCAAAAGTGATTTGTTTAGATGCTGTTTCTTTGTTTTATGACTCAAAGCGATAGAGTGACGAGGAGTAAGTGTGGATGAGGCGTGTAATCAATGTCGTAATGAATTTATCAGCCAACAGTTTATATAAACAATCTGTTTTAGCTTTTGCATGGTTATTAAACTCTAGGCTGGGTCATATTTGCAGCTGTTGTTTATTCACAACTAAGAAACAACCTATAATTATGCCCAATGTCACAGCAGGTAGACGACTCTGGGTCGTATCACAGTGTATCAGGATACCTGCTCGTTGACTCTGGGTCGTATCACAGTGTATCAGGATACGGTGGCACAGTCGGTAGCGCTGTCGCCTCACAGCTAGAAGGTCCTGAGTTCGATTCTCGCCTGGGACGCTGTGGGCATATATATATATATATATATATATATATATATATATATATATATATATATATATATATACTGTATTATTAATAATACAGTATACATACTGTGTATATATATATATATATATATATATATATATATACATATATATATATACAGTATACATACTGTATTATGAATAAGAGATGACTTGATATTGAACTCTGTGGAACCATCACTATGATTGATGAGCACTGGCTACTACAGGTAGTTGAGGATTCGACCACCAATTCCCACCCCTTCCCCATAGCTTGTGTGTGTGTGTGTGTGTGTGTGTGTGTGTGTGTGTGTGTGTGTGTGTGTGCGCACTTGTGCGTGTGTGCGTGTGTGTGTGTGCATGTATGTTTGTGTCTTTCTGTCTAGTTGCATTTGTGCTTGGCTGTCTGCTTGGTGGAGTGATTTAAGAGCTGTTGTATGTGAAAACTGGCAGGTTCTCCTCCTCTGCTTGGGCCACGGCACTGGGAGCAATACATCACGGCCAGACAGCAGAGAGAAGTTGGCCAGAAGACAGACACACTTGGCTACTGTACCTCACTGGCACTTTTGCCGTACATTGTGCTTATAGTAGATACTTTTTAAGCATTTTTGTAAGCCAGTCTTCACACAATCTACAGTTACACCTTGAAACTATTTGGCAAGTGTTTGTAATTGGAGTTTGGTATTTGCTAATCGGTGAGGGAGGCAGTCAAGATGCTGCATGTCCAATTAATGTTCTGTTCTAGTTCAAAACCATTTTCAAGGGTCCAAGGTGTCTGAAACTCTCTCATCACCTCCATGTCCACCATGCAAACATTCACCTAAAGGGAAAAACCTCCAAATGAAAGATGTGCTTCCATAATGATGCATGGAGCTCTTTATGACCATGTCTCTCCCAGGTTCCCCGTGGGCGGTCTGTCTGATGGCGAGTGGCACCATGTGGCTGTCAGTGTTTCCACCAAGCAGTTCTCACTCTATGTAGACTGTTCCCTGGTGGAGAGCGTGGACTGGGTGTACCACGGCATGGGCATCACCACCGACGGGCTCCTCCTGGTTGGAGGCATCATCGAGGGCTTTGAGACTCCATTTGAAGTAAGTGGTTTCCATCCAGCTTGATATGTATTCTTCTCTAGATCTTCAGCTGCTCCAACCCACTCCCTCTTTGTGGGGGGAAAAAAATCAAAGGTGGCCACTGAGGAGCTGGACCTTCTCACAGTGGATATACATGAGTAAGAAGAGAGAACAAGCCAGCTAGATGTTCTTCTCAAGGTTTTCATCTCAAGATGAAGCGTTCCTTCACAGCGCTGAGGAAGGTCTATGTGCTGCTGCAACATAGCAACATACTTTTACAATACTGGTTCAGTTGTGTGTGTGTGTGTGTGTGTGTGTGTGTGTGTGTGTGTGTGTGTGTGTGTGTGTGTGTGTGTGTGCGCGTGCGTGCGTGTGCGTGTGTGAATGTTGTGCGCAGGAGCAACATTTTGTCATGGTTTATGAATGGATAAGAGGCTTACTGCCAGAACACATTATTATTATATTAATACACATTATGCAACAGCCAAAGATTTTTTTTTTTATAGCTACAGTTACAATTCAACAAACATTCACAAACAGTGCAGTTCTTTTTCCTTTGCATTTAATCATGCATGCAACACATAACACACACACACACACACACACACACACACACACACACACACACACACACACACACACACATTGTACCCCCCCCCCCCCCACACACACACACACACACACACACAATAAAAACGTTTGTTTTTATAAAAAAATGTTTTTATACAAATTACCTCCCAAGGACCACTTCTACATAATATTAAAGGAACACTTGTGTGTGTGTGTGTGTGTGTGTGTGTGTGTGTGTGTGTGTGTGTGTGTGTGTGTGTGTGTGTGTGTGTGGTTGGACGGTCCTCAGCCACCTCGTCCCTCTTCTGCAGTCTAAATAAAGACATGTGCATGCTGTCTCAGCTGCAGCCAGCATCTGTGAAGAGTGGGAATCACATCAGGCAGTATTCTGTCAGGAGAAGCGTTACAGAAACACATGTGGCTTTGTGCTTTACTGGCACTTCAAATGGATTCTCCATCGCTTTGGTTTCCCCCGGTGACGCCGTTCAACAGCTCCAAGGACAGAGCACTTCCTTTCTCAGAGGTGGTGACAGTCTTCTCTCTGCTCAGACGTGTTGTGCCGGGCAACGCAAAGCATAACCGCTCTACACTCCTATCTCTATAACTCACACTGTCCTCTACACCTCTATATCTATAACTCACACTGTCCTCTACACCTCTATATCTAAAACTCACACTGTCCTCTACACCTCTATATCTAAAACTCACACTGTCCTCTACACCTCTATATCTATAACTCACACTGTCCTCTACACCTCTATATCTAAAACTCACACTGTCCTCTACACCTCTATCTCTATAACTCACACTGTCCTCTACACCTCTATATCTAAAACTCACACTGTCCTCTACACCTCTATATCTAAAACTCACACTGTCCTCTACACCTCTATATCTATAACTCACACTGTCCTCTACACCTCTATATCTAAAACTCACACTGTCCTCTACACCTCTATATCTAAAACTCACACTGTCCTCTACACCTCTATATCTAAAACTCACACTGTCCTCTACACCTCTATCTCTATAACTCACACTGTCCTCTACACCTCTATATCTATAACTCACACTGTCCTCTACACCTCTATATCTAAAACTCACACTGTCCTCTACACCTCTATATCTAAAACTCACACTGTCCTCTACACCTCTATCTCTATAACTCACACTGTCCTCTACACCTCTATATCTAAAACTCACACTGTCCTCTACACCTCTATATCTATAACTCACACTGTCCTCTACACCTCTATCTCTATAACTCACACTGTCCTCTACACCTCTATATCTAAAACTCACACTGTCCTCTACACCTCTATATCTAAAACTCACACTGTCCTCTACACCTCTATATCTAAAACTCACACTGTCCTCTACACCTCTATCTCTAAAACTCACACTGTCCTCTACACCTCTATATCTAAAACTCACACTGTCCTCTACACCTCTATATCTAAAACTCACACTGTCCTCTACACCTCTATATCTATAACTCACACTGTCCTCTACACCTCTATATCTATAACTCACACTGTCCTCTACACCTCTATATCTAAAAGTCACACTGTCCTCTACACCTCTATATCTAAAACTCACACTGTCCTCTACACCTCTATATCTAAAACTCACACTGTCCTCTACACCTCTATATCTATAACTCACACTGTCCTCTACACCTCTATATCTATAACTCACACTGTCCTCTACACCTCTATCTCTATAACTCACACTGTCCTCTACACCTCTATATCTAAAACTCACACTGTCCTCTACACCTCTATATCTAAAACTCACACTGTCCTCTACACCTCTATATCTATAACTCACACTGTCCTCTACACCTCTATCTCTATAACTCACACTGTCCTCTACACCTCTATATCTATAACTCACACTGTCCTCTACACCTCTATATCTAAAACTCACACTGTCCTCTACACCTCTATATCTATAACTCACACTGTCCTCTACACCTCTATCTCTATAACTCACACTGTCCTCTACACCTCTATATCTATAACTCACACTGTCCTCTACACCTCTATATCTAAAACTCACACTGTCCTCTACACCTCTATATCTAAAACTCACACTGTCCTCTACACCTCTATATCTAAAACTCACACTGTCCTCTACACCTCTATCTCTATAACTCACACTGTCCTCTACACCTCTATATCTAAAACTCACACTGTCCTCTACACCTCTATATCTAAAACTCACACTGTCCTCTACACCTCTATCTCTATAACTCACACTGTCCTCTACACCTCTATATCTAAAACTCACACTGTCCTCTACACCTCTATATCTAAAACTCACACTGTCCTCTACACCTCTATATCTAAAACTCACACTGTCCTCTACACCTCTATATCTAAAACTCACACTGTCCTCTACACCTCTATCTCTATAACTCACACTGTCCTCTACACCTCTATATCTAAAACTCACACTGTCCTCTACACCTCTATATCTAAAACTCACACTGTCCTCTACACCTCTATATCTAAAACTCACACTGTCCTCTACACCTCTATATCTAAAACTCACACTGTCCTCTACACCTCTATATCTAAAACTCACACTGTCCTCTACACCTCTATATCTAAAACTCACACTGTCCTCTACACCTCTATATCTAAAACTCACACTGTCCTCTACACCTCTATCTCTATAACTCACACTGTCCTCTACACCTCTATCTCTATAACTCACACTGTCCTCTACACCTCTATATCTAAAACTCACACTGTCCTCTACACCTCTATATCTAAAACTCACACTGTCCTCTACACCTCTATCTCTATAACTCACACTGTCCTCTACATCTCTATATCTAAAACTCACACTGTCCTCTACACCTCTATATCTAAAACTCACACTGTCCTCTACACCTCTATATCTAAAACTCACACTGTCCTCTACACCTCTATATCTAAAACTCACACTGTCCTCTACACCTCTATATCTAAAACTCACACTGTCCTCTACACCTCTATATCTAAAACTCACACTGTCCTCTACACCTCTATATCTAAAACTCACACTGTCCTCTACACCTCTATATCTAAAACTCACACTGTCCTCTACACCTCTATATCTATAACTCACACTGTCCTCTACACCTCTATATCTATAACTCACACTGTCCTCTACACCTCTATATCTATAACTCACACTGTCCTCTACACCTCTATCTCTATAACTCACACTGTCCTCTACACCTCTATATCTAAAACTCACACTGTCCTCTACACCTCTATATCTAAAACTCACACTGTCCTCTACACCTCTATATCTAAAACTCACACTGTCCTCTACACCTCTATATCTAAAACTCACACTGTCCTCTACACCTCTATCTCTATAACTCACACTGTCCTCTACACCTCTATATCTAAAACTCACACTGTCCTCTACACCTCTATATCTAAAACTCACACTGTCCTCTACACCTCTATCTCTATAACTCACACTGTCCTCTACACCTCTATATCTAAAACTCACACTGTCCTCTACACCTCTATATCTAAAACTCACACTGTCCTCTACACCTCTATATCTAAAACTCACACTGTCCTCTACACCTCTATATCTAAAACTCACACTGTCCTCTACACCTCTATATCTAAAACTCACACTGTCCTCTACACCTCTATATCTATAACTCACACTGTCCTCTACACCTCTATATCTATAACTCACACTGTCCTCTACACCTCTATATCTATAACTCACACTGTCCTCTACACCTCTATCTCTATAACTCACACTGTCCTCTACACCTCTATATCTAAAACTCACACTGTCCTCTACACCTCTATATCTAAAACTCACACTGTCCTCTACACCTCTATATCTAAAACTCACACTGTCCTCTACACCTCTATATCTAAAACTCACACTGTCCTCTACACCTCTATCTCTATAACTCACACTGTCCTCTACACCTCTATATCTAAAACTCACACTGTCCTCTACACCTCTATATCTAAAACTCACACTGTCCTCTACACCTCTATATCTAAAACTCACACTGTCCTCTACACCTCTATATCTAAAACTCACACTGTCCTCTACACCTCTATATCTAAAACTCACACTGTCCTCTACACCTCTATATCTAAAACTCACACTGTCCTCTACACCTCTATATCTATAACTCACACTGTCCTCTACACCTCTATATCTATAACTCACACTGTCCTCTACACCTCTATATCTAAAACTCACACTGTCCTCTACACCTCTATCTCTATAACTCACACTGTCCTCTACACCTCTATATCTAAAACTCACACTGTCCTCTACACCTCTATATCTAAAACTCACACTGTCCTCTACACCTCTATATCTAAAACTCACACTGTCCTCTACACCTCTATATCTAAAACTCACACTGTCCTCTACACCTCTATATCTAAAACTCACACTGTCCTCTACACCTCTATATCTATAACTCACACTGTCCTCTACACCTCTATATCTATAACTCACACTGTCCTCTACACCTCTATATCTAAAACTCACACTGTCCTCTACACCTCTATATCTAAAACTCACACTGTCCTCTACACCTCTATATCTAAAACTCACACTGTCCTCTACACCTCTATATCTAAAACTCACACTGTCCTCTACACCTCTATATCTATAACTCACACTGTCCTCTACACCTCTATATCTATAACTCACACTGTCCTCTACACCTCTATATCTAAAACTCACACTGTCCTCTACACCTCTATATCTAAAACTCACACTGTCCTCTACACCTCTATATCTAAAACTCACACTGTCCTCTACACCTCTATATCTATAACTCACACTGTCCTCTACACCTCTATATCTATAACTCACACTGTCCTCTACACCTCTATCTCTATAACTCACACTGTCCTCTACACCTCTATATCTATAACTCACACTGTCCTCTACACCTCTATATCTAAAACTCACACTGTCCTCTACACCTCTATATCTATAACTCACACTGTCCTCTACACCTCTATATCTAAAACTCACACTGTCCTCTACACCTCTATATCTAAAACTCACACTGTCCTCTACACCTCTATATCTAAAACTCACACTGTCCTCTACACCTCTATATCTAAAACTCACACTGTCCTCTACACCTCTATATCTAAAACTCACACTGTCCTCTACACCTCTATATCTAAAACTCACACTGTCCTCTACACCTCTATATCTATAACTCACACTGTCCTCTACACCTCTATCTCTATAACTCACACTGTCCTCTACACCTCTATATCTAAAACTCACACTGTCCTCTACACCTCTATATCTAAAACTCACACTGTCCTCTACACCTCTATATCTAAAAGTCACACTGTCCTCTACACCTCTATCTCTATAACTCACACTGTCCTCTACACCTCTATCTCTATAACTCACACTGTCCTCTACACCTCTATATCTAAAACTCACACTGTCCTCTACACCTCTATCTCTATAACTCACACTGTCCTCTACACCTCTATCTCTATAACTCACACTGTCCTCTACACCTCTATCTCTATAACTCACACTGTCCTCTACACCTCTATATCTAAAACTCACACTGTCCTCTACACCTCTATATCTATAACTCACACTGTCCTCTACACCTCTATCTCTATAACTCACACTGTCCTCTACACCTCTATATCTAAAACTCACACTGTCCTCTACACCTCTATATCTAAAACTCACACTGTCCTCTACACCTCTATATCTAAAACTCACACTGTCCTCTACACCTCTATCTCTATAACTCACACTGTCCTCTACACCTCTATCTCTATAACTCACACTGTCCTCTACACCTCTATATCTAAAACTCACACTGTCCTCTACACCTCTATATCTATAACTCACACTGTCCTCTACACCTCTATATCTAAAACTCACACTGTCCTCTACACCTCTATATCTATAACTCACACTGTCCTCTACACCTCTATATCTAAAACTCACACTGTCCTCTACACCTCTATCTCTATAACTCACACTGTCCTCTACACCTCTATATCTAAAACTCACACTGTCCTCTACACCTCTATATCTATAACTCACACTGTCCTCTACACCTCTATATCTAAAACTCACACTGTCCTCTACACCTCTATATCTATAACTCACACTGTCCTCTACACCTCTATATCTATAACTCACACTGTCCTCTACACCTCTATCTCTATAACTCACACTGTCCTCTACACCTCTATATCTAAAACTCACACTGTCCTCTACACCTCTATATCTAAAACTCACACTGTCCTCTACACCTCTATATCTAAAAGTCACACTGTCCTCTACACCTCTATATCTAAAACTCACACTGTCCTCTACACCTCTATCTCTATAACTCACACTGTCCTCTACACCTCTATATCTAAAACTCACACTGTCCTCTACACCTCTATATCTATAACTCACACTGTCCTCTACACCTCTATATCTATAACTCACACTGTCCTCTACACCTCTATCTCTATAACTCACACTGTCCTCTACACCTCTATATCTAAAACTCACACTGTCCTCTACACCTCTATATCTAAAACTCACACTGTCCTCTACACCTCTATATCTAAAAGTCACACTGTCCTCTACACCTCTATATCTATAACTCACACTGTCCTCTACGCCTCTATCTCTATAACTCACACTGTCCTCTACACCTCTATATCTAAAACTCACACTGTCCTCTACACCTCTATATCTATAACTCACACTGTCCTCTACACCTCTATATCTAAAACTCACACTGTCCTCTACACCTCTATATCTAAAACTCACACTGTCCTCTACACCTCTATATCTATAACTCACACTGTCCTCTACACCTCTATCTCTATAACTCACACTGTCCTCTACACCTCTATATCTATAACTCACACTGTCCTCTACACCTCTATATCTATAACTCACACTGTCCTCTACACCTCTATATCTATAACTCACACTGTCCTCTACACCTCTATATCTAAAACTCACACTGTCCTCTACACCTCTATATCTATAACTCACACTGTCCTCTACACCTCTATATCTAAAAGTCACACTGTCCTCTACACCTCTATATCTATAACTCACACTGTCCTCTACACCTCTATCTCTATAACTCACACTGTCCTCTACACCTCTATATCTATAACTCACACTGTCCTCTACACCTCTATATCTATAACTCACACTGTCCTCTACACCTCTATCTCTATAACTCACACTGTCCTCTACACCTCTATCTCTATAACTCACACTGTCCTCTACACCTCTATATCTAAAACTCACACTGTCCTCTACACCTCTATATCTAAAACTCACACTGTCCTCTACACCTCTATATCTAAAAGTCACACTGTCCTCTACACCTCTATATCTAAAACTCACACTGTCCTCTACACCTCTATCTCTATAACTCACACTGTCCTCTACACCTCTATATCTAAAACTCACACTGTCCTCTACACCTCTATATCTATAACTCACACTGTCCTCTACACCTCTATATCTATAACTCACACTGTCCTCTACACCTCTATCTCTATAACTCACACTGTCCTCTACACCTCTATATCTAAAACTCACACTGTCCTCTACACCTCTATATCTAAAACTCACACTGTCCTCTACACCTCTATATCTAAAAGTCACACTGTCCTCTACACCTCTATATCTATAACTCACACTGTCCTCTACACCTCTATCTCTATAACTCACACTGTCCTCTACACCTCTATATCTAAAACTCACACTGTCCTCTACACCTCTATATCTATAACTCACACTGTCCTCTACACCTCTATATCTAAAACTCACACTGTCCTCTACACCTCTATATCTAAAACTCACACTGTCCTCTACACCTCTATATCTATAACTCACACTGTCCTCTACACCTCTATCTCTATAACTCACACTGTCCTCTACACCTCTATATCTATAACTCACACTGTCCTCTACACCTCTATATCTATAACTCACACTGTCCTCTACACCTCTATATCTATAACTCACACTGTCCTCTACACCTCTATATCTAAAACTCACACTGTCCTCTACACCTCTATATCTATAACTCACACTGTCCTCTACACCTCTATATCTAAAAGTCACACTGTCCTCTACACCTCTATATCTATAACTCACACTGTCCTCTACACCTCTATCTCTATAACTCACACTGTCCTCTACACCTCTATATCTATAACTCACACTGTCCTCTACACCTCTATATCTATAACTCACACTGTCCTCTACACCTCTATCTCTATAACTCACACTGTCCTCTACACCTCTATATCTATAACTCACACTGTCCTCTACACCTCTATATCTATAACTCACACTGTCCTCTACACCTCTATCTCTAAAACTCACACTGTCCTCTACACCTCTATATCTATAACTCACACTGTCCTCTACACCTCTATATCTATAACTCACACTGTCCTCTACACCTCTATCTCTATAACTCACACTGTCCTCTACACCTCTATATCTAAAAGTCACACTGTCCTCTACACCTCTATATCTAAAACTCACACTGTCCTCTACACCTCTATCTCTATAACTCACACTGTCCTCTACACCTCTATCTCTATAACTCACACTGTCCTCTACACCTCTATATCTAAAACTCACACTGTCCTCTACACCTCTATCTCTATAACTCACACTGTCCTCTACACCTCTATATCTATAACTCACACTGTCCTCTACACCTCTATATCTATAACTCACACTACACAGCCAGAGGGACACGTCTTGCTTTCTGTTTCAGAGTGTTTATCTCTTGAGGTTCAAAGCCAAAACATGATGAAACAAGACATCAAGAGTTTAGGTTAAGATGCAACACGTTTGAAATTCACTGCACATTTCCCACATCCAATCCATCTAGGATTGGATTTATTTATGGATTAGCAGACAAACAAAACAAAAAATCCAAAGCCGTTAAAGGCCCAATATGTAACTATTTGACCTTCATATAACAGCTTCTAAATCATTTTGATGAGACACTGACTTCTAATAGGACCAAACAGCGTGACGTCACAACAACAACAAATCCCCCAGAAATGCGGAAGCTCGCAGCAGTTAACTAGTATGATTTGTGCCAAACAAACGTGAATATCTCAAAAACTATACATCACATAGCTTCTATTTTGACATTCTGAGTGAGAGCAGAAGTAGCTCAAGAGTCTGACGTATAATATATGCATGTCGTGGTAAAGTTGAACTGTCGCAGTTTTTAAAATGTAAAACGCACAGCCGGGGCTAGAGTGAGCACTCAAGGCTGGCTCCATAGGGTCCCATTGCCGTTTCCCCCCGAAATGTGGCTGATCCCTCGTATATGGAGAATGGCCCCCTCTATCTCAATCCTCTCTCCACTCTGCGCTCATCAAAGTTACCTGGATGTAACTCCATTTCCTGCGGAAGCTCCTTCGTATTAAAAGTGAAATGTGTTCGCTCTGAATGTTCGCTCGGAGTTAGCTACATTGATTAGTAGGGGTGGGGGGGGAATCAATACACCATAGTATCGCGATATTTTGCCTGATGATATTGTATCGATATTTGGACGCCAAGTATCGATATTACGATATTATTATTATTATTTTATTTTTATTTTATTTTTTTTGCAGGCCATGCCATGCCAGGCCACCCGATGGTGCAGTCCGCGCCTGCAGTGGCGTATTGAGTCCAGAGAAGCTTAATAATGTAGCCTAGGTGTGGGGCAAAAACAAAACAAAACAAAAAACACTGCATGTTTTACTTTCGGTGAGGTCAAGGAAAAGGTAGGAAAAGGAGTTAGGAGTGACAATATATCGAAATATCGCAATATTCAATATATCGCAATACTAGCATATTGCAATATCGCAATACTATCGTGTCGTGACTCAAGTATTGTTTTAGTATCGTATCGTGGGCATCTGGTGATTCCCACCCCTATTGATTAGTGGCGCTATTCTTGAATGAAACAAGTCGACACAACAGCATTTGTTTTCAGTTCTAAACACTGCAGAGAGGTTAGCAAACTAGAGCGGCTGATATCTAAACGTATCAGTGTGGCATCTGCAGGAGCCTAATCTGCACAAGATTTTGCAGATTTTGTGAATTTTATTGCTAACTCATCACTGGGAGAATAGCATAGTACAGCATTGTTATTTTCTAAATATAACTTGGTTAACAATTACGGCTCGTCATCAGTTCATCTCTAGTGCTATATATTATTATTATTATTATCGCTACACGTCAGTGTGGGCCACATGATTCTTTCCTAGAACTCTGAGTCTGTAGATAATGTGCTGCAGGTAGACCTACATAAAGACATTATGAATGCATGATAAAGAAGAAAGCCTGTTAAAAATGTTTTTTCTTTCTATGACGGGAATGTGACTGACAGACAGACAGACACACAGACATGCAGACAGACAGACGTACAGACACACAGACAGACAGACAGACATGCAGACAGACATGCAGACAGACAGACAGACAGACATGCAGACAGACAGACAGACATGCAGACAGACAGAGAGACAGACAGACGTACAGACACACAGACAGACAGACATGCAGACAGACATGCAGACAGACAGACAGACAGACATGCAGACAGACAGACAGACATGCAGACAGACAGAGAGACAGACAGACAGACATGCAGACAGACAGACAGACAGACATGCAGACAGACAGACAGACAGACAGACAGACATGCATGCAGACAGACAGACAGACAGACAGACAGACAGACAGACGTACAGACAGACAGACAGACACCCAGACAGAGACAAACGTGGGTGGAAACATGAGCTCTCTGTTGGTGAAGGTAATTATTAGCAGGTAGATATTCTCTCTGTCTTCCAGCTTTGTTAGCTTATAGCCCTCAAAACAACGCTATTACGTTTTACTTGCTGTGTTTACTATATATTCACATTTGTCACCATTATCCATTGTGCTGTGCACGCTGCACGCTACACGGGCATGCCTGAACTCAGCGAAACGATGTGAGGAATTAGCATTTGAACAGCAGACGTCGTACGGTAACTTTGAATTCCCACATGTGGTCTTACTTAATGTGTTGTTATTGTTGACTGTTGATACTAATCTTTTGTTTCAACAAAGCCAGTCATGCTGAACCACACACACACACAGTGAAAACAGCCTCAGGACAAAGCTCTTCTGACATCTAGTCTGTGTTGATGTCTCGCCTGTCATATTTATCACAGTGTGTCAGAGGGCCACGAGTAAAGTATCCCCATGGGAACTCAGGGACATCTCTGACCTGCCTAACCTCTGTGTGTGTGTGTGTGTGTGTGTGTGTGTGTGTGTGTGTGTGTGTGTGTGTGTGTGTGTGTGTGTGCGCGCGCGTGCGTGTGTGTAGGGGGGTGCTTGAGATTCTGCATAAATGACATTATGCACATAGTGCACATGTATAAAGGGTCCGATCAGAATCAGTTGATTGTGATGAGATCAGAACCTTGTGGGGACATTGTGTCAGTGGAGCAGCAGAACCTTGTGGGGACATTGTGTCAGTGGAGCAGCAGAACCTTGTGGGGACATTGTGTCAGTGGAGCAGCAGAGTCGGGGCTAAAAAAACAAACAAATCAAAGACTAGAGTATGATATTGATATCTACATAATAAATAAGCAGAATATTGCTCCCAAGAATGACAGATTCTTCAAATGTATATTTGCAGTTAACCGATTCCCTCTGTTACACTATATAGTGCAAAGAGAAAATGTGCAGGGTGTATATTACTGTATGCAAATGTGCGTCATTAACTGGCCAGACTCACAGATGAGGGTAACACAATCTCCAAGTTAAATAATTGCACGCTGAGACAATTTCACAGCCATTTACTGTGCTTTGCGCTCCGTCTCTGCAGGGTCACCTTCGCCAGTTGACCTTCCTGATGGGAGAGCCAGGCGCCGCCCGGCAGCACTGCAGCCACCACCCACCACGCTGTGGCCAGACCGCCTCCAAGCCAGCGCGCTCCCCACGCACCGACAGCACCCTGGAGGTGAGGAAGGAGGGAGAAAAGTGTCCATTTCATGGAACTACCTTTTGTGATGTCACAGGGATGCAAAATAGTCACCTTTAGGTGACAGTCACATTTTTCAGCCCAAAATATGAGGATTTCTGAGTGGTTTTATGTTTGCCCTGGTATCTGTCACCTTTTTTCACTCTCCATGACTTTGCATCCCTGTGTGTCAGCCCCAGCAGAACATTCTCTTCTTGTGATGTCACTCCTGTTGTTATGTCACACGCCCATTTATAAAATGCCACCTTTTCCTCCATATTTATACCCTGGGGGCCTGTGGGTCTGTGTGTCTTTTTGAGCCCAAAATGTCAATTCAGATTTTATTTTAACCTGCACCATGCTCTTTAACCCATTGATACCTGATGCAAAGAGAAAAAATTTTCGGGTGGCCATATTTTCAAAGCGGAAATTTTTTCGGGTGGCCATTTTTTCAAAGCGGAAATTTTTCTGACTGCACTGAAATTAAGTAAAAGTTGACGTTATTGACTATTCTAGAATAAAAACAAAAATAAAGTGACAAACGTTTGTTATTTAGCCAACGTTGTTTCACTTTTTTCTGATAGGGTTGGCTTTGTGGGCGTCGCCATTAGTGGCTCGCTCGGGCTCGCTTAGTTCTTCTTCGTCGATTGTAAGGGTTGCAAGGTATCATGGGATATCCTAACAAAACAAAGGTACCATGGTATGGTTCCTCGAAAATGATCCATAACCAGGTACCTAACGCTAGAAAGAAAGGTTGCAAATTCAGTGAACTTATGTATCAAACTGGTTTCAGACAGCCTAATTACAACTTCTTACCTAGAAATGCCACCTATATTGCTCGTTCACTTGAGAATCAGACAGGCCCATATAGTTTATTCTGGTGCTTGGATTGGCTCGTGCATGATGTCGTTGGATTCCTGGTCGAAAATGGAGCAAAAAACATGTGGGGCACTTTTCGGTCAGGCATTTCATTGCCGGAAACTGAGCTAGGGTTAGGGTTAGGGTTAGGGTTAGGGTTAGGGTTGGCGGGTGAGTTTTTTTCCGGTGCTCGGATTGGCTCACGCATGGTGTCGTTAAAGGCATCGGGGGCGTGTTATATTGTACGCAGCGTGATAAAAGGCATCGGGGGCGGAGGATCAACAGAAATGTCACTGACTCCTGTGGTTTGAATCCACGTCTGGTGAATTTAACGACTTAGTGTGTTTGGTTATTCATTGGTTTCGGCTGGAATTGTGTTTTATACTTTATACACGTTATTCTATTTGATTTAGAAAAGTCCCTCCTTTGTTTCCACGCAGGAGCTCCTTCTGTCCTCAAATGACCTGGAGGACTTGCTGGGGAAATCCAAGGACGAGACGTTGTTGGACTTCAGCCGGACTGTGAGTAGGACAGCATGGTGCAGCATCAACCTGCAGAGAAACACTGAAGCTTCTTTCAACACACGGCCAGAAAGTGATCACAACAAACAAAGCAAACATGCAGTTGCCTGGTTCCCCAGCTGCTCTGCAGAGCTGCAGCGTGGGGGGTGTGGTGTGTGTGGGGGGTGTGGTGTGGGGTGGGGTGTGTGGGGAGTGGGTGGTGTGTGGGGAGGGGGGAGTGTGGGGAGTGGGGGGGAGTGAGGGGAGTGTGTGGGGGGGAGTGTGGGGTGAGGGGGGAGTGTGGGGTGAGGGGGGAGTGTGGGGTGAGGGGGGGGAGTGTGGGGTGAGGGGGGAGTGTGGGGTGAGGGGGGAGTGTGGGGTGAGGGGGGAGTGTGGGGTGAGGGGGGAGTGTGGGGTGTGGGGGGGGTGTGGGGTGAGGGGGGAGTGTGGGGTGTGGGGGGAGTGTGGGGTGAGGGGGGAGTGTGGGGTGAGGGGGGAGTGTGGGGTGTGGGGGGGGAGTGTGGGGTGAGGGGGGAGTGTGGGGTGAGGGGGGAGTGTGGGGTGAGGGGGGAGTGTGGGGTGTGGGGGGGGAGTGTGGGGTGAGGGGGGAGTGTGGGGTGAGGGGGGAGTGTGGGGTGAGGGGGGAGTGTGGGGTGTGGGGGGGGAGTGTGGGGTGAGGGGGGAGTGTGGGGTGTGGGGGGGGAGTGTGGGGAGTGGGGGGGGTGGGTGGAGTGTGCGGGGTGTGGGGAGTGGGGGGGGAGTGTGGGGTGAGGGGGGTGTGGGGGGAGTGTGGGGGGGGAGTGTGGGGGGTGTGGGCAGCTGACCAGTCTTCACGGTGGTTGGATCCAGCTGTGGGGCAGGCAGACAGCTAGAGTCTTGTACAGCGACCGCTGGCCTGGTTTCGCATGCGTCTCTGCCTACAGAACCGCCAGTCCCAGTGTTTGGTTTCTGATGCAGGCCCGTCTGTCATTAATTAGCACTGTGGGAAGGAGCCGCAGGCCCCAACCAGCCATCCCACTCCTTATCCTTGGCTGACTCATCTACATTGCCTGTGCATTTGTGCCTAGGCCTGGACCATCTGCAAAGGGAAAAAAAGGGAGAAAAAAATCCTATTGCGATGATATTGACAGATATTGCAATTGCGATATGAGTCACGGTTTTAGTGGGAATGCCAATTTTTGCATTTCATTTCAACTGGAACAAATTTAAATAAAAATATGAGGATGTGATTTTTACTGGTGTCTGTACCAAACAAGCATGTTCTCGTATGTCTGGAGAAGATGATTTGTAGACCGGGGCATCGCTGTAGCACCACAATGCTTTGTTTAGTGGTATGTCCTGACATATTTCACCTTCATCAAAAGAAAATGGCAGCTCCTGTGATTTGGATCTTGCACTTGGGCCATATTGCGATTTCGATCATATTTCGATTAATTGCGCAGCCCGTGTGTGTGTGTGTGCGTGAGTGTGTGTGTGTGTGTGTGTGTGTGTGTGTGACACGTCACATGTCTGTGTGCCTGTGTGTCTACCTCTTGCTCAGTCTGTCTGTTCATGGGCCTGTGTGTGTTGTGGTCAAATGGCTTTGATGAATTCCACCTCATTGTTGATGTTGATGGATATTTGAGAGCCATTATCTGATCAATTCATCCATCTTGAATCCACAAGTTGCCTCAGTCACTTGTGCCATAAAGCAGAAACCATCGTTTTGGCCTCCGCACATGTTTGAAATGGGGACAGTGGGAATGAGGCAGCCCCACCTGGCACCAAGTAGATTCAGCTGGAGGGCAGTTAGATGCCGACATGTAGCATGTAGCATGTAGCATGTAGCATGTAGCACTACACCTCTTCCACATTTGAGTCTTGTGGAGAGTCAGGCTGTATGCAGGAACATTATGTGCTTTCCAGTTAGAGAAATCTACCTCAGCTGGACGTCACTTTCTCATTCTTTGTTTTTATCATCTTACTATCTTCCACTCACTGTAACTCTGTCTTTTTCTTTCTGCCTGTACCAGTGTACCCCTCTCTCTCTCTCTGTATATTTATCTCTGTTTCTTGTACTTGTGGGTAGTCTCTTTCTCTCTCTCTCTCTCTCTCTCTCTCTCTCTCTCAGCAGCAGCCTGTTTCTCATTAGACTGGACCTGTAGAGGTACAGCAGTCCCGTCTCTGGGTCTCCTCGGACTCTGCACGTTTTAAAAATAACACCAGCACATTAACAAGATCTGTTTCTCTTTTGCCGAGGTCTGCTGCCCTGTTCTTTGAAGCAGAACATTTCTGATGATGTTGTGGTTTCCTGACTTTGATGCATGTCCTGTCTGGGGCCACTGGTCCCTTGACAGGTGCCCTCTGTAGGGATGTGGCACTGCAACAGTTAATCTTCAGCTCTCCCCAGCGTGCACTAAGATATCAAACACTCGTGGAGGTCATGACCTTAGCCAAATGCATAATTACAAAGCCAGAGCAGTCAACTTCAAAATGACTTGATGGTTTTGAACCCTTATAACCTACATGTCTTTATATTAGTCACACTTATAACCTACATGTCTTTATATTAGTCACACTTATAACCTGCATGTCTTTATATTAGTCACACTTATAACCTACATGTCTTTATATTAGTCACACTTATAACCTACATGTCTTTATATTAGTCACACTTATAACCTACATGTCTTTATATTAGTCACACTTATAACCTGCATGTCTTTATATTAGTCACACTTATAACCTGCATGTCTTTATATTAGTCACACTTATAACCTGCATGTCTTTATATTAGTCACACTTATAACCTACATGTCTTTATATTAGTCACACTTATAACCTGCATGTCTTTATATTAGTCACACTTATAACCTACATGTCTTTATATTAGTCACACTTATAACCTACATGTCTTTATATTAGTCACACTTATAACCTGCATGTCTTTATATTAGTCACACTTATAACCTGCATGTCTTTATATTAGTCACACTTATAACCTGCATGTCTTTATATTAGTCACACTTATAACCTACATGTCTTTATATTAGTCACACTTATAACCTGCATGTCTTTATATTAGTCACACTTATAACCTGCATGTCTTTATATTAGTCACACTTATAACCTACATGTCTTTATATTAGTCACACTTATAACCTGCATGTCTTTATATTAGTCACACTTATAACCTACATGTCTTTATATTAGTCACACTTATAACCTACATGTCTTTATATTAGTCACACTTATAACCTGCATGTCTTTATATTAGTCACACTTATAACCTGCATGTCTTTATATTAGTCACACTTATAACCGGCATGTCTTTATATTAGTCACACTTATAACCTACATGTCTTTATATTAGTCACACTTATAACCTACATGTCTTTATATTAGTCACACTTATAACCTGCATGTCTTTATATTAGTCACACTTATAACCTACATGTCTTTATATTAGTCACACTTATAACCTGCATGTCTTTATATTAGTCACACTTATAACCTACATGTCTTTATATTAGTCACACTTATAACCTACATGTCTTTATATTAGTCACACTTATAACCTACATGTCTTTATATTAGTCACACTTATAACCTGCATGTCTTTATATTAGTCACACTTATAACCTGCATGTCTTTATATTAGTCACACTTATAACCTACATGTCTTTATATTAGTCACACTTATAACCTACATGTCTTTATATTAGTCACACTTATAACCTACATGTCTTTATATTAGTCACACTTATAACCTGCATGTCTTTATATTAGTCACACTTATAACCTACATGTCTTTATATTAGTCACACTTATAACCTACATGTCTTTATATTAGTCACACTTATAACCTGCATGTCTTTATATTAGTCACACTTATAACCTACATGTCTTTATATTAGTCACACTTATAACCTGCATGTCTTTATATTAGTCACACTTATAACCTGCATGTCTTTATATTAGTCACACTTATAACCGGCATGTCTTTATATTAGTCACACTTATAACCTACATGTCTTTATATTAGTCACACTTATAACCTACATGTCTTTATATTAGTCACACTTATAACCTACATGTCTTTATATTAGTCACACTTATAACCTGCATGTCTTTATATTAGTCACACTTATAACCTACATGTCTTTATATTAGTCACACTTATAACCTACATGTCTTTATATTAGTCACACTTATAACCTACATGTCTTTATATTAGTCACACTTATAACCTACATGTCTTTATATTAGTCACACTTATAACCTACATGTCTTTATATTAGTCACACTTATAACCTACATGTCTTTATATTAGTCACACTTATAACCTGCATGTCTTTATATTAGTCACACTTATAACCTACATGTCTTTATATTAGTCACACTTATAACCTACATGTCTTTATATTAGTCACACTTATAACCTACATGTCTTTATATTAGTCACACTTATAACCTACATGTCTTTATATTAGTCACACTTATAACCTACATGTCTTTATATTAGTCACACTTATAACCTACATGTCTTTATATTAGTCACACTTATAACCTACATGTCTTTATATTAGTCACACTTATAACCTACATGTCTTTATATTAGTCACACTTATAACCTACATGTCTTTATATTAGTCACACTTATAACCTACATGTCTTTATATTAGTCACACTTATAACCTGCATGTCTTTATATTAGTCACACTTATAACCTACATGTCTTTATATTAGTCACACTTATAACCTGCATGTCTTTATATTAGTCACACTTATAACCTACATGTCTTTATATTAGTCACACTTATAACCTGCATGTCTTTATATTAGTCACACTTATAACCTACATGTCTTTATATTAGTCACACTTATAACCTGCATGTCTTTATATTAGTCACACTTATAACCTACATGTCTTTATATTAGTCACACTTATAACCTACATGTCTTTATATTAGTCACACTTATAACCTACATGTCTTTATATTAGTCACACTTATAACCTACATGTCTTTATATTAGTCACACTTATAACCTACATGTCTTTATATTAGTCACACTTATAACCTACATGTCTTTATATTAGTCACACTTATAACCTGCATGTCTTTATATTAGTCACACTTATAACCTGCATGTCTTTATATTAGTCACACTTATAACCTACATGTCTTTATATTAGTCACACTTATAACCTACATGTCTTTATATTAGTCACACTTATAACCTACATGTCTTTATATTAGTCACACTTATAACCTGCATGTCTTTATATTAGTCACACTTATAACCTACATGTCTTTATATTAGTCACACTTATAACCTACATGTCTTTATATTAGTCACACTTATAACCTACATGTCTTTATATTAGTCACACTTATAACCTGCATGTCTTTATATTAGTCACACTTATAACCTGCATGTCTTTATATTAGTCACACTTATAACCTACATGTCTTTATATTAGTCACACTTATAACCTACATGTCTTTATATTAGTCACACTTATAACCTACATGTCTTTATATTAGTCACACTTATAACCTACATGTCTTTATATTAGTCACACTTATAACCTACATGTCTTTATATTAGTCACACTTATAACCTGCATGTCTTTATATTAGTCACACTTATAACCTGCATGTCTTTATATTAGTCACACTTATAACCTACATGTCTTTATATTAGTCACACTTATAACCTACATGTCTTTATATTAGTCACACTTATAACCTACATGTCTTTATATTAGTCACACTTATAACCTGCATGTCTTTATATTAGTCACACTTATAACCTACATGTCTTTATATTAGTCACACTTATAACCTGCATGTCTTTATATTAGTCACACTTATAACCTACATGTCTTTATATTAGTCACACTTATAACCTGCATGTCTTTATATTAGTCACACTTATAACCTACATGTCTTTATATTAGTCACACTTATAACCTACATGTCTTTATATTAGTCACACGTTTTTTTACGAGTCACTTTATTTAGTTATTTATTTATTATTTAGTCCGCCTACAGAGAGCCTACAGCCTATTTGTAACATTTCAACAGATTATTAGTTCAATTACATTATTTGAAATTCAACAGTTCAATACATATACAAAGCCAGTTTGGCTTTGTATATGTTTATTAGTTGAGACTCAATAAACACATTGTGTTTGCTTCATGTTCCTGACTGTCTGTAGGCGGACGATCCAAATCAAGTCTGACACAAATTGTAACAATTTTGTACTTGACAGAGATTTGAAAGACTCAAATGACTCATTTGAGTTTTAATGTGCGTGATAACGTGTGAGTCTCTGTGTGCTCGAGTGTGTTTGTGTGTGTGTGTGCGTGTGTGTGTGTGTGTGTGTGTGTGTGGCGGTGGTGGGGGGGGGGGGGCAGCGTGAGCATGACGTGCGCCCGCATGGGTTCGATCATTGTTTTCACGTTGAGCTTCTCCTCAGTCTCCACAGGAGGCACACCAACTTCCAGTTGGCTGCAGCGTGTTTAGTTGTATAAATAGTTAGCACAGTGCTAACAGTCGCTCCCTGAAGCTGCATCTGTCAGAGATGCAGACACACGCCTGCGCTCCTAATGTTCCCTGTTCCAGATCCTTTCACTACCTACTGTGTTTCCACTGCTTCTCTAGAGAGGCCTCTTTTATAAAACCTGTCAAACAATGGCTTCCACCTGACATGCTGAGACTTGAGCAAACGCAGGGGGGGGGGAATCAATCCATCACTTTGACACTTTTCCATGAAGTGTGTTAATCCAGCGTGGTTCATATCATACTTTCTGTAGATAAACCTGTTAATCCAGCGTGGTTCATATCATACTTTCTGTAGATAAACCTGTTAATCCAGCGTGGTTCATATCATACTTTCTGTAGATAAACCTGTTAATCCAGCGTGGTTCATATCATACTTTCTGTAGATAAACCTGTTAATCCAGCGTGGTTCATATCATACTTTCTGTAGATAAACCTGTTAATCCAGCGTGGTTCATATCATACTTTCTGTAGATAAACCTGTTAATCCAGCGTGGTTCATATCATACTTTCTGTAGATAAACCTGTTAATCCAGCGTGGTTCATATCATACTTTCTGTAGATAAACCTGTTAATCCAGCGTGGTTCATATCATACTTTCTGTAGATAAACCTGTTAATCCAGCGTGGTTCATATCATACTTTCTGTAGATAAACCTGTTAATCCAGCGTGGTTCATATCATACTTTCTGTAGATAAACCTGTTAATCCAGCGTGGTTCATATCATACTTTCTGTAGATAAACCTGTTAATCCAGCGTGGTTCATATCATACTTTCTGTAGATAAACCTGTTAATCCAGCGTGGTTCATATCATACTTTCTGTAGATAAACCTGTTAATCCAGCGTGGTTCATATCATACTTTCTGTAGATAAACCTGTTAATCCAGCGTGGTTCATATCATACTTTCTGTAGATAAACCTGTTAATCCAGCGTGGTTCATATCATACTTTCTGTAGATAAACCTGTTAATCCAGCGTGGTTCATATCATACTTTCTGTAGATAAACCTGTTAATCCAGCGTGGTTCATATCATACTTTCTGTAGATAAACCTGTTAATCCAGCGTGGTTCATATCATACTTTCTGTAGATAAACCTGTTAATCCAGCGTGGTTCATATCATACTTTCTGTAGATAAACCTGTTAATCCAGCGTGGTTCATATCATACTTTCTGTAGATAAACCTGTTAATCCAGCGTGGTTCATATCATACTTTCTGTAGATAAACCTGTTAATCCAGCGTGGTTCATATCATACTTTCTGTAGATAAACCTGTTAATCCAGCGTGGTTCATATCATACTTTCTGTAGATAAACCTGTTAATCCAGCGTGGTTCATATCATACTTTCTGTAGATAAACCTGTTAATCCAGCGTGGTTCATATCATACTTTCTGTAGATAAACCTGTTAATCCAGCGTGGTTCATATCATACTTTCTGTAGATAAACCTGTTAATCCAGCGTGGTTCATATCATACTTTCTGTAGATAAACCTGTTAATCCAGCGTGGTTCATATCATACTTTCTGTAGATAAACCTGTTAATCCAGCGTGGTTCATATCATACTTTCTGTAGATAAACCTGTTAATCCAGCGTGGTTCATATCATACTTTCTGTAGATAAACCTGTTAATCCAGCGTGGTTCATATCATACTTTCTGTAGATAAACCTGTTAATCCAGCGTGGTTCATATCATACTTTCTGTAGATAAACCTGTTAATCCAGCGTGGTTCATATCATACTTTCTGTAGATAAACCTGTTAATCCAGCGTGGTTCATATCATACTTTCTGTAGATAAACCTGTTAATCCAGCGTGGTTCATATCATACTTTCTGTAGATAAACCTGTTAATCCAGCGTGGTTCATATCATACTTTCTGTAGATAAACCTGTTAATCCAGCGTGGTTCATATCATACTTTCTGTAGATAAACCTGTTAATCCAGCGTGGTTCATATCATACTTTCTGTAGATAAACCTGTTAATCCAGCGTGGTTCATATCATACTTTCTGTAGATAAACCTGTTAATCCAGCGTGGTTCATATCATACTTTCTGTAGATAAACCTGTTAATCCAGCGTGGTTCATATCATACTTTCTGTAGATAAACCTGTTAATCCAGCGTGGTTCATATCATACTTTCTGTAGATAAACCTGTTAATCCAGCGTGGTTCATATCATACTTTCTGTAGATAAACCTGTTAATCCAGCGTGGTTCATATCATACTTTCTGTAGATAAACCTGTTAATCCAGCGTGGTTCATATCATACTTTCTGTAGATAAACCTGTTAATCCAGCGTGGTTCATATCATACTTTCTGTAGATAAACCTGTTAATCCAGCGTGGTTCATATCATACTTTCTGTAGATAAACCTGTTAATCCAGCGTGGTTCATATCATACTTTCTGTAGATAAACCTGTTAATCCAGCGTGGTTCATATCATACTTTCTGTAGATAAACTTGTTAATCCAGCGTGGTTCATATCATACTTTCTGTAGATAAACCTGTTAATCCAGCGTGGTTCATATCATACTTTCTGTAGATAAACCTGTTAATCCAGCGTGGTTCATATCATACTTTCTGTAGATAAACCTGTTAATCCAGCGTGGTTCATATCATACTTTCTGTAGATAAACCTGTTAATCCAGCGTGGTTCATATCATACTTTCTGTAGATAAACCTGTTAATCCAGCGTGGTTCATATCATACTTTCTGTAGATAAACCTGTTAATCCAGCGTGGTTCATATCATACTTTCTGTAGATAAACCTGTTAATCCAGCGTGGTTCATATCATACTTTCTGTAGATAAACCTGTTAATCCAGCGTGGTTCATATCATACTTTCTGTAGATAAACCTGTTAATCCAGCGTGGTTCATATCATACTTTCTGTAGATAAACCTGTTAATCCAGCGTGGTTCATATCATACTTTCTGTAGATAAACCTGTTAATCCAGCGTGGTTCATATCATACTTTCTGTAGATAAACCTGTTAATCCAGCGTGGTTCATATCATACTTTCTGTAGATAAACCTGTTAATCCAGCGTGGTTCATATCATACTTTCTGTAGATAAACCTGTTAATCCAGCGTGGTTCATATCATACTTTCTGTAGATAAACCTGTTAATCCAGCGTGGTTCATATCATACTTTCTGTAGATAAACCTGTTAATCCAGCGTGGTTCATATCATACTTTCTGTAGATAAACCTGTTAATCCAGCGTGGTTCATATCATACTTTCTGTAGATAAACCTGTTAATCCAGCGTGGTTCATATCATACTTTCTGTAGATAAACCTGTTAATCCAGCGTGGTTCATATCATACTTTCTGTAGATAAACCTGTTAATCCAGCGTGGTTCATATCATACTTTCTGTAGATAAACCTGTTAATCCAGCGTGGTTCATATCATACTTTCTGTAGATAAACCTGTTAATCCAGCGTGGTTCATATCATACTTTCTGTAGATAAACCTGCCAACGCTTTCTTATGAAATGGCTCTGCCCTTGCTGGCATTTCCATGTCCTAGCAGAGCCTCATGTTAGCTAATGCTGGCTATCGTGTCACTTCTTTTAACCATGAAGTTCAGTGTCATACTGTACGTCTGAGAGTAGCTTGGACCAAAACATACAATCTTCTGCCTTGTGTTGACATTATAGATTTTTTATTTTTTTTACACTAAAGGACTATATATATATATATATATATATATATATATATATATATATATATATATATATATATTTAAGCAATATCACACGAGAGGGAGTGCATTGTTGGCTAATATTGGCACTGCTGTGATTCGGTCGCAGGCACGAGGCCGCAGGCCGAGTGCCGTAGATAATCACAGCAGTGCCAATATTAGACAACAATGCACGACCTCGAGTGTGATATTGCTTTTATACAACAGTTCTATTAAACAAAGCTGATTAAAAAAATGACAAAAAGCTGAGAAAATAGATGATTTCTGTATTTATTCCTCCGCCAACAAAAATAGTACCCCCAGCTTTCCCTTTGCAGAAAATGTAGCCTAATCAGCCTAATTAACTGCAGGCTGTCTACTTTACTACTGTCTACTCTACAGCTGTGAAGCATTTTGTTGATTAGGGCAGCTGTGAAGCGGAGTGATCTACACACAGTGAAGCGCCAGTGCATTATCATGAAATATAGGCACTCGTAGGATCCCTCTTGTCCAATCAAATTGCTCGGCCGGAACTACCTGTTGTATAAATATATATATATATATATATATATATATACCATTATTTATACAGGGGGAGTCTCACTGAGAGCAATGCTCTCTTTTTCAGGAGCGCCCTGTTCATTCACACCTGGTAGCTGACATGCAAGTCAAATAAGTAACATGTTGGAGAGTAATTCATTTTCTCACAGATAATCCAGAATTATTGTGCAATTGAGAAGCTATTGGCCATTTGACAAAACCCATGGGATTAAACAAGAAGGGGGGAAAAACATTGACAACAAGACTAAGGCTTAAGATCAGATTCAATTCAGAAACATCAATGACATACTGTACTGTCAATAACAAGCTTGGCAGCTGGGAGCATCTCGGGGAAGAGTTGAACAGCTGTAAGCGTTTTTCTATGACAGTCCTGGATCTTCATCTTTTAGAAACACTTATTGAGAAGACAAAGCGTTTGGAGGAGGAAGATGTTACAAGTCATCTGTTTACCATCTTAGAGAAGAGGACTACTGAATGAGCAGATTGATGCTGTAGCTTCGGCGTTGAGAACAACATGTACTGATAAGGTCATTTGCTATCATGTAATTGAAATGTAAGGATTATGTTAAATAAGACACATTTAGATCTTTGATTAAAAAATGTGTTGAAGTGTGCTTCTAGTTGCATAGATAGATCTTTATTATAAATAAAGCATTTTTACAACTTTTTTAGGGGAGAAGAATTGTTGAGGTTGTAACACATCTGAGTAGTTTGTGACGTTTTAGCATTACATCATAGACACTTTTATTTAGCATTTTGTGATGTATTTTGTCTTCTTTCTCACACTAATGATGGAGATGTAATGTATAATTTTGATGCATCAATGACCATAATAGCACGTTTCTGTCTCTCTGCA
>NC_139627.1:7580172-7650172 GCF_964638095.1 Poromitra crassiceps
AGCACTGCAATATAATAATAATATATAATATAATATAATATAATAATAATATATAATAGCACTGCAATATAATAATAATATATAATATAATATAATATAATAATAATATATAATAGCACTGCAATATAATAATAATATATAATATAATATAATATAATGGTCAAACGCGATAAGACGGTGATCACAGCAGACACGTTTCTGGCTTTGCAGGCTGTGTGCTGTAAATGTGACCAGGACAATCACATAGACGAGAGATAATATAACACACATGTAGTTCACTTAGTGGTTGATGAACACATTCAAATATGATGTAGGTTACTTACACAGCCATGCATGCATGTTTGTTGTGTTTGTAGGCTTGGGCGATACCAATAATATACAGTAAGCAATGCAATGAGGGCAACAGGGCAGGCTGTGCAAAACTGTGAAAGAAAGGGGGAGGGGGGTAAATTTTTTGATATCGCGATATTCTGCAAATATTGTGATATTTGGCAAATATTCAGTATGATCCCAAATCGGCCCAAGCGTTGCTTACAGTAGTAGCCTAACCCAACCCAAGTCTGATACTTGCCTGCTGCTGGTTAGGCAGAATTTCGGATCGCATGACACAAGACTCATCTGTTGAATCCTTTTATTTTAAAGTCTTATAGCCTACATGACCATTCAGGACAGTTCTAGGCATCTAAAGATTGATATGGCCTCGACCACGTCAGACTACATATTCAGAGAAACTTGAATAGTGTTAGCTAACGTGTTACTTTCTCCCTCCACCTTCCGCTCCGCCCACAAAAAATATCATCATGTTGAACATTGAAAGGGGTCTATAGCCACATACTGCAGGAGCAAAATCACAGGAACTGTTCTCACACTTTATACTTATTCAGTCCTATTTTAAATGACGTGCAGGGATGTTAGGTTAGGGTTAGGATGTGTTAGGGTTAGGATGTGTTAGGGTTAGGATGTGTTAGGGTTAGGATGTAGGGTTAGGGTAGGGTTAGGGTTAGGGTTAGGGTTAGGGTTAGGGTTAGGATGTGTTAGGGTTAGGATGTGTTAGGGTTAGGATGTGTTAGGGTTAGGATGTGTTAGGGTTAGGATGTGTTAGGGTTAGGATGTGTTAGGGTTAGGATGTGTTAGGGTTAGGATGTGTTAGGGTTAGGATGTGTTAGGGTTAGGATGTGTTAGGGTTAGGATGTGTTAGGGTTAGGATGTGTTAGGGTTAGGATGTGTTAGGGTTAGGATGTGTTAGGGTTAGGATGTGTTAGGGTTAGGATGTGTTAGGGTTAGGGATGTGTTAGGGTTAGGATGTGTTAGGGTTAGGATGTGTTAGGGTTAGGATGTGTTAGGGTTAGGATGTGTTAGGGTTAGGATGTGTTAGGGTTAGGATGTGTTAGGGTTAGGATGTGTTAGGGTTAGGATGTGTTAGGGTTAGGATGTGTTAGGGTTAGGATGTGTTAGGGTTAGGATGTGTTAGGGTTAGGATGTGTTAGGGTTAGGATGTGTTAGGGTTAGTGGATGTGTGCTGTACTGTAGTTGACTGAATGTCACTTGGAGGTTGTCGCCTTCATAAAATGTTTTTAATATAGATGTTTTAGTCTCATATGGTGTTGAGCAAACAATTACAACTGCTAACGATCAATCAACCACACAGCGAAACACTTTCAACCTGCACATCCGGCACGCTGGGCACCCTAGAACGGTTGGCACGGCAGGAAGACAAAACAACACAAATGTGTCGGAACAAACCATCAGGGGCCGGTTGCACCAACTGGTCTTAACTATGCCTGGTCGTAACTCCTACGTCGGTCTTAGTTAAGACCAGTCTTTAGAGTGGATTTACGCCTGTTGCACCAACACGGCTTACTCTGGTCTTAACTACGCTGGTCGTAGCAATGCGCGTTCATGTGAATTGTCGGGGAATGCCCTCTGATTGGCCCACATGTGCCTCGCGCCGTCACCCACTACTGTATGTGCGTCACTACACCCTCCCTCCTCCCACCCCCCTCCTCCTGTGGAAGCCCCGGGGGAAAATGGCGGCGGCGATTAGTGTCAGGGAGTCTGAATGAAATTGAATGTAACGTTCCCAATTCTATGTATTACATTCTAAAAAAGTAACGGCAACATTTGGGAAGGCTAAGCCACACAACTAGTTAGTTATAATCTAACGTCGTGCTTTCAAAGACGGCGAACTGGCGGTGTTACGACGATGACGGTCAAAAAGGTCTCCGCGGAGATCTCTGCTACGCCTCCTCCTGACGAGGCGTAGGAGTTACGCCTGGTCTTAGTGAAAATAAGGCTTAAGTCGTCTTGGTGCAACCGGCGTAGCTGTTAGGTCGTAAAGTTACGACCAACTTAGCTTAAGACCAGTGTAAGACCAGTTGGTGCAACCGGCCCCAGAGCTGTAACAGGAGGGGATGGGTGTCAGAGTGAGAGACCATCAGAGCTGTAACAGGAGGGGATGGGAGTCAGAGTGAGAGACCATCAGAGCTGTAACAGGAGGGGATGGGTGTCAGAGTGAGAGACCATCAGAGCTGTAACAGGAGGGGGGTGGGAGTCAGAGTGAGAGACCATCAGAGCTGTAACAGGAGGGGGGTGGGTGTCAGAGTGAGAGACCATCAGAGCTGTAACAGGAGGGGATGGGTGTCAGAGTGAGAGACCATCAGAGCTGTAACAGGAGGGGGGGTGGGAGTCAGAGTGAGAGACCATCAGAGCTGTAACAGGAGGGGATGGGTGTCAGAGTGAGAGACCATCAGAGCTGTAACAGGAGGGGGGGTGGGAGTCAGAGTGAGAGACCATCAGAGCTGTAACAGGAGGGGATGGGTGTCAGAGTGAGAGACCATCAGAGCTGTAACAGGAGGGGGGGTGGGAGTCAGAGTGAGAGACCATCAGAGCTGTAACAGGAGGGGGGTGGGTGTCAGAGTGAGAGACCATCAGAGCTGTAACAGGAGGGGGGTGGGAGTCAGAGTGAGAGACCATCAGAGCTGTAACAGGAGGGGATGGGTGTCAGAGTGAGAGACCATCAGAGCTGTAACAGGAGGGGGGGTGGGAGTCAGAGTGAGAGACCATCAGAGCTGTAACAGGAGGGGGGTGGGAGTCAGAGTGAGAGACCATCAGAGCTGTAACAGGAGGGGGGGTGGGAGTCAGAGTGAGAGACCATCAGAGCTGTAACAGGAGGGGGGTGAGAGTCAGAGCATGTCGGAACAAACCATCAGAGCTGTAACAGGAGGGGGGTGGGAGTCAGAGTGACATACCATCAGAGCTGTAACAGGAGGGGGGTGGGAGTCAGAGTGAGAGACCATCAGAGCTGTAACAGGAGGGGGGTGAGAGTCAGAGCATGTCGGAACAAACCATCAGAGCTGTAACAGGAGGGGGGTGGGAGTCAGAGTGAGAGACCATCAGAGCTGTAACAGGAGGGGGGTGGGAGTCAGAGTGAGAGACCATCAGAGCTGTAACAGGAGGGGGGTGGGAGTCAGAGTGAGAGACCATCAGAGCTGTAACAGGAGGGGGGTGAGAGTCAGAGTGAGAGACCATCAGAGCTGTAACAGGAGGGGGGTGGGAGTCAGAGTGAGAGACCATCAGAGCTGTAACAGGAGGGGGGTGAGAGTCAGAGTGAGAGACCATCAGAGCTGTAACAGGAGGGGGGTGAGAGTCAGAGTGAGAGACCATCAGAGCTGTAACAGGAGGGGGGTGAGAGTCAGAGTGAGAGACCATCAGAGCTGTAACAGGAGGGGGGTGAGAGTCAGAGTGAGAGACCATCAGAGCTGTAACAGGAGGGGGGTGAGAGTCAGAGTGAGAGACCATCAGAGCTGTAACAGGAGGGGGGTGGGAGTCAGAGTGAGAGACCATCAGAGCTGTAACAGGAGGGGGGTGGGAGTCAGAGTGAGAGACCATCAGAGCTGTAGCAGGAGGGGGGTGAGAGTCAGAGTGAGAGACCATCAGAGCTGTAACAGGAGGGGGGTGAGAGTCAGAGTGAGATACCATCAGAGCTGTAACAGGAGGGGGGTGAGAGTCAGAGTGAGATACCATCAGAGCTGTAACAGGAGGGGGGTGAGAGTCAGAGTGAGAGACCATCAGAGCTGTAACAGGAGGGGGGTGAGAGTCAGAGTGAGAGACCATCAGAGCTGTAACAGGAGGGGGGTGGGAGTCAGAGACTGTGTATGCGAAAAAGCTAATATAAAACAACCCCATCACATCACGGTGGAATGGATTTAATCTGGAACTAATGGAAAAGCACATTTGTGGGGTTTCCTTTGAGCATCAAAGACTAAGTAAAGGGCACATTCCACTGAGAGCGAATGAGTGCTAAATAAAAACACAAATAGAGAGGGGAATTCTGCCTGAAATTGGCTGTAAAACAGGCATTATGCTCTCCTTCCCATCTGAACGACATGTTTATTAAGAAACGGGAAGGTTCTGCACATTGTCAACCTTTTGTTTCATGCCCCCAGCTATTGGCTGAGCCGTCAAAATAATAATTTTGTGGCTTCCTTGACAAACGTTAGTGGTTGACGATTCGTAACTGGTTCCAATATAAAATGAGATAATTACAGAAGAAGAGCTGGGAAGCCTTGAAATCAGGGAGGATGAGGGGAAGGAGCGGATGAGGATGGAGGATGCAGAGAGGAGAGGAGAGGAGAGGAGAGCATAGAGAGGAAGAAAGGGATGAGGAGGTCTTGGTTCAAATGAATTAAATGAATGCATGAATCTCTCCAACAGACTTTTTCAATCGGTGCTGGTACTGTATCATGTTGCCTGCGTCCAGACCTTCTGGTCTGCCATCGTGACATGCAACAGCCATTTCCTCGGTCGAAAGAACGACTTGTCCAATGAGTGCAGAGGGGGACTAACGACTAGCCAATCAGCATCAATACATAAACAGCACAACGGGCGGGACTAACGCTGTTTTCAAGTGTGCCGAGGAGGAGTAAGAACAACAATGGCGGCTGCCATAGATCAGATAGAGGCTGCTATCGAGGCTGTTTAAAATGGATTCAAAGTACCAGTTACTTTGAAATCCGAACAGCACTCTGCTTTCAAGACCTTTATTCAAAGGGGAGATGGTTATCTTTGTGTTCTCCTGACTGGAGACTCATGTGATTGGTTAGGTCCTGACTGGAGACTCGTGTGATTGGTTAGGTCCTGACTGGAGACTCGTGTGATTGGTTAGGTCCTGACTGGAGACTCGTGTGATTGGTTAGGTCCTGACTGGAGACTTGTGTGATTGGTTAGGTCCTGACTGGAGACTCGTGTGATTGGTTAGGTCCTGACTGGAGACTTTGTGTGATTGGTTAGGTCCTGACTGGAGACTTTGTGTGATTGGTTAGGTCCTGACTGGAGACTTCATGTGATTGGTTAGGTCCTGACTGGAGACTTTGTGTGATTGGTTAGGTCCTGACTGGAGACTCGTGTGATTGGTTAGGTCCTGACTGGAGACTTTGTGTGATTGGTTAGGTCCTGACTGGAGACTTGTGTGATTGGTTAGGTCCTGACTGGAGACTTCATGTGATTGGTTAGGTCCTGACTGGAGACTTGTGTGATTGGTTAGGTCCTGACTGGAGACTCGTGTGATTGGTTAGGTCCTGACTGGAGACTCGTGTGATTGGTTAGGTCCTGACTGGAGACTTGTGTGATTGGTTAGGTCCTGACTGGAGACTTCGTGTGATTGGTTAGGTCCTGACTGGAGACTTGTGTGATTGGTTAGGTCCTGACTGGAGACTCGTGTGATTGGTTAGGTCCTGAGTGGAGACTCATGTGATTGGTTAGGTCCTGACTGGAGACTCGTGTGATTGGTTAGGTCCTGACTGGAGACTTGTGTGATTGGTTAGGTCCTGACTGGAGACTCGTGTGATTGGTTAGGTCCTGACTGGAGTGGAGACTCGTGTGATTGGTTAGGTCCTGACTGGAGACTCGTGTGATTGGTTAGGTCCTGACTGGAGACTCGTGTGATTGGTTAGGTCCTGACTGGAGACTTGTGTGATTGGTTAGGTCCTGACTGGAGACTCGTGTGATTGGTTAGGGGAAATGGATTGGAATTCGCGCTCATGGAAATCGGTTAGACAGGGGCCGATGCCAGACTAGAAGATGCAGCGTAATGAGATGAGGTATGATAGAGAAAACTTAAGGAAAGAGGTTAGCTCCTCCCACCCTTTATTTACCACACCAAGCTAACAACATGTCACCTCACACACGAGGCTTGGTCAGGTCTACATGATGTGAGGGACAGTCCCATTATATAATATAGAATTAGACCATTTTCATAATCTTCTCTACTCTTTTTAATTACCTTTTTTCATAATTGTATTGATTGATGATTGTGAACATAATGATTAACTCATTCAGGGCCAGTTTAGGACTGCCAATATTTAGCACAGGCCAAAGATTTTCATAATTGTTGGTCATCTTTCAAGACCCACAGTAAATTATCTATTAGCACCAGAGTGATTTGCAATACCTCAAAATGAAGATGTACGTCTCTGGGTTCACCAGGAAAAAAAAAGTGAGCTTTTAGCATGTTCTGTACTCTACTTATAGCCATTTATATACACCCTGTTTTCCCCCAAAAGTTCTCCCAGAGAAAATGAACAGGAGAAAAGGCAATTTTTGTAAAAGGGCACAATCTCAGGCATAACTCACTCTCAATTCTTTTATTTTGAACTGTATTGACATCAGACATGTAAATATTATTCGTTAGGACACAAATGACAAAAAAAAAATATATATATATATATATATATATATACACATGAAGTGCTTTTTTTTTACATTCAACAATACAGTTTACTCGGTGTGAGTGTGCAGACAGACAGACAGACAGACAGACACACCGACAGACAGACAGACAGACAGACAGACAGACAGACACACACACACACACACACACACACACACACACACACACACGATCCCCCTTTTAGATTTCTAACGCAACATAGGATAAGCAATAACCACGCCCTGTGGCGCTGGGATTGGCCAGGAGCAACACTGGAGGGCACGCAGCCCAGCGATTTCATGAACCAACTGAAGAGCTCTTGAGAAGGACAGCGGGCTGCTGTGAGTGCCTTCTGCCCGCTGCTGCCTAGCTGTTCCTGTGTTTATTTTTGATTTGTTCTGGTACACCCGTCCTCGTCCATGTCTCCCTGTCATATCAACTCTGCTATTTGATCGTTCCCGTTTTCCCCTCGGCTATTCAACACGTCCTCACCGCCCTCGCAAACTGATCGATCATTTCCTCATTCCTCCGATGATCAAACACATCTCTTGATTACTTTCTCCCGTTTTCTCCTGGCTGGCACAGAGGAAGGCGACTCCAGCTCGTGCAGCGCGCCGAGGGCGTTTCAATGGCGTTTCTCCTGTCTGCACAAGGAAGCGTTACCCGTTCTCTGCTTTTCCTCTTGCTCAATTTCAAAACAACAGCTGCGGTATGTGTTTGATCGCGTGCTGTCGGCTACCCTTTGAAGGCAGGGACCTGTGTCTGTGTCACAGGCTGGGCAAGTGTTTGCTGCAGGCGCTGCACCAATAAAAACAAAAACACGTCAAACACGTCATTGGCGGGGAGGGCTATTTCTGATAACACGTCAAAGACGTCATTGGCGGTGAATGAGTTAAATGTATTCTTGCTCTACTATTATTTATTTATGTATTTATTTATTTACTTTTATACTATTTTATACTATTTTTTGTGAATAATCTTCTAGGCCTGGGAGTTACTGTAAGTTCCCATAGCCTAAACCCTTCAGTTGGAGAGCCCATAATATCGTAGAGGGACTACCCCTGTTCTAGAGGGACTACCCCTCACATCATGTAGACCTGACAAAGCCTCCTGAGTCCTGCATGAGGTGAAACCTTATTGTTTGTTGTGGTAAATAAAGCATGGGCGGAGCATTATATTGTGCGGTCAAAAACAGGCTCTTGCCCAGGTTGTTTGTTTGGTTGTGGTCACCAGGCAGCACAGCACCCTGTCTGTCTGTCTGTCTGTCTGTCTGTCTGTCTGTCTGTCTGTCTGTCTGTCTCTCTGTCTGTCTGTCTGTCTGTCTGTCTGTCTGTCTCTCTCTCTGTCTGTCTGTCTGTCTGTCGGTCGTCAGGGCCTTCAGCCCCGACATGCTCTGGCTCATCATGTTCCTCTCTCACACTGTAATTTAGTACAGGGTGCATCTACGCTGCGGAGATAAATCACACGTGCCAAATGCCAGGTGATGCTGAGTTGTCATAAGAAAGCTACATCAGCAGCTTACCCTCTCTTCACCTCTCCCCCGACACGCTACATGCTACATCAGCAGCTTAGCCTCTCTTCATCTGACACAACAGAAATCCACACGCTCACTGCAGCAGGTCTCTTCTGGCTCCTAAAATTCAGTGAGCTTGACTTTGTCAGTGCCGAGTGCAGACAGACAGCGGGGGATCTCTGCAAGCCATTATGCGGTGGGGAGGACTAAGATGTGCCGGGAAGTTGTTTAGGAATTGAAAGAGATCATTGATGATATCCCCCCACACACATCTGCCCTGCAGTCTCCAGGCACCCACAGAGGGTCTGTTCACCCCAAACCAACCTCCCTGTGCTCCCACAGAGGGTCTGTTCACCTCAAACCAACCTCCCTGTGCTCTCGCTCGGTTAGGAGACCATCTCTCCTTTTGTTCCTAATAGACATGAAGTAATTCTTCCTCGTGTCAAGTCGGAAAAAAATCAAGTCGACCGCAGAGAATCTGTGACCACGCCCCCGCGGTGTGACCACGCCCCGCGGTGTTCTCTCAACTGTGGTTGTTTTATTGAGCCTTATTCCTGCCTCCAGAACACGTCATCGATGTGGCCTCCTCTCATTCACATGGCTCAGTTTGGGGCTTGTGAGGGTTAACCCACAAAGAAAGATGGTGGGGATTCCCTCACATGTTTCTCCATTCTGCTCGCAGGCTCTTCACTCACACTTCACAGATGGAAGAATGATGAGTTTGAGTTCCTCATGATGTTGATGTTGTGGTTCCTCTGTTGTTCCAAGCTAGCTGTGCTCAGATGTTCACTCTCGCCCTCAATCGACTTTGCTTAGATGAGGGCCGAGGAACCATGTGGATGTTCACTCACTGATGGTGTGTTTGCATGCAATGACTTTTTGTGAGCGAGAAGGATAGTAGATTCACTGGCAAGGACCACGCCAGAACAACCTATTCAAGGTGTCAAGGTTGAGTGAAGATTGAGATGTGTCTGTGTTGAGGTGTAAGTGAAGGTGAAGGAGGATGTCATCTGTTCTGTTGTGGTCTGGCTGGTCTGGGAGGACGACCGTGCAGAAGAGCAGCCAGGTGGAGTGAGACTCAGAGTCTGTCTCATCTGAGACAAACAGGAGGGCAGAATGGGTTCACCAGGTATAAGTCAGTTTATCAGGTGATTAGAAGAGTGGTTAGAGGAGTGGTTGAGGCGTGGCGTTAACACATTAACTCCCATCAGTAGATCATTCTTTTGGGGGGGGAAATATTTTTTTGGCATTTGTGAAATATAAATTATAATTCTTTGACTGCACTACCTTCCTCTCATTCATTTTATTGCTATTTAAATTCTCACTCTCTCACATAAACTCGGAGACAACAGTTTACAGGGGCTGCCCCAGGGTTAATGGGTTGGGCTAAGGTGTGCGTGCGCTACATGCACGCGGATCTCCCACCTACTGTATGCCAGAATGGATGTATTGTTTATACAAGATGTGAGGTGGCTGCTATTACAGTGGAAGGGTGTGTCCCCAGTAGGTGTGTGGGTGTGTCTGCTGAGAGCTGGATCAGCCTCCCCTCCTGCAGTCTGCCTGCCTGTTGGTACAATGTGAACAGACTGGATTAAATACAGACTGACCTGTGTCTCCTGCAGTCAAAAGACTGGATTAGGATTAAATACAGACTGACCCGTGTCTCCTGCAGTCATGCACGGCCATCGGTGGTACTTGGTGCTGGGATGTCTGCTGCTGGATTTAGATGGATTGCATGTGCAGGGCCGGAGGCTTCTGAAAGGAAAGGTACTGCCTGGTTCCGGCTCGGTCCACACGCTGCATTTATGGCTGTAGAATTTCCATTCTGTTATGAATGTTATTATGTAAAGCTACTTAATGCTCTGCAGAGCATTGCAGTGATTCATATAAAATGTCTGTTCTATATTGTTGCATACATGCTTTAAAGTGAAATAGGCTTATGCCAATGCTACTTTGACTCTGTTTCCATGAACACGGTTACTTGTTTGCTTGCAGTTGACATATTGGAAAGTCTGAGTCATATTGATAGACAGTAAATCAGCCTTTATGACTGCACACATTAGCACAAGCCTTTGATGTTCGCACAATGGAGAGATGAAGATTTCTCTGAATCTCATCTAAAGTTGTTACTAGGGATGTTCATTTTGAACAATTTCCATAATCCAAAATCGGGAAAATTAACGATCAATTATCGATTATCGATAGCTAATAATAATAATATTTTTTTTTTTACTCTGGTCTGGTAATAACGTTGCACATTCTCGGCCAGCTATAATGGCGATGCCGCTGTGTAGTAAGAATATCAGACACTAGCGCTGTGGCCAGGTAAACAAACATGTCAGGTTACATGATGTAAGGCAAGTGGCGTCTTCCAGCTTAGCTGACAGCACAAGAGTCAAATCAACAGGCCTGACGGCCGGAACACACATCTTGCGTGTGCTGTGCGTCTGCGTGGCGTCTGCGTGGCGTTTTCATTTCGGTTCCCATGTTAACAGGTTACAGCAGCCACACCACCGGCATCAGACGCGCGTCTCAGGCGCGTGTCTTGCGAGCGTGAGACGCGCGTCATCTAGAGAATAGAAGCGAAGCCTATTTTTTCAGCTTTCCGCGTGCGTGTCTCTAGCGTCTCTACAGAAATACACATTAAAAATGACCTATTTCTGTTCATAATCATATCATACAAGCACTATTTTCAAAGCAGACATAATAACTGTTAGCAGAGTGGGTTAATGCAGCAGTTCTCGCGTGCACTCCCAGAGCAGCAGCAAGACGGAGGAAATAATATACACGAGGAACAGTTTCTCTTTCTCTGTGGTTCTTCTCCCATGGAGCTGTTTATTGACACTGACACTGGGTCAGAGACACACACACACATACATACGTTTTCCGTGCATGTCATTGGCTGTAACCACCTGTGTTGCATTCAGGTAACATCCTAAATTACAATGTTATACAATTGAGAGCATATTCTCTTTTATATCAACAATAAAATTCTCACAACATTTCCGTGTTTATTTCTCTGGGCGAATTTGCGGCATATATTTTTTGACTCTGGTTGCCAATCAAGGCTCGTTTTGATTTGAGAGGAGAGGATGAGCTGAGCTCACAGCTGCAGTTCTCCTGCCCTCTGAAAACCAGATAGGCTACAACGTGGCTTCGTTCCTCCCCTCCCCACCACACACACACACACACACACACACACAAATCATACTGCCTCGATTCTGAAGTGAGCCCAAGCGATCTTCAGTTAAAATCATCATTGTATTGTTTATAGCAAATTTAATAAATGGTAAACTCTATAGGAAGATAGTTGGCAGACAGGCAGCAGCGCAGCAGCTGCACGCACCAGCCACGCTGCCTGTGTGGATGCCGCGGGCGTGCCAGCCGCAGCAAGCATGCCACGCACACGCACACGCCACGCACATGCAAGATGTGTGTCCCGGCCGTGAGCCTCACTAAGGTCCGCAGACCGCTGGGTGCGTTTGTTTGTGTCCCCGGCGCATGCCGGTGTGAATTCCCCATGTTTAAAACAGTTTTGTTGGCGCAAAGGCCCGTGCCCAGCCAGAAAACTAGAGACTATATGAAGCTCCACCTCACGTTAGTCGGCTGTGCAATGGAGTGGGGCGAGGAGGAACGAATTCCACACAAACCTACTCCACACAAAAAAAATTTTTTTTATAATAATAATAGTAATAATCGATCAAAATTCCACATGATCAATTCAATTCCTTAACGATCAATTATCGATTTTCGATAATTGATGAACATCCCTAGTTGTTACAGTAGATGCTTGTGAGCGACTTGGCTCAGGTTTATAGTATGCATACACAACACATATAGCGGTATTGCGGTATTTGGTGGACACACCCCATCACCCCCACAATACTGACCACCTCAACCTCGCTACCTGTTTATGTTCACAGCTGCTGGCTGCTGGTTAGTTTCACCTCCGTTCAAAGTTTCTGCCATGTGGCTCCAACGTCGGTTGTGTCCTTCTAAAGGCTGAATTATGCTCACCCTGCCGTGAAGGGCGCGGGGGTGGAGCGAGGGCCGGGCGCGTCAAATGACGTAAATTTGTTGGGCGTGGTTATTCGCTAGCTCCGTCTGGCGCTCGCCTTGTGCCTGATTTTTTTTCTAACAGCGCGAGCAGCGCACGGCTTCTCTCCAAACATGTCCGCTTTCAAGCCACTGAACCCTGAACACAGAGCTGTGTTTTCGCCACATTTCTTGACCCATGTGGTAGGCTATAAACTTTGATTTGCAACTGTTTGTTTTTAGTAATTTCACCAAGTAAATGTGTTGTGTATACATGTGATGTTTTTTCTATATGTTCAGAGCATTATTGAGAGAGATTAAAAGCATCACAGAGTAGGCTATCAGGGCTGAGAAGTAAAACGGCTTTCAGTAAAAACAAGTTTGGTGATTTGATTCCTTCATGTGCTGATGTGCGGTCGTTTGAGAGTGAAAGCGCACTCAGTACTGCACATAATAGCGTTTCATTGCGACTTTTCACGGGCTGTTCTCACCATTGTACAATACATGCTGATCACTTTCTGAGTATAATGGCATCTGCCCCAGCGCGAGGTCTGCACGGAGACTCGCGGGGCCCCACCCCACGGAGCTTTGCTCGAGTATAAGAGCACCTTTAGGGTTGGGACGATATATCGAAATACAATAGAACGCAATACAAACATGTAATAATAGTGGATCAGAAAAATAAATTGTGATCTCAGTTCCATTTTATTCTGCTGTTCATTCGCAAATGAGACGGCTTGACCATCAACATTTCACAAACTCTCCATCCAGATGATCTGAGATTGACACTTTGATCCAGATGATCTGATTGACACTTTGATCCACATGATCTTATTGACACTTTGTAATGGCATTTTTACATTGTTTACATTCTAGCAAGCAAATTCCATCGCTAGAAGGATTTGTTGCTCAGAAATCAACATTCTGCAGTCAGACTTTTGTTGAGATGTAACTTTTATTTGTTACATTGTGTCGTGGTTGCATTGAAGCATGAACCCGTTCACGTATCGAATAGTATGATGAGATCAACACTCCTCGTCCTTTTCATTTGTTGTTACATTTCATTATGGTAATCATGAATAGATGTTCTTCACAATCTTCTAATGATGATTATTATACTTGCACCAACCTCTGCAATATTTACAATATTCATCCCTATTCGTGAAATATCAGATGTGGTCAATCATAGATTTTTCCAGGTCTAATTTACCTCCTGCTGCTTGTAAGACCCAGCCAGTCTGACAGAGGCTGCATACCTTTGTGTGTGTGTGTGTGTGTGTGTGTGTGTGTGTGTGTGTGTGTGTGTGTCCAGCCAGTCTGACAGAGGCTGCATACCTGTGTCTCGCCTAGATTTACAGACCGTGCCTTTTGATTAGGCCTTTGTGTGTGTGTGTGTGTGTGTGTGTGTGTCCTGTTCTGTTGTGTGTGTGTGTGTGTGTGTGTGTCCTGTTCTGTTGTGTGTGTGTGTGTGTGTGTGTGTGTGTGTGTGTGTGTGTGTGTGTGTGTGTGTGTGTGTGTGTGTGTGTGTGTGTGTGTGTGTGTCCTGTTCTGTTGTGTGTGTGTGTGTGTATGTGTGTGTGTGTGTGTATAGCACTTTAGCCTGCAGCAGCGTGTAAGGCTATTAGCCCTCTGTACAGTCTCAGTGTGTGCAGCCTGTAAGAGATCAGCTGTCAACTACACATGCATAGAGACTTAAGGACCTGCATGTGTTTGTGCTGATGGAGGAACACGCTGATTTGTAATAGAAATTCATCTGGTCCAGGTTGTGCTCAGCTGGTCCAGGTTGTGCTCAGCTGGTCCAGGTTGTGCTCAGCTGGTCCAGGTTGTGCTCGGCTGACAGGTTGTGCTCAGCTGACATTTGCCCCTAATTTGATGTTACTGGATTTTCCCACGAATGTTTGTTGAGAGTTGTAGACAAAAAAATGTCTGCGCAACGATCTTTGTTTTCCATTGGTGGAAGATTGTCACAGATCCTTTGCTTTCATAAATAAATGTTGAAATGTCCTGATAGAGGATATAGTTTACTTCATTTACTTTACTATCAGTTACACATAGAGTCCTCTTTATGTCCTGCTAGGAAACATCCCATCTTGGAAGTGTTATCCTCTCTAAGTGTCGTTTGTTGTAGTAGTGGCTACATGTATTTTACATGCATACTAATAGTCTCATCCTAACTTGATTCATTATGCCATACTATACTATAGCAACATTCATTTGAATAACTTAGCCTGATTCATCCAAGTGTTTCGTTCATGTGTAATATAATATAGGTCACATAAGCAGTGGACCTGGAGGAGGCAGCGGTGCAGTTGTTTAAACACTTGACAACATGGCACAGAGAATAATGTCTCTGTAAGTGCATTAACCCATTGAAACCTGATGCAGCATTTGTGTGTATATCCCTCATTTGTGTGCGTATCCCTTTAAGACCGCGAACCGCGTTAACGCGGTTCGCGGTTTTAAAGGGATACACACACAAATGCTGCATCAGGTATCAATGGGTTAATACGAACAACAAAGAATAGAAAAAACGTGTCAAATCCAGACATTTCTCAGCCCATATAAAGATGGCCGCAGACTGGGTGCTCCTAGGTGACATATAAAGATGGGCGCAGACTGGGTGCTCCTAGGTGACATCTGTCTTTGAGTAAACTAACCCTGCCACTCATTAATCCATGTAATATAAATCTGTGTCGCTGTTGGGAAGCACGTCACTGCAAATTATGCACAAACTTGAATTGAGCTATCACCTTAATCTTATGGTTCACAGTAACGTTCGGAAGTGCATGTTAATGTATTCACTATAACAACATCCTAGTGTCTGTATAGCTGTTGTTGGACAACTACTTTTCACACAAAATAGAACACTTTAGTGATGCACCGATATATCAGACGTATATCGGTATCGGCCGACATTGGCTGTGTTGACTGCAATCGGCAAAAAAGATGGCGTTCACCGATTGCAGTGGGCGATATTTAGCCTATCAGTGAGTCACATCATATCTGATTGGCTACCTTACTCATGCACCAGCAACAGCCACTTCAAATTCTTCTCATTGAGTACTGTAGGTAGTGTATATATATATATATATATATATATATATATATATATATATATATATATATATATATATATACTGTAGGTAGTTGTATAGCAGACTAATCATTGAGTACTGTAGGTAGTTGTATAGCAGACTAATCATTGAGTACTGTAGGTAGTTGTATAGCAGACTAATCATTGAGTACTGTAGGTAGTTGTATAGCAGGCTAAAAAGGCTTTTGAAACAGTTATTTTTCACGAAGGAATCTTTTCGTGTGTCTGAGGAGGAAGATGATATGGAGCTGACTCAAACATAAACATATTTACATTGCATTTACACCTTGTCAGAGAACTATGAGGGCAATGTTGAAAAAAGCATTTAAAATAAATAATCGTTCATTAATCATAATCGAGGTACAGTAAAAGCTTGAAATAATCAGATTGATTTGAAATCATATCGCGCAGCCTAGTGCAACACACACACACACACACACACACACACACACACACACACACACACACACACACACACACACAATGACACAACAGTGTGTTGCATGCTTGACTTACTGTCATTCAGCTTTTGTCTGACAGGCTATTCAGATGCATGGCATGCATAGTCTGCTGCATAGATTCTCTTTAAAGTTGCTATCAGTGGAATTTGAAACCTGCTGACTTTGGCGACCCCTTCAGTTTTAGTGGCAGTTATACACCACTGTCACAAAGAGACTGGCTACTTGTTCCCTCTCCTCTGCAGTGAGAAGACAGAAGAGGAGATATGAAACTGTCATAGGCAAACTAAATAGAATAAACTTGTATAAGGAGTAGACTTGTCCACAGTGTAAGACGTGTTCTAGTCAGTCAGTCAGTCAGTCAGTCAGTCAGTCAGTCAGTCAGCGCTCTCCCCTGCTATTGAGTGATGCTCACATGCTGTTACAGTCTGGCAGTCTGCTGTTTGTAACGGCAGTGGAATTTATTAGGTTGGACCAATGTGAAACATTTTGGCAGGAAAACAGCTATTAACAGCTAGTGTGTTTACATTTTATTACCTTTCTCAAACTATTAGAGGGGTTTTATGACGTTTTGACCCATTAGTAGATGTTATCAGAGGCCCATCCTGTATGGTGATGGATTATCCCTTCCTTCCTGTCATTTCAACTGCATCCTGTCAAACCCTTGTATTGTCTTCCTGTCGACCAGGCAACTCTTGTCCTCCTAGGTCAGAATTGACCCGGTCTGATTTGACTGTTTATAAAGCAGAAAGTATCAAAATGATCACCCAATTCTATGTTACTGTACACATTTTTAGCCAACTTCATTCCAACTCCAAGTTTTACACTTACTTTGGGAATTCATGGTCAATAGACCTAATTTACACCAGGTTTGTGAGTAAAATAAATACATAAATAATGAAATTGTGAATTATTTTGACTTTAGTGAGAAATCAGAGGCACATTCTGTATGTTGATGGATGATTGCAGACTGGTATATGTCAAAGTTTAGGCAGAATACTGTTTTGATTGGCAGCACATAATAACATCTGTTGTCCTCCCGGGTATCAATTATCACCCAATTCTGTGTTACACCTTTTTAGCCAACGTCGTCATTTCAATCAGTTTTACACTTATTTTTGCCATTTATGGTCAGTAGACTCACCAATCAGGTATAATATTCTCACTCTTTATATTGAGTAAAATACGCGGAAATTCGGAGTTACATGTATTCTTTTTATTATCACAGCTTGGTATTATCCAAGTATTAGCCAGGAGAGCAAACGAAGAGGAAAAACATGTTTATTTACAATTCAATCAGTCGATTTATTTATTTCCAAAACACAAAACTTTAGTTTGAATCATTTAATTTCATTAGAATTATAGATTTGCGTACGTGTGTGTGCGTGTGTGTGTGCGTGCGTGTGTGTGTACGCGCGTGTGTAAAAATAAGGTCACATGATCAAAATGAGCTAGGTGGGCGTATTTCCTGGAGTCATGGAGTGAGTTTCACAGCTAGCGGCTCCTGACTGACTGGCCAATGTGTAGAAGTGGGTAATCGTACTCCAAGCACAGTTACTGCCCCCTGCTGGCCTGGAGCTCTGAGGGATATCAAGCACAGTTACTGCCCCCTGCTGGCCTGAAGCTCTGAGGGATATCTCACAGACTCCATAAGCACAGTTACTGCCCCCTGCTGGCCTGGAGCTCTGAGGGATATCTCACAGACTCCATAAGCACAGCTACTGCCCTCTGCTGGCCTGGAGCTCTGAGGGATATCTCACAGCCTCCATAAGCACAGTTACTGCCCCCTGCTGGCCTGGAGCTCTGAGGGATATCTCACAGACTCCATAAGCACAGCTACTGCCCCCTGCTGGCCTGGAGCTCTGAGGGATATCTCACAGACTCCATAAGCACAGCTACTGCCCCCTGCTGGCCTGGAGCTCTGAGGGATATCTCACAGACTCCATAAGCACAGTTACTGCCCCCTGCTGGCCTGGAGCTCTGAGGGATATCTCACAGACTCCATAAGCACAGCTACTGCCCCCTGCTGGCCTGGAGCTCTGAGGGATATCTCACAGACTCCATAAGCTCAGCTACTGCCCCCTGCTGGCCTGGAGCTCTGAGGGATATCTCACAGACTCCATAAGCACAGCTACTGCCCCCTGCTGGCCTGGAGCTCTGAGGGATATCTCACAGACTCCATAAGCAAAGCTACTGCCCCCTGCTGGCCTGGAGCTCTGAGGGATATCTCACAGACTCCATAGGAGATAAGCTAAAGGGACGGTGTGTCGGCCACATGAGATCCAGTGTCGGCTTATCACCAAGGGGCCGGCTGGCCGACTGTGGCCTGAGCTCAGGCACTGAGAGAGGCTGTGGCCTGAGAGAGGCTGTGGCCTGGGCTCAGGCACTGAGAGAGGCTGTGGCCTGGGCTCAGGCACTGAGAGAGGCTGTGGCCTGAGAGAGGCTGTGGCCTGGGCTCAGGCACTGAGAGAGGCTGTGGCCTGAGAGAGGCTGTGGCCTGGGCTCAGGCACTGAGAGAGGCTGTGGCCTGGGCTCAGGCACTGAGAGAGGCTGTGGCCTGGGCTCAGGCACTGAGAGAGGGGCTTTGTTTTCAGAGCTGGAGCACCTCGCTGCTCCCTCGTCCGTCTCAACGTACAGCTGGTTATTGCTGCAGATTTCTGAAGACTCACGGTGCTTCTAATATTTCAAATTTGATGAATGAGATCCAGATTGTTTCTGTGTAACAATTGGGTATAACATTTGTTTTTGATCATGCTCAGACCATGCATGCTCAATTGATTTGCACAGTAGATAAAGAAAAAATGCCCATAACTTCATAGGAAACATGAGATCCCATTGTAGGGACCCAACATTTTAAAGCTTTTTTATGCTTTTCAATATTCTACATTTTTCGTTCCATAAAGTTTATATTGATGCATGAAATCTGCATCATACCGATGGTTTCAGTCCATAAGTTTGATAGCCACCGTATGTCCACCTCTGCCCAGAGATAACACTCTTATCAGTATAGCTTAATCATAGTGTATCACTTAAAAGAAGAAGAAGAAGCAATATTTCACCGATTTCTCTTTTGTCTTCCCCTCAGGGAAGAAGCGCTGCTGAATCACCCCTTCAGCCTCTTTCATTGTAGGGAAGCACTAAAAACACCAGTTATACTGGATCCAAAATCAATGTATCCCATTACAAACATGTGACAATACATATTGTGGGTTAAATTGGTCTTTATATTCTACATGTAGCAAGTCAACTCATTACTGGGAAGATTCGTGGCTCAGAAATAAATAATTCTGTGCAGTCATACTTTATTGGTATTGAACTGTTATTTGTCACATTGTATTGTGGTCATACATGTATTTAACTGTGAATCACATATCTCCTATCCAATCATATCATGAGATAAGGACATCCTCCATCCCTTTTTTCAGGATGTTCTCTTTTCCTGTTGACATCCTCATTCATTCATTCATTCATTCATTCATTCATCCTTACTGTGGGACTTGAGTTGTACTTTATACTAGATGACATGCATGTTTTTTTCACCTCGCACACGAGTCTCCAAACTCCAAAACACCCCCTTGTCTCTGTACCTTTCACTATCCTTTTCTTTCCTTCTCCTCTGTCCCCCCATCCTCATTCTCTCCTCTCTCCTCCTCCCTCTGTCCTCTCACTAGCACCAGGCTCCTCTTCAAATGTCCCCAATCGCTCTCTCCTCCTCCCCCTGTCCTCTCACTAGCACCAGGCTCCTCTTCACATGTCCCCCATATATCTCTCTCCTCCCTCTGTCCTCTCACTAGCAGCACCAGGCTCCTCTTCACATGTCCCCCATCTCTCTCTCCTCCTCCCTCTGTCCTCTCACTAGCAGCACCAGGCTCCTCTTCACATGTCCCCCATATATCTCTCTCCTCCCTCTGTCCTCTCACTAGCAGCACCAGGCTCCTCTTCACATGTCCCCCATCTCTCGCTCCTCCCTCTGTCCTCTCACTAGCAGCACCAGGCTCCTCTTCACATGTCCCCCATCTCTCTCTCCTCCCTCTGTCCTCTCACTAGCAGCACCAGGCTCCTCTTCACATGTCCCCCATATATCTCTCTCCTCCCTCTGTCCTCTCACTAGCAGCACCAGGCTCCTCTTCACATGTCCCCCATCTCTCGCTCCTCCCTCTGTCCTCTCACTAGCAGCACCAGGCTCCTCTTCACATGTCCCCCATCTCTCTCTCCTCCCTCTGTCCTCTCACTAGCAGCACCAGGCTCCTCTTCACATGTCCCCCATCTCTCGCTCCCCCTCCCTCTGTCCTCTCACTAGCATCAGGCTCCTCTTCAAATGTCCCCCATCGCTCTCTCCTCCTCCCCCTGTCCTCTCACTAGCACCAGGCTCCTCTTCACATGTCCCCCATCTCTCTCTCCTCCTCCCTCTGTCCTCTCACTAGCACCAGGCTCCTCTTCACATGTCCTCCATCTCTCTCTCCTCCTCCCTCTGTCCTCTCACTAGCAGCACCAGGCTCCTCTTCACATGTCCTCCATCTCTCTCTCCTCCTCCCTCTGTCCTCTCACTAGCACCAGGCTCCTCTTCACATGTCCCCCATCTCTCTCTCCTCCCTCTGTCCTCTCACTAGCACCAGGCTCCTCTTCACATGTCCCCCATCTCTCTCTCCTCCTCCCTCTGTCCTCTCACTAGCACCAGGCTCCTCTTCACATGTCCCCCATCTCTCTCTCCTCCTCCCCCTGTCCTCTCACTAGCACCAGGCTCCTCTTCACATGTCCCCCATCTCTCTCTCCTCCTCCCTCTGTCCTCTCACTAGCACCAGGCTCCTCTTCACATGTCCCCCATCTCTCTCTCCTCCTCCCTTTGTCCTCTCACTAGCATCAGGCTCCTCTTCACATGTCCCCCATCTCTCTCTCCTCCTCCCTCTGTCCTCTCACTAGCACCAGGCTCCTCTTCACATGTCCCCCATCTCTCTCTCCTCCTCCCCCTGTCCTCTCACTAGCACCAGGCTCCTCTTCACATGTCCCCCATCTCTCTCTCCTCCTCCCTCTGTCCTCTCACTAGCACCAGGCTCCTCTTCACATGTCCTCCATCTCTCTCTCCCCCTCCCTCTGTCCTCTCACTAGCAGCACCAGGCTCCTCTTCACATGTCCCCCATCTCTCTCTCCTCCTCCCTCTGTCCTCTCACTAGCACCAGGCTCCTCTTCACATGTCCCCCATCTCTCTCTCCTCCTCCCTCTGTCCTCTCACTAGCACCAGGCTCCTCTTCTCATGTCCCCCATCTCTCTCTCCTCCTCCCTCTGTCCTCTCACTAGCAGCACCAGGCTCCTCTTCACATGTCCCCCATCTCTCTCTCCTCCTCCCTCTGTCCTCTCACTAGCACCAGGCTCCTCTTCACATGTCCCCCATCTCTCTCTCCTCCTCCCTCTGTCCTCTCACTAGCACCAGGCTCCTCTTCACATGTCCCCCATCTCTCTCTCCTCCTCCCTCTGTCCTCTCACTAGCAGCACCAGGCTCCTCTTCACATGTCCTCCATCTCTCTCTCCTCCTCCCTCTGTCCTCTCACTAGCACCAGGCTCCTCTTCACATGTCCCCCAGCTCCACTTTACTGCTCTCCATTTCGCTCCGTTAGGGTCATCAAACAACATTTACAGCCCCTTGGTCTCTTCCCCTGCCAGGCCTCTGTCGATGTGCCACCGTTCCCCAGGCCCAACACTTATACTAGGAGTGTGTATTTTTGGGGTCTGTGTGTGTGTGTGTGTGTGTGTTTGTGTGTATTGTGTGTGTGTGTGTGTGTGTGTGTGTGTGTGTGTGTGTGTGTTGTGTGCGTGCGCATGTGACGCAATATATGATTTCTAGTGAGGGGGAATGCCCAGTTTGCAGTGCCATGTATGTGTTTGTAATTTCAGAGAGTTTTTACTGTTACTGCTGGAGACCACAGAGCTTCAGATTTTGTTTGTTTTGAAATTGTGGGTTTATTTTATAACTTGAGAAATATCATGTTTTTAGCTGCGACCAGCTGCTCTGTAGCTCCGTCGGCCGCTTGGTTGGTTGATCCACCAAAAAATCCCCACAGTTTGTCAGTTTGTCAGTTTGTGGGTTTTCGCACTTGGAGGCTGAAATGTGTGTACGTGGTCACAGTTATTGTGAATTCACTCTTGTTTGAATGTGGCTGAGAATGTGTACATAGATATATATGAGTCAGTTGGGCATTACATTTTACTATTGCATTTTAAGAGCTGTTACTGTTAACCAGAGCAGGTGACGAGAGGGACAGCTAGGCTGCCAATGGTAGCAGTTTGTAAGGTTGGGTGATGGCCTAGCTGGATGGGTGGAGGTGCTGTTGGACAGTTGAGCCCTTTCTAAACATGCAGTGAACTTCTGAAGATATCCAGACATCACTGAGATGGGATGTATGTATAGATAGACACAATATGAGATGGGCTGTATGTATAGATAGACACAATATGAGATGGGCTGTATGTATAGATAGACACAATATGAGATGGGCTGTATGTATAGATAGACACAATATGAGATGGGCTGTATGTATATAGACACAATATGAGATGGGCTGTATGTATAGATAGACACAATATGAGATGGGCTGTATGTATATAGACACAATATGAGATGGGCTGTATGTATATAGACACAATATGAGATGGGCTGTATGTATAGATAGACACAATATGAGATGGGCTGTATGTATAGATAGACACAATATGAGATGGGCTGTATGTATAGATAGACACAATATGAGATGGGCTGTATGTATAGATAGACACAATATGAGATGGGCTGTATGTATAGATAGACACAATATGAGATGGGCTGTATGTATATAGACACAATATGAGATGGGCTGTATGTATAGATAGACACAATATGAAATGGGCTGTATGTATAGATAGACACAATATGAGATGGGCTGTATGTATAGATAGACACAATATGAGATGGGCTGTATGTATAGATAGACACAATATGAGATGGGCTGTATGTATAGATAGACACAATATGAGATGGGCTGTATGTATAGATAGACACAATATGAGATGGGCTGTATGTATAGATAGACACAATATGAGATGGGCTGTATGTATAGATAGACACAATATGAGATGGGCTGTATGTATATAGACACAATATGAGATGGGCTGTATGTATATAGACACAATATGAGATGGGCTGTATGTATATAGACACAATATGAGATGGGCTGTATGTATAGATAGACACAATATGAGATGGGCTGTATGTATAGATAGACACAATATGAGATGGGCTGTATGTATAGATAGACACAATATGAGATGGGCTGTATGTATAGATAGACACAATATGAGATGGGCTGTATGTATAGATAGACACAATATGAGATGGGCTGTATGTATAGATAGACACAATATGAGATGGGCTGTATGTATATAGACACAATATGAGATGGGCTGTATGTATATAGACACAATATGAGATGGGCTGTATGTATAGATAGACACAATATGAGATGGGCTGTATGTATAGATAGACACAATATGAGATGGGCTGTATGTATATAGACACAAGGGCGCTCCCGCACACATGGATCTTACCCACCCAAGTCCCATGTGCTATGTCTGTGTCGCTCGCAGGACTGCTCTTGTTTAGAAGGTACAGGCTCATGTCCAGAGCTGGACTGGGAAGGGGGGATGGGGTGATGATAGATTACTTCTGTTATATTGTTAAATGGCACTTATCATCTAACTGCAGTACTGGAGGGCCCAACGCCCCGCCCACCCTGTACATTCTCAGACAGGAAGTGTACGCTTGTAGACACGAGGGGTACATTCTCAGACAGGAAGTGCACGCTTGTAGACACGAGGGGTACATTCTCAGACAGGAAGTGCACGCTTGTAGACACGAGGGGTACATTCTCAGAGCAGATACATTTCTAGACCTACTCCTTTAAAAATAAAAGCCGGTAGTGCGAGCGAAGGCAGGCGAGCGTCAGCCAAACACTAACATCAGCTCTCTGAGGCTGACCATGGAGCTCATAGCCCGGGTAGGGACAGGCTGGACTGGAGGAGGGTGAGGGTCTGTCTTGGGTCTCTGAGGCTGACCATGGAGCTCATAGCCCGGGTAGGGACAGGCTGGACTGGAGGAGGGTGAGGGTCTGTCTTGGGTCTCTGAGGCTGACCATGGAGCTCATAGCCCGGGTAGGGACAGGCTGGACTGGAGGAGGGTGAGGGTCTGTCTTGGGTCTCTGAGGCTGACCATGGAGCTCATAGCCCGGGTAGGGACAGGCTGGACTGGAGGAGGGTGAGGGTCTGTCTTGGGTCTCTGAGACTGACCATGGAGCTCATAGCCCGGGTAGGGACAGGCTGGACTGGAGGAGGGTGAGGGTCTGTCTTGGGTCTCTGAGACTGACCATGGAGCTCATAGCCCGGGTAGGGACAGGCTGGACTGGAGGAGGGTGAGGGTCTGTCTTGGGTCTCTGAGACTGACCATGGAGCTCATAGCCCGGGTAGGGACAGGCTGGACTGGAGGAGGGTGAGGGTCTGTCTTGGGTCTCTGAGGCTGACCATGGAGCTCACAGGGTGGCTAGAGGGAGGCTGGGGGTGCTGTCCTGGGGCTAGGAAACCGGCCCTGGGGCTCATAGGGTACCTTGTGACTGTTTTGGCTAATATTAGGTAACGTTAGCTTGCTTGCTAACGGACGAGTTGCTAGCTAGCTAGTAGCATAGCTAGCCGATTAACCAGCCAGATCAACCACGATGAACACAGTCTCAGCACAATGGGCTGTCTTGAATCCCGACCGGTTTGGCTCCAACAGGCGACTCTGTGAGAGATATTGAGACGTTAATTAGCGCCAACGCTTTCAAATACATAGTTGATAGCAGATGGGTCGGGGTTATTTTTCCTGATAGGATAAGTAACTCTGGAAGACGGTACGAAGCCAGATGTCAGTTGGTGATGGTTGTCAGGGATGGCATGCAGCAGGCTGAGGGGAAGAGACACATTTTACGTCTTTAACTGGGATGAGAGGAGAGAGAGATGTTATGCTTTGTTTCTCCACTAGGGCTTCGTGATATTAACAAAAATCATATTGTGATTACAATGTGAACTCTTGCAACTAATAATGATTTGAATAATGAATACATGATTTATTTTCCAGTGCTAAGAAAAAGATTACAATTATTTTCATGGAGGATGAGATTTTATAATGCCACTTGGTTTGAATAAAATGCAGTTAACTTGATTTTTAGCTCACGGATTCATACTATACGAGGGATCAGTGTTGGTAAGCAAACAGCTTACTGGGGGTAACTTTATAATGTGACCCTATGGAGCCAGCCTTGAGTGTCTCACTCTAACCGGCTGTGCTGTTTACTAATTCACTTCATTTTAAAAACTGTGACCGTTCACACAACTTTAACACGACATACATGCAGTAATAAATCTGACTCTTGAGCTACTTCTACTGTCATTCAGAATGTCAAAATATAAGCCATGTGATGTATCGTTTTTGAGATATTAACGTTTGTTTGGCACAACTCATACTTAACTGCTGCGGGGTTCCACATCTCCGGGGGGTTGTGATGTCACGCTGATTCGTCCTATTCATCAATACACTCAAACGGATTTCTCTCCCAGAAGTCATTGATAATGCAATATATTCTGTCATCTTTTGTCTTAATTACTATGAGTTGTGCTGCACTGTTCAGCAGGTGCCCTATGCTCTCAACCCACAACTGTTACTATTGGTTTGGCTCCCTGGTGGCTGTTAAACTGTGCAAACAACACCAATTTAATATTTATGATGTTGTTTATGTTTATTGTCCCTCAGAAAGACTCTCTCTTCACAAGTCTACCACAATGCCCACCCAATACGCCATCTGCATCCCATCCAGAATAGCCTGATAGAAACACCAAAGCAAAGTGAAATACTAAGACTGACCTCACTTCTTATAACTCTTCTTATGTTTTTCAACAGAATGCGTTTCTGCAGCAGGCGAGCTCTCGAGGCGATGGGACGGTGCCTTCAGGAGCCAATCGAAAAGGTTCTTTGGGCCGCGGGGACGTGTTTGTGGTGGATGAGGACACTGACCTGTTGGATCCAACCTTCCAAGGCAGAGGTCAACTCAACCCTCAGTGGAAACCCAGCAGACAGGGAGCCAAGGGAGGCCAGGAGGGCAAGCCAGAGCTCTCCTCTAAAGATCTGGAGGACAACGTGACCACAGACAAGACCCACTCAGGAGGGAGGGGTTCATCGCTCTTCCCGGGGAAACCGTCCGATGACATCATCATTGACCTGGACACTGGCAACGCCCCCAAGAAGCCCTCTGTGGAATTCCCCGCTGCTAAGATCCCTTTAGACCCTTTGTCCCCAGACTCCAATAAAGTGAGGGAGGAGGAAGACGAAGACAGGCCCAGGTCCAGCTCACCTAGTGCCCCCTCCTCTGCTCCCCCTGTGAAGGCAGTGGATGAGGAGGAGAGACCCATCACCACACAAAGCACCACCCACCATCATCATGGAACCAAGCAACCAGGCAAGGAGCGCCCAGGCATTGTGACCATCGTATCCAGAGATGGAGACCTGGTCCTGGGCTCAGACGGCAAGAGGTACCGGCTCAACAGAGGCCCTCCAGGCCGAATGGGTCCCCCAGGGAAGGAGGTGAGTGCTCTTATTCCCTTTCTCTGATATCCCTCTGTCCTGTGTTTCCAAAACAGCAGCATCTATAATCACACATGCAAGAAGTCCTCTTTGGGTCATTCTGCCACATGTAAACTGGCCAGAGAAAAGTTATAATCTGTTCATGAAATGTTAACATTACTTATAGCACCAGACCTTTTTGGATATTGCTTGTGAAGATAACGTTTGTTTCCCAGTGATTAAAGCCTCAATACACTGTATGTAGAAAGCTGCTGAGCAGCAGCAACAGCGGCCTCTGCTGCCACAAGTGGTAATTACAGAATGCTAATACATGCTACACTTCCCTGTGTGTAAATTCAGATTATCAGCCTTATTTTACTGTTTCTATTTGTACTCTTCCTCTCTGCAGTGTTTATAACTGATCCACTGAAAAAATTGCTCCAAAATATCCCAAATGTTGTGGTGTCGAGTGTCGCGACTTGTCTTATTGAAGAATAGCGCCGCTAATCAAGTTATGCTAACTCAGAGCGATAAACACATTTCACTTCCTATACATCCTTCACAATAAAAGCCTCCTGTTTGTCAGTGGAAAGGTTTTAATATGAAGGAACTGCAGCAGGAGTTGTATCCAGGTAACTTTGATGCTCTGACCGGCTCAACAAAGTGACATAGTGTAGGAACAGGCACTCGGGGTGCGGCGTGGGAATGATAGAGGTGCCATTCTCACTATTAGAAGTCAGTGTACCATCAAAATGATTTAGAATCTGTTTGGCTTAGAGCTTTAAACATAATAAATCCAAATTATCACATCAAATTGATTTAATTGTGTTGGATCAGGGAGAAAAGGCAGGAGAAGCTTTGTGAATGAAGAAAGTGTGTGTTTGTACCTTACTGTTTACAAAAGCTGTTCTCCATCAATTATAATCTGAATGTGATCAAGGGATCTGATTTCTGCTGCTCCAGGATCTGTCCATCCACATGTCTTTGATGTTGCTCTCTGAGCGGAGCGCAGCTTAAGACTCAACCACAAGTCTCAACACAATTTGAGACTTGTCACAGCATTACTCATTCATGTTCTCTCATCACTCAGTCTGACAAACATGACTTCTTGCCCCAAACTCCATCTGAGTGGTGCGGAGAGAGTAAAGTCAGTTCCCGCTATCCAATCAGAAGGCTCACCTGGTTCAGGAGGAGGTGGGCCATCCCAGCGACTGCGGGGCAGACAGAACCAGACCCAGATTGCACATCTGGCCCTGTCTGGGCCGTTCCCTGGAGTCTGACTGCCATAAACTCCACAGGATCACTCAGCAGCACCATTAGTTTGATTGAACCCGGCTGCAGCGAACATGAAGGAAGATGCCCTGCTGGCAGGAATACAGGCATACAGCTTAGAGGCCTGGAATCGTTATCCCGACCAGCCTTCCTCATGTACAGTACAAGACTACAGTTTAGACCGGCCTTCCTCTTCATGTACAGCACAAGACTACAGTTTAGACCGGCCTTCCTCCTCATGTACAGCACAAGACTACAGTTTAGACTGGCCTTCCTCCTCATGTACAGCACAAGACTACAGTTTAGACTTCCACACAAGAAGACAATCATGCTGCTCAACACTTTTATTTGCTATTGGTTCATTCATGACAATTAGTCGTCTTTACATCACAGTTTGGCGCAAATATTGCATCCCAGCTGTTTTTCAGGAGGTAGAAAGAAATGATAATTATTTTCCAAAGATGTGTTGTGTATTTTAGAAAATATTTAATGGGCTCACAAAACTCACTCAAGAATGACCATGTAAATGTTCTTCAACTATTCTTACAAGAAATAATAAAAAAAAAAATGCTTGGGAACACAAAAGCAATGTGCGGTGTGTTCTCTTCTGTTTTTAGCTGTGATCAGCAGCTCTAGGTTGCTCTGTCAGTCAGTCAGTTGGTTGATTGGTTGGTTGGTCGGTTGGTCAGTTGATTGGTTGGTCGGTCGGTTGGGCCACAAAAAGTTCACCACCCTTTAGTTTAGCTGCCACAGGTTTCCCCCTAGGAACCTGACATTTGGCATGGAGGTCAAGTGTGTGTATGTGAAGGTGTGTGGTGGAAATGCAGGGTGGCAGAGGCACAGTAGGGCGGGCTCAGGGCTGCCCCTCCCACCCTGCACATGTTTAACTTTCAGTTCAGGAAAGTTAAACATGTGCAGGGCATGTGCAAATGATCCCATTTTCCGTTCTTTAGTTATGAGCCGGAGAAGATAGCTTGATTGAAGCAAAAACACCCCTTTTTTTCTACGAGCTGAGATAATGAGCCTTTTGTGAAATTAAACATTTCAAGCACATCACTGACTCTGAAGCTAATTTTCTGATGTCTGGGTCTGTCTGGGTGAAGTGTATGCTGCTCTGCCTGCTCTGCGTGCTCCCCCCCCCCCCCCCTCAACTGCACACGCCTCCTGGGTGTGTCTTATGTGTCTGTTGGCTCTCAGTCTCTGCTGAGTTTGCTGCGCACACACAGTGAATGGTGCGCGACATCCAGCCTTTTGGTTCCGTGTGTGTTTGTCACGGGCTCGCATGCTTCCAGTTCGGAATAATAAGGCTGATTATGCGAATGTGCTGTTGCAGCGTACATGGAGGTGCTCAGTTGTGACAGCGGATGCTGCTGCTCGGGGCACAGCTGGCGTTGTGCTCGTTGTGCTTCATGCACGTCGATGCATACGGACGGATGCGATGCGATTTCCTCCTTTTCCCCAGTGACTATTTCTGTGTGTTTGGCTCCTTTTTCTCTGATCAGGAGAGTGCTGTCGCCACCTAATGGGTTTGTAAAATAGGTTATCGACCTCCAATAGCTACAATATTGTTAGAGGCGACGTAAGAAGCTTAGATCGACACCCCCCCGTCAAAAAAACAATTTGGAGTTACTGACGCCATTTGGCGTCGCTGGCACTCTACGGTAAATTTCTAATGACGCCATATGGCGTCGCTGGCACTCAATGTGTTAACTTTCAGTTCAGGAAAGTTAAACATGTGCAGGGCGGGCTCAGGGCTGCCCCTCCCACCCTGCACATGTTTAACTTTCAGTTCAGGAAAGTTAAACATGTGCAGGGCGGGCTCAGGGCTGCCCCTCCCACCCTGCACATGTTTAACTTTCAGTTCAGGAAAGTTAAACATGTGCAGGGTGGGCTCAGGGCTGCCCCTCCCACCCTGCGCATGTTTAACTTTCAGTTCAGGAAAGTTAAACATGTGCAGGGCGGGCTCAGGGCTGCCCCTCCCACCCTGCGCATGTTTAACTTTCAGTTCAGGAAAGTTAAACATGTGCAGGGCGGGCTCAGGGCTGCCCCTCCCACCCTGCGCATGTTTAACTTTCAGTTCAGGAAAGTTAAACATGTGCAGGGCGGGCTCAGGGCTGCCCCTCCCACCCTGCACATGTTTAACTTTCAGTTCAGGAAAGTTAAACATGTGCAGGGTGGGCTCAGGGCTGCCCCTCCCACCCTGCGCATGTTTAACTTTCAGTTCAGGAAAGTTAAACATGTGCAGGGTGGGCTCAGGGCTGCCCCTCCCACCCTGCGCATGTTTAACTTTCAGTTCAGGAAAGTTAAACATGTGCAGGGCGGGCTCAGGGCTGCCCCTCCCACCCTGCGCATGTTTAACTTTCAGTTCAGGAAAGGAAAAGTGAACAGTGAAAAGTGCACCAAAATTGTGTTTTGGATGATAATATAGTTGATGAGCCGTGAGCAGTGCTACTTCATCAGATGCCATTTATAGGGAATAATGTGAGCAGATTTACACAGTCTACAAAGTCCTACAGGAGAAGGTTTCAGTGAACCAAAAGGAAGCAGTGCATTGCAGTGCATGCGTGCGTGTATGCACGCACGCATGTGTGTTTTACTTTACTTACTTGTACAACGTCAACAATTTACTGTTTCGCAATTGCATTAAACAAATCAATGCATTTAATCAAAACGTACAGTATAGCATATTCTGCATATTTATAGCCTGTATATGTTCTGCTGCTCACCCTGTTACATTTATGTACTTTTGAGGCATTAATACATTTCTGATATTGCTTCCAGTCCCTTTATTAGATTCTATCCGTGCTCTTTTGGAATCCCTTTTTGTCCCACAGTTTTTGGACATACATTATATTTGACATGTGTTTGACTGTTCCTGCAGGGCTGTACAGGTGAACCTGGCCTGCCCGGGTTTAAAGGTGATAAGGTGAGAGAAGCTAACTGCTTTGCTTAGCTTTAGATAACTCTTGTTTATGACATAATCGCCTACAATTACGTCAACTTAGTCCGCTTGACCCTCTTGTATTTGAATGCACCTTTGCTCCTTGTGAATTACAGCACTGATGATATAGGATCAGATGAGATACAGTACATAGCTTTAAAGCTTAGTTTCACTTAGTCAAGTCAAGTCAAGTCAATTTTATTTATATAGCACATTTCATACATAAAGCAATTCAAAGTGCTTCACAAGACATTACAGACAGAATAAAAGAAGATAAAAAGACAATAAAAAGCAAAAAATCAGTAAGATGCTACACGTTTGGTCAATACAGGAAAATAGGATAAATAGACATTTCAACAGTTAAAAGCAGTGCTAAACAGAAAAGTTTTTAGACCATTTTTAAAAATAGAAAGTGTTGAGGAGAATCTGAGGGCCTCAGGCAGGTTGTTCCAGCTAACAGCAGCACAGTGTGTAAAGGCGGCCCTGCCCTGGTTCCAGTGGATCCTTGGGACAGCTATTAGGCCGGACCCAGCTGACCTGAGAGGTCTAGTTGGTTCATAGCGAGGGAGGAGATCTGCCATGTATTGTGGGCCTAGGCCGTTGAGTGATTTGTAAATTAAAAGAAGGATTTTAAATTTAATTCTGTAACCTACAGGGAGCCAGTGTAAAGATTTAAGAACAGGGGTAATGTGATTAGCCCTCCCAGTCCTAGTTAAAACCCTAGCAGCAGCATTTTGAATGAGCTGGAGTTGCCTAAGTTCTTTATTTGACAGACCTGAAAAAAGGCTGTTACAGTAGTCTAATCTACTGTAAATAAAGGCATGAATTAGTTTTTCCAAGTCCTGACTGGACATGAAGCCCCTAATCCGAGCAATATTTTTAAGATGATAGAAAGCAGATTTTCTGACCGACTTAATGTGTGAGCTGAAATTAAGATCGGAGTCGATAGTAACTCCAAGGTTTTTTACTTGGTCCTTTGGCTTAAAGGACTTAGAACTTCATATATTTACTAATGTAATCTCTGTCCATCCCTTCCTCCATTGAGTCAATGTGTCTGTTATTTAGGCTGCATTAAATCACTTCTGTGTTATAACATTCAAAATAAAAACATACAGTACTATGTATACTACTGTATCTGTAATGATGTACTATGGTACTACTATGTATACTACTGTATCTGTAATGATGTACTATGATACTAAGTATCCCATCTTTAAACACAATTGTTTTGCATCAATCTAACACTTCCTTTTACCCTCTCAGGGGAAGCTCGGCCATGACGGGAGTCCAGGACGAAATGGGGAGCAGGGACCGCCTGGACCACCAGGTTTACCAACGCTCTACCTGTGGAAGAACACTGCTGAGGAATGGGCTGCCTTCCAGGTGAGATGGGGACCACCAGTACAGTATTAGCCTCTTGTTTCGCCTTCTCCAAGCTATGATCCACTTCTGAATGGAGCTGTCTGCATAACTCATAGACCAGTAAGAGCATACCTGGGCATACCTGGGCATACCTGGGCATACCTGGGCATACCTGAGCATACCTGGGCATACCTGGGCATACCTGAGCATACCTGGGCATTATACGGCCCGGTTGGGCAGAACCGGCCATCATGATGGTTCAGCCTGGCCCGGGACGGCAAAGACAAGCAACATCATTTTACTTATGAAGCTAGAGAAATGGAATGAGATGAGACTGGCTGTTTGGAGTGAGTTTCATTATAATAAATGCTGGAGAATAGTGCACAGTATGTTTTATATACTTTAATCTAGTGATCAAATTAGAGGTTATGGCATGACAAAAAAAAGTACCGTAAATTCCGGACTATAAGCCGCGGCTTTGTATGTGTTTCTCATGTGGTCCCCCAGGAAAAATAATTGCCCACCCCTGATTAAGAGAGACCATTAAGGAGTTTGTCTCCCACTGGGGCCACTTATACGCAGCATGCTGTCCTAGTAAGGCCTGTTCCATTAAATTGTGGACCAATAGATAGAGTCGGTCTGTGGTGTGGCAACGCCCACTTTCAAACAGCATGCCAGACAGTGGAAGTCCTACCCTAGAGACACGATGACTTTTCCATCCTCATCTGTCCCTCAGCCCTTGTGTAAGTCATCACCCCTCACACAGCAGACACATGTTCCCCACATACAGTACATTAAGGAACCCCATCTTCCCACAGCCACAGCCTCCCATAGAGGATCTGTGGAGCGTTTGACCCTGTGCGTGTGATCCCTTTGCCCCATCCTCTTCTGTGGAATCTCTCTGCCACAGCTGGATGTTGTATAACACACCCACCACTACATCAGCACGATGGGAAACTGCATCTCCGTTATTGAATAAAGATGCTAAAGACATAAAAGTCGTTTGTCTTATTGGTTGGTGATGGGCGATTTGTTACTTACCGGTGTGTGCTTTGAAGTCCATGTGGCTGGAGAGCATTCAGACGCCTCCATCCATTAGATGAGGGTCAGTGATAAAGCAAAGATGCATTTTTAACTGGAGACACGAGGAAGGTGGAGAGAAGACAAAGGATCTGAGTTTATAAATGTGGTCACATCATCTCATCCATCTTAAACCAATTTTTGTTCATTTACTGTTATTGCTTGATGTAATGGTCATCCTGTGTGTGTTTCTATTCGTCCCATAGCAAACCAATTTGTACCAGTTACTCCGTGCTGGTTGGCCTGTAAGTATGCTGTGGCTATCTTTTACACTACACACTGTAAGTATGCTGTGGCTATCTTTTACACTACACACTGTAAGTATGCTGTGGCTATCTTTTACACTACACAATGAAGACAAGCCTGTGTTTATTGGGGATGAGGACATTTATTGCACTGCAAAAAACATCCACCTTTACAAGTCTCATATTCAGCCTTCAAATCTGATTTGATCTTAAAGCAAGGTGAGATAACTTCAGAAACGTTCAGAAAGAAAGCAGATCACTGCACTTTGGTCATGGAAATAACACTCGATTCTAGAAAATTCAAGTTGATTTAGATTGGAGACAAGTAACATTATCGAAGCCCATTGGCTGATTTGTGAACTCTTTTTTTGGACATGATAATAGAATCAAACTTTACTCAATAAATGACTTGTTAAGATGGAGATTTTTTGACAGTGTAATTCCTGATGATCTGAGGCTGGTCTCTTCTGTGTGAGCTTGCAGAAGGAAGAAGGCCCTGCTGGACTACCTGGAGAGATGGGCAAGCTAGGCCTACAGGTGAGACATGGACTTTATTTATTTATTTATTTATTTATTTGTTTGTTTGTTTGTTTGTTTATTTGTTTATTTATTCTGCATTTTTTTCTCCTGCTCTTCGTACTTAGGGGCCGCCTGGTGAACCCGGGGAGCGAGGACGACCAGGCATGACAGGGGAGATGGTAATCACACAGAGCATCATTTCCAGAATGAAAGTAACTCCTCTTCAGAACCATAAGTAACTCATCTTAGATGATACATTTACTGTAAACTTGTCTCCTAGCATCTCCCACACATGTGTTGAGGGATCAAAGACACTGACTTGAACTCTTGACCCTCCTCTTTCTTACCCAACAGACTGTCACTAAAATAGCTGCTGGAGTGGAGTGAGGGCGGTTAACCCATTGATACCTGATGCAGCATTTGCGTGTATATCCCTCATTTGTGTGTGTATCCCTTTAAGACCCCGCGGTTCGCGGGTCTTAAAGGGATACACACACAAATGCTGCATCAGGTATCAATGGGTTAAAGGGAGTGGCTATTTACACAACCTCTCTGCATGCAACTCCCCATGACGTAACCATTCTCACATTGGGAAAAGCAATGAAAGTACTTTTATTGCTGAATTAAGAGGTTCCATATTTGTAAAGAATTTGATTATACTGGGGCATAGTTGATTCAATTTGACCATTTTATTGTATTATTTAATAAGTTTCACATTCTCTCAGTGAAACATTCCTCCATCCAATTAAAGAAACCTTTGAATTAATTTGTTTTTGGTTAACAGCTTGTAAAGCTATATAGGTATTGGCATTTAAGACTGTACAATTCATCCCAAGCCACAAAAGTAGATCAACACAAGTGTTGTACCCCTACTTGCCTGCTGTGGCATCATGGAGACATGCACTCCTGTGCCCTGTATTGTGTTAGCCTGTGGCTCTCCGCTGAACTGTGAAACGAGTTGTTGTGGTACTGAGGGCCTAGCTCAGACAGACCCACACCAAAGACTGCCGTGGTTTGGGATAGTTGTAAACACATTCTCTCCATCGCCCATACAATAGCCTATGGTGTCTGCTTTGTTTAACAGCCACGCTTCACAGCCAGCGGATCCATCCGTGTCTGTGTGGGTGGGTGGCTGTGCCTCTGTGTGTACACTATCATATTTGCTAGGGATGAACGATAAATTATATCAGCAATCATATCGGTATATTGGCCAATGTTAGTAATTTTTTTCATAATCTGTATCGGTCCAATGAGCGAAATAATAGCAATGTTAATATAATAATAATAGAATTAGTATCGCCCAAAATGTTCATATTGAGAGGAAACAATGCAATAATGTATGATTTATGGGCTTTTCCGGATGTTTTGGAGATAAAGAAAGACATTACTTTTTCAATTTTCAAATTCACAGTGTTTACATGTGTTTATCAGCATAATATTGATCATCATAGAAACTTGTTTTTATACAGATCATATCAACATCAGTACATATCGGTTATCGGCCATAACAGCAATATGAATATCGGTTATCGTATCGGCCAACATTTTAATATCGGAGCATAAATGGACTGATATGAATGGCCGTGTTCATATAGAGGGTATGCATGTGATGTCACAGAGGCAGAAGTCACTGCAGGGTCACGCCCACTGAGTCACAGCAAGACTGAGCTTGAATGCAGTAATCAGCCTAGATAACTGACACCTGAGCCCTGTACTACGAAACTAGTTTAACAGATCCGCGATAAGTCCCTTTGATCTGGTTTGACTGAACAGGATCAAAGCTATCTAGTTAACTGATACTACGACGCTGGTTTTCTACTGTGTAAGTGGACCTGGGATCTGCCTGTGCACGCGCACGTTTTTCGCTCGTGCACAGGCGCGCGTCCACGCGAAAGAGGTGCGCTAGCCAATCACTATGAACAGCTGAGTTGATCCACGCCCACACCCATTTCCACACCCATTTCCTCATTGAATGAAAAAGCGCAGCCACAGTGGGATCAGAGATTTTAGCGGATATTTAATGTAACCTATGGCAGAATGAAAATCCGCGTTGGATATAGTTGGGGGAAGGACTGTCTAAAGCTGCCGCTTGTATTCACATCAGTCATTTGATTTATTTTGATCAGCGATTTCTGTCTCCTACAGCTTTGTGCGAGTGTAAATGTACATTAAATGTGTAATCTCAGTCTATAAATTTCCACAATCTGTAAGCCTATTTAGACCATAGATTTAGAAAGCATGCTCAATGAATAATGATCTCTATCACTCATTATGTGTGTGTGGTTGCACTGATCGAATAATTCATATATAGGCTATAATAATGATATCCTAATATAAAAGAGAAAACTGCTGGACTGAATTAAGACGATGCGGGCATACTTTTCATTGATAAAAACTAGCCTATTTTTGCTCATATATTGGCATACAGCCTACAGGACACAGTTCCAGCTGAAACATGCAAGAAGCCTGCATATTTAGTATTGGGGCTATCCCATATTTATCCCATCTATAGGCTTTTCTGGCATGTAGGAGAATATCACCCTCACTCCATTTGAGGCTCCGTTTAGCCTATGATATGCGCTGCGGTGATTAATAGTGATCATATTTCTCCACGCATAGTTGAGCTGTTAAGACATAAAGTGGTAAGTAGGCTTAATTTAATTATGTAGCCTACAGAGCCACAAATGTTTTCCTTGTTATATTCTCAGTTGACTGCAATCTATTTTTCATATGGCGATCTTATATGAACGGTGAGTGACTCCAGAGAGCCGATTATATGGGTCTGTCATGGATTTTGATCTTATCCTCTGAAGCTAACCTGGTCGCGACCAGGTTAGCTTTGCAGCGTCAGTTGCCATGGTGATTGAAAGTTAACTTGCTTTGTAGTACGGCTAAACCAGGTTTAAACTCAAACTTACTCGGATAAGGCATTAAACTAGCTTCGTAGTACAGGCTACTGCTGCTCAGGGAGGAACTTGACACTCATTTTGACACTCATTCCTGATTGAGGGGGCGTGTTCCAGTGGGTGTGCATACCCTCTATAGTGTGGCCACCCTTTGCAGAATAACCATAGAAGAGGTAATGTGATACTGTGTGTGGTTTTGTGTGTGTGTGTGTGTGTGTGTGTGTGTGTGTGTGTGTGTGTGTGTGTGTGTGTGTGTGGTTTTGTGTGTGTGTGTGCGCGCGCGCGTTGTTAGTACAATGAGTGTATGATTCCCTGGCCTGCATGCCTGTGTGGTCTACACTGCTCATTCATCATGTAACCCCTGCATGTACAGTATGTAGAATACTATATCCATCACACTGCACAGCTGAAAACACAACGCTGGCTGCAGTGCAACACAGCTGCTTTAGCCATTCACTGTGAATCTGTACACGTTCTCCACCTGTCCTCAGGCAGAGCGATGGTACACCACAACCTTCTGGACAGTGTGGAACTGTTTCCTATCAAGCTGATGTCTTGTCTGCTTGAGGATTTGCTCCACTGAGTGATGGATGGAGCCAGTAGTGTCTTTACAATACAACTCTATACTGATCTTTTCACTTTAACAGTATCAAGCTCACGGCAATTGCCGGCAATTATTTGTTTGTTTGTTTGTTTATTTTAGGCTAATTAGAAGTGTTTGTTGTTGTAATGCTCATCTTGGCCACAAGAGTGCACCACTACCCCCATGTTCTAAATAGGACTAAAATCATTAATGTTTTCTCACAGGTGAGTTTTAATTTCTCCATGCACTGTAAACACAAGGTACATAATACAGTGTTTAGAATCCATGCACTGTAAACACAAGGTACATAATACAGTGTTTAGAATCCATGCACTGTAAACACAAGGTACATAATACAGTGTTTAGAATCCATGCACTGTAAACACAAGGTACATAATACAGTGTTTAGAATCCATGCACTGTAAACACAAGGTACATAATACAGTGTTTAGAATCCATGCACTGTAAACACAAGGTACATAATACAGTGTTTAGAATCCATGCACTGTAAACACAAGGTACATAATACAGTGTTTAGAATCCATGCACTCTAAACACAAGGTACATAATACAGTGTTTAGAATCCATGCACTCTAAACACAAGGTACATAATACAGTGTTTAGAATCCATGCACTGTAAACACAAGGTACATAATACAGTGTTTAGAATCCATGCACTGTAAACACAAGGTACATAATACAGTGTTTAGAATCCATGCACTCTAAACACAAGGTACATAATACAGTGTTTAGAATCCATGCACTGTAAACACAAGGTACATAATACAGTGTTTAGAATCCATGCACTGTAAACACAAGGTACATAATACAGTGTTTAGAATCCATGCACTGTAAACACAAGGTACATAATACAGTAGTGTGTGTTGGCAAGTTAATGTGTAAAACATCATGCTACACTGTAACTTGCCAACACTCAAAATGCACCTGTGCTTTGGGCTGTTTGATCGCCACTCTAACATCGCTAACAGTCTGACAAAGAATCCCTTTCACCAACGCACTGTCTGATGGGTTGTGGTGCAGGGCGAGCGCGGCCACAAGGGGGCGCCAGGCCGACCCGGCGTCCCAGGGAGAGATGGGGAAAATGGACAGGACGGTCAGCCTGGATCAACCGGTGCTTCCGGACCAAGGGTGGGTGTGTGTGTGTGTGTGTGTGTGTGTGTGTCATCAACAATGGATGCAGGCCGACAATGTTCTGTGCATGTTTAAATGGCATGTAAAGTATGGGTATGTTATAACAGTAGGAGGTGTTCTGTGCATGTTTAAATGGCATGTAAAGTATGGGTATGTTATACAGTATGTTATACAGTATGTTATACAGTATGTATGTTGTACAGTATATAGTAAGTTATACAGTAGTAGTTTTGTTATACAGTATGTATGTTGTACAGTATATAGTATGTTACAGTATGTATGTTGTACAGTATATAGTATGTTATACAGTATGTATGTTGTACAGTATATAGTATGTTATACAGTATGTATGTTGTACAGTATATAGTATGTTATACAGTATGTTATACAGTAATAAGTAAGTTATACAGTAGGAGGTGACTGATCTCTTTTCTACTGTATCAAACTTGTTTCCTCATTTTGTCTGTAATTTATATCAGGGCCCTCTGGGATACAAGGGGGAACCAGGGTCCAAAGGAGAAACAGGTGATGAGGTGAGAAATAAAAAAAAACACAGCTGCTTGAGCGGTCCACCGCACTCGACTCATTCCCCGCCACTAAGGTGTTTTCACATCATTTAAGAGACATTGGCTGCGTTTCCCAAAAGCTTCTTAGCGCTAAGAAGCTTCTTTAACCCTTCTTAAGGCCCCCTTAAGAAGCAAACACGTTTCCCAATTGCTTCTTAGCCTAAGATGATCTTTCGTTACGAAGGCATGCATTTCCCAAAAGCTTCTTAGCGCTAAGAAGCTTATTTGACCCTTCTTAAGGCTCCCGTAAGAAGCCAACGAAGCCAACGCGTTTCCCGATTGCTTCTTAGCCTAAAATGATCTTCTGTTAAGAAGGCTGCGTTTCCCAAAAGCTTCTTAGCGCTAAGATGATCTTTCGTTAAGAAGGTTTTGTAAGAAGGGTCTGGGGCATTCTTAACACCTTCTTAATGACGAAACACTGGCAGATCCAGCCGCGTCAGGCAAAAGGAGATACTTGTGTCCACTGTTCCTCTTGTTTAAAATTGGGGAACACTTGAAAATCTCCCCTGTATGTATGGTTACTTGTGTTTTAAATGTTTTACCGTAGGCTATATTCTTCTAATCAGAATGGATTCCTTTTATAATAAGAATGTTGTGGATTTATATAGCACCTTTCACAGAACCCAAGGTCGCTTAAATTCTGTAGTTTCTCGCAATTTTGTTGTATGCTGTGTATATAAAGCAATTTGAACTGCAGTCCATGTCTGAAATGAATAATGTTTAATAGAAGAAGTTCTTGTTTAACATGACCACGATTATTATTATTATTTATTTATTTTTAATTTATGGTATTTTTCAAGTTTACACAAACAAAACACGTACATCACAACACATGACGACGTATAGAAATAAAAAGAAAAAACGAATCCAAATGAATCCTCTTCCCGGACGGGTCCAGAGACGCGTTTAGCAAATGCAGCAGCCTTCGCAGGATCCTCCATGTAGTGCTCTTTCCCATCGGGCAGTGAGACGCTCAGACGGGCGGGGAAGAGAAGACCATACCTGACACCTGTAACCAGCCGGAGAGACTGCTTGGCTCCCCAAAACTCTGCACGCTTCTTCGCGACCGCCGAGGCCAGCAGGCTCTGGCTCAGTAAAAGTCTGTCGTAAAGTCTCACTCAGCAGAGCAAACTAGGTTGCGTTTCAACATACGCACAGCTGGTGCAACCCACTGCAGGTCTGGAAATATATAAATCTTGTTCCCACCACGAAACTTGAGTGAGCCAGCAGCAGCCCGTGATTTGCGGAGGATGAGCTCCTTGGTCTGGAAGTAGTGGACACGGATCACGAAGGGACGAGGTGGATCCCCAGCCCTGGGCTTGGCTTTCAGAGACCTGTGAGCGCGGTCCAGAACCGGTTTATCCTCGAGCTGTAGCAACTCTTTCAGGAAGTCAGCCATGAATTGGGTGGGCTGCGGACCCTCGACTCCCTCCGGGACCCCCAGCACACGGATGTTGTTTCGCCTCTGCCGGCCCTCCAGGTCATCGCATTTATTCTGCAGGACAGTGACATCGGATCTCAGTTTGTCAAACTTGGCGAGTAAATCGTTGGCGGTGTTGTCGCAGAAAGCCGCGGATTTTTCCACATCCACCAGCCTAGCCTCGTGTGCTGCACAAGTAGCCTGCAGATTGTTGAATGACGTCTGGGCTTGGTTGGAGCCCGTGGCGCCGCCATGCTGTTCGGCGTCATTCATTTCCTGGCCGTCTTTGCCGATCTGCGAGCGTAGTTGCCGTCCAGGCTTGTCTAAAGCCAACTAAGTTTACTGGTGATAAATTATTAAATGTTCGTTTTACAAGGTTGGAAAATGAAAAATAACTGGGGTTTTACTGTAATCAATGGTAAATTAAGTCACAAATCGCGGAGCTACTCAGACTGTCTTCACCATCACCAACCCGGAAGTCACGATTAGGTTATTCTACAGTGTGTTAGGATGATGACATCATTCCTACTATGATGTCATAGATCACTGATGATGTCACAGACGTCGATGATGTCATGATTCATAAGTGTCTTAAAGCATGCCTCTCGGATGGTCTCACTGATGATGTCATAACACAAGGTGATGTCATATTCGGGACCTATAAAGGTTTGCTCTGCAGGTCCTCTGCAGTTGTTCATAGACTAATCTCACGACAACCTTCTGCAACAGTTCCCATCTTTCGAACCTTGCAGACTCAGCTATCAAGTGCTACAGCGTTCCTAGTTATCCAGACTTCAGTTACCAAGTGTGTCTTGGACATTAAGTATCCGCACCTAAATCCACATGTCTCACAGCAACCCTAACACAGTGTTTCTCAACCACTGGGTCGTGGCCCACTGGTGGGCTCAGAGTGCCATCTAGTGGGCCGCAGAGGACCTCTCACATCGAGATGGTGGACAGCTCCAGTTAAGATGCTTCTTAAGAGCCTGTTTTAGCGATGTGTTAAAGTCGAACTGAACCTGTTCGTCACGTGCATAATGAGTCCGTTTCAGACTGAAAACATAGTTTGTCTAAGATGACAGGTTGAGAGGCGGGTCATAGTATCATGTCGATGATTTTATTTGACAATTCTGGGGACTGGATTGGGCTTTGGCCAATCCTGGCGTGTTCCGCCTCCAAATCGAGTGGGATTCAGTGTGTTGCGGCGCTCCCCTCGGGAAGAGCCTTTTGACGAGAGGAGCGGAGCTCAGCGAGCCACAGGCAGCCAGCTGCCTTCGTGTTGCCAAGCGGAGAGTGCAGCACGTCGGCCTGGAATCTCCGAAGTGCAACCCCTGACAACCAAGCTCTCAGATGCGCACGCCATTATCGCGCTGCTGTAACGATACGATATCCCTGGAATGCATTTGCATCTTTGCATTCTTAGAGATTATACTTTTTGTTTTTTGTTCATGTTTCTAACAATTGGCCAAGTTAGTAGTTAGTTTATTGGATAGGAATTCTGGCAGATGACAGGCACTATAGGCGCCATTTTCGACTTCATTTGGAAGAGAAAATTATCCAGAAATGAAGATTTGATTGACAGCTGCATTTCGTGATATGATTGGTTGAAATGGGGTAGAAATATGATAGTACAAGGTGACGTCAGCAAACTGTAAATTACTGTTATCAATGAAATCTTGAAAAACTAAAGAAATTAGATTGTTGTGATTTGTTTTGCATACATTATTAAATAGGTGCACTGCATACCCAGGTATTTGAACTAAAAGAAAAGAAAAGTCATTCTTGGGTTCAGCTCGACTTTAAGAAGGCTGTTAAGAAGGCGTTTGGGAAACACTTCTTTGGAGCCTTCTTAACTCCTTAAGAAGCATTCTTTGTTGGGAAACTCAGCCAATCTGTGTTTTCACGTCAATCTGTGTTTTCACCGGCATGCGATAGATGGCGCTCTTGGCCACCTTATGAAGTGCTACTATACTCCTAAAGTCACCCTAAAGCCAGAGTTATTGTCCCACAAAACCAGCAAGCACTCTCCGCAACAATCTCCCTTCATGGAGGAAGCTCCATAAAACACATCCAGCCTGGTGCCTCGCTTTTCCCCCCGGGCTCAAAGCGTTGTCACATGGGCTCGTGACAGTCAGTCAAAGCTGAAGGATTTTTTTCACCAGACGCTGGTAATGTACACAAATCACTTCTCCTTTCAAGTAGATTAGTAATCCAGTTTGTGAGCAAAACGGCGTTTTTCTCGGCTTTCTGGGAGAATCGGGCGTTTTCGGTGAAAACGACCTACTGTACATTCAAGTGTTGATAACTAAAGAAGGGAAGAAGGCAGAAACAAACTCCCCCCCCCCCCCCCCCCCCCCCCCATGAAAGTAGAGTCTCTCTTCTTTCTTTTGGGATCTTCTGTGTTTACATATTCACAGAAGAAAATATTCGGTGGGTTCCGGAACATCACTGAAAATGTCGCTGGCTGCCGACTTTCCTTTGACGCTCTAGCAGGGAATGAGAGGGCCCAAACTGACAGGGAATTTTGTTGACACCTTTTATCCAAAGCATCATCATGTGTGTAGAGATATGTTTTAGCAGCGCTGCCCCCTGTGGGAATCAAGTGTTAGTGCCATGCTCTTGGTCCTGAACCCAGTGAGCTACAGTATACAGAACAAGGCTGGTGAATTTGGAAGAGAGGTTTGAAACTTCTGTGCATCAATTCATTTTGAAAGGCGTCTTACTGACATGAACCTGACTAAATGTCATTCATGGAGGTGTAGTACTGTATGCAGGATACAAGAAGGAGACTATCTTTAACCTACCTACCTACCAAACCTAACCTACCTAACCTACCTATCAAACCTAACTTACCTACAAAACCTAACCACCTACTGTATCTACCTACCTGTAGATGATAATTTGTCCTCTATTTGTCCAGGGTCTCATTGGAGCCAAGGGTCCAAGAGGACACATTGGAGAACCTGGCGAGAAGGTACTATCTTGAACAATTTAATTGGGATTCATCCTGAATGTCTGAATTAACATTTTATCTACGTGTAGGTTTGATAGAAACCTGATCGTATTTATTAAAATGTAATAATGAATTTGCATTTAATGCATTCACCTAAATGATAGAGACATTACAGCAGTCATAACAAGATTCACAGCATGCACGCTGAATTAAATTACGCTGAATTCAATTAAGAATTCAATTACCGTAAGTAGGAACGCGGACGGCCTCTGATATAGAAGAGAACAGCACTTTTAATACTTGTCTCTCTGTAAGATGATCAGGAAACTTCCCCTTAGTGGCTAGACTTCATGCAATAAAACTAACACAGTATTTGTGTTGCTTTATCACTGACAGAATACACAAGTTCTTATGACAAATTGTTTTTTGTTTTGTTTTGTGTTTTCCTTCTGATTTCCCCCCCGTTTTCTCCATTGGCCAATTTCACCCTGCTGCCCCAGTCGCTGCTCCACCCTCTGCCGATCTGGTGAGAGCTGTAGACTAGCACCATGCTTCCTCCGACACATGCGCAAGTTGCCAGCCGCTTCTATTCACCTGACAGCGGGGAGCTTCACTGGCAGGACGTAGCACATGGGAGGATCACGCTATTCCCACCAGTTCCCTTCCGCCCCGAACATGCGCCTCGACCGACCAGAGGAGGCACTAGTGCAGCGACCGGGACACATACCCCTAATCCGGCTTCCCACCCGCAGACACAGCCAATCGTGCCTGTATGGACGCCCGACCAAGCTGGAGGTAACATGGGGGCGCAAACCTGTGACCCTCGTGTTGGTAGGCAGGGAATCTACCGCCACACTACCCGGACGCCCGACAAATCGCTTTGTGAATGCCTTTTTCGTACGATGTGTTGTAATTAGCTTGGATTGTGTTCTCTCCCCTTTCAGGGCTCAGTTGGTTTGCCAGGCCCACCTGGTCCTGTTGGTCGGCCAGTGAGTGCATTTTATTCAACCATTCTATCAGCAATTTATTGCCTTTGTCTATGCCTATTATTGGCCTATTGCCACAAACACGATTTTATGTGGGGGTTTAGTTGAACTTTAGTAACCCTTGTAAAAAGAGGAGGTTGCTTATAGGCCCGAAGCATCTCTTACTGTATATCTGCTGCATGAAACAATTTCTACATGAATCAAACGGCATGAACAAATACAGCCAGCTGGCTGTATTTGTTCATACAGTTTGCTTCGTATAATACCAGTCCATAACAGTATCCTAACCCAAATAATAAAAAAAGGATAATAAACATCTTTATTTGTCTAACATATTGTTTTACCCGTGCAAGAGCTGCAACATCAAACGTATTAACAATCAGCTTTAGTGACAGAAAGACATGCACCACTGAATCCTTTTTGAATCTCTAATCCAATCCCTCTTTGAACACTGACCGTCGAGGCTCTTTGTCTTTACTGGGCTTTACTTTGATTTCACTTGGCCTGGAATCAGACACCATTCCTCAAAGTATTAAGGCAGACATGCAGAGCGCTGAGCAACATATCCAGTGTAATAAGACATGCAGAGCACTGAGCAACATATCCAGTGTAATAAGACATGCAGAGCACTGAGCAACATATCCAGTGTAATAAGACATGCAGAGCACTGAGCAACATATCCAGTGTAATAAGACATGCAGAGCACTGAGCAACATATCCAGTGTAAAAAGACATGCAGAGCACTGAGCAACATATCCAGTGTAATAACACATGCAGAGCACTGAGCATCATATCCAGTGTAATAAGACATGCAGAGCACTGAGCAACATATCCAGTGTAATAAGACATGCAGAGCGCTGAGCAACATATCCAGTGTAATAAGACATGCAGAGCACTGAGCAACATATCCAGTGTAATAACACATGCAGAGCACTGAGCAACATATCCAGTGTAATAACACATGCAGAGCACTGAGCAACATATCCAGTGTAATAACACATGCAGAGCACTGAGCAACATATCCAGTGTAATAAGACATGCAGAGCACTGAGCATCATATCCAGTGTAATAACACATGCAGAGCACTGAGCATCATATCCAGTGTAATAAGACATGCAGAGCACTGAGCAACATATCCAGTGTAATAACACATGCAGAGCACTGAGCAACATATCCAGTGTAATAACACATGCAGAGCACTGAGCAACATATCCAGTGTAATAAGACATGCAGAGCACTGAGCATCATATCCAGTGTAATAACACATGCAGAGCACTGAGCAACATATCCAGTGTAATAAGACATGCAGAGCACTGAGCAACATATCCAGTGTAATAAGACATGCAGAGCACTGAGCATCATATCCAGTGTAATAAGACATGCAGAGCACTAAGCAACATATCCAGTGTAATAAGACATACAGAGCACTGAGCAACATATCCAGTGTAATAAGACATGCAGAGCACTAAGCAACATATCCAGTGTAATAAGACATGCAGAGCACTGAGCATCATATCCAGTGTAATAACACATGCAGAGCACTGAGCAACATATCCAGTGTAATAAGACATGCAGAGCACTGAGCAACATATCCAGTGTAATAACACATGCAGAGCACTGAGCAACATATCCAGTGTAATAACACATGCAGAGCACTGAGCAACATATCCAGTGTAATAACACATGCAGAGCACTGAGCAACATATCCAGTGTAATAACACATGCAGAGCACTGAGCAACATATCCAGTGTAATAACACATGCAGAGCACTGAGCAACATATCCAGTGTAATAACACATGCAGAGCACTGAGCAACATATCCAGTGTAATAACACATGCAGAGCACTGAGCAACATATCCAGTGTAATAACACATGCAGAGCACTGAGCAACATATCCAGTGTAATAACACATGCAGAGCACTGAGCAACATATCCAGTGTAATAACACATGCAGAGCACTGAGCAACATATCCAGTGTAATAAGACATGCAGAGCACTGAGCAACATATCCAGTGTAATAAGACATGCAGAGCACTGAGCAACATATCCAGTGTAATAAGACATGCAGAGCACTGAGCAACATATCCAGTGTAATAAGACATGCAGAGCGCTGAGCAACATATCCAGTGTAATAAGACATGCAGAGCACTGAGCAACATATCCAGTGTAATAACACATGCAGAGCACTGAGCAACATATCCAGTGTAATAACACATGCAGAGCACTGAGCAACATATCCAGTGTAATAACACATGCAGAGCACTGAGCAACATATCCAGTGTAATAACACATGCAGAGCACTGAGCAACATATCCAGTGTAATAACACATGCAGAGCACTGAGCAACATATCCAGTGTAATAACACATGCAGAGCACTGAGCAACATATCCAGTGTAATAACACATGCAGAGCACTGAGCAACATATCCAGTGTAATAACACATGCAGAGCACTGAGCAACATATCCAGTGTAATAACACATGCAGAGCACTGAGCAACATATCCAGTGTAATAACACATGCAGAGCACTGAGCAACATATCCAGTGTAATAAGACATGCAGAGCGCTGAGCAACATATCCAGTGTAATAAGACATGCAGAGCACTGAGCAACATATCCAGTGTAATAACACATGCAGAGCACTGAGCATCATATCCAGTGTAATAAGACATGCAGAGCGCTGAGCAACATATCCAGTGTAATAACACATGCAGAGCACTGAGCAACATATCCAGTGTAATAAGACATGCAGAGCACTGAGCAACATATCCAGTGTAATAAGACATGCAGAGCACTGAGCAACATATCCAGTGTAATAAGACATGCAGAGCACTGAGCAACATATCCAGTGTAATAAGACATGCAGAGCACTGAGCAACATATCCAGTGTACTAACACATGCAGAGCACTGAGCAACATATCCAGTGTAATAAGACATGCAGAGCACTGAGCAACATATCCAGTGTAATAAGCCATGCAGAGCACTGAGCAACATATCCAGTGTAATAACACATGCAGAGCACTGAGCATCATATCCAGTGTAATAAGACATGCAGAGCACTGAGCAACATATCCAGTGTAATAAGACATGCAGAGCACTGAGCAACATATCCAGTGTAATAACACATGCAGAGCACTGAGCAACATATCCAGTGTAATAAGACATGCAGAGCACTGAGCAACATATCCAGTGTAATAAGCCATGCAGAGCACTGAGCAACATATCCAGTGTAATAACACATGCAGAGCACTGAGCATCATATCCAGTGTAATAAGACATGCAGAGCACTGAGCAACATATCCAGTGTAATAAGACATGCAGAGCACTGAGCAACATATCCAGTGTAATAAGCCATGCAGAGCACTGAGCATCATATCCAGTGTAATAAGCCATGCAGAGCGCTGAGCATCATATCCAGTGTAATAAGCCATGCAGAGCACTGAGCATCATATCCAGTGTAATAAGACATGCAGAGCACTGAGCAACATATCCAGTGTAATAAGCCATGCAGAGCGCTGAGCATCATATCCAGTGTAATAACACATGCAGAGCACTGAGCAACATATCCAGTGTAATAAGCCATGCAGAGCGCTGAGCAACATATCCAGTGTAATAAGCCATGCAGAGCGCTGAGCAACATATCCAGTGTAATAAGCCATGCAGAGCGCTGAGCATCATATCCAGTGTAATAAGCCATGCAGAGCGCTGAGCAACATATCCAGTGTAATAAGCCATGCAGAGCGCTGAGCAACATATCCAGTGTAATAAGCCATGCAGAGCGCTGAGCATCATATCCAGTGTAATAACACATGCAGAGCACTGAGCAACATATCCAGTGTAATAAGACATGCAGAGCACTGAGCAACATATCCAGTGTAATAACACATGCAGAGCGCTGAGCATCATATCCAGTGTAATAAGCCATGCAGAGCGCTGAGCAACATATCCAGTGTAATAACACATGCAGAGCACTGAGCAACATATCCAGTGTAATAAGACATGCAGAGCACTGAGCAACATATCCAGTGTAATAAGACATGCAGAGCACTGAGCAACATATCCAGTGTAATAAGACATGCAGAGCACTGAGCAACATATCCAGTGTAATAAGCCATGCAGAGCACTGAGCAACATATCCAGTGTAATAACACATGCAGAGCACTGAGCAACATATCCAGTGTAATAAGACATGCAGAGCACTGAGCAACATATCCAGTGTAATAACACATGCAGAGCACTGAGCAACATATCCAGTGTAATAACACATGCAGAGCACTGAGCAACATATCCAGTGTAATAACACATGCAGAGCACTGAGCAACATATCCAGTGTAATAACACATGCAGAGCACTGAGCAACATATCCAGTGTAATAACACATGCAGAGCACTGAGCAACATATCCAGTGTAATAACACATGCAGAGCACTGAGCAACATATCCAGTGTAATAACACATGCAGAGCACTGAGCAACATATCCAGTGTAATAAGACATGCAGAGCACTGAGCAACATATCCAGTGTAATAAGACATGCAGAGCACTGAGCAACATATCCAGTGTAATAAGACATGCAGAGCACTGAGCAACATATCCAGTGTAATAAGACATGCAGAGTAGGGATGTTCATCAATTATCGAAAATCGATAATCGATCGTTAAGGATTGGAATCGATCCTGTGGCATTTGGATCGATTTTTTAATTATAAAAAAAAAAAAAATTTTTTTTTTTTTTTTTTTTTTTTTTTGGACTAGGTTTGGGTGGAATTCGTTCCTCCTCGCCCCACTCCATTGCACAGCCGACTAATGTGAGGTGGAGCTTCATATAGTCTCTAGTTTTCTGGCTGGGCACGGGTCTTTGTGCCAACAAAACTGTTTTAAACATGAGAAATTCACACCGGCATGCGCCGGGGACAGCAGTGTTGGAGAGGAGACACATTGAAATAAAGAGTTCATTGAGGAGAACACGTTGTCTTTCGTATTTTCTGCCATAGGCATTAATTTTGTTAAAAAAAAAAAAAAAAAAAAAAAAAAATTGAAAATATTGAAAATTTTCTAAGTATTAATAAAATCGATAATCGATAATTGATCGTTAATTCTCAGCGATTATCGATTTTGGAAAATTTTCAAAATGAACATCCCTAATGCAGAGCACTGAGCAACATATCCAGTGTAATAAGCCCCACCAACGTGTAGGTGACGTTTTATCAGCCTGACATCTTGGATCTTCTGTTCAGGGGCCTCAGGGTGTCCGTGGTGTCTACGGGGCAACGGGGGCCCGTGGGCCGGATGTGAGTGACCCACCATCTTTTATTCTCCTTTTTCTTTACTTGACATTTCTCTATGATGAATGATCTTTCTAAGGACACAGCGATGTTTGTTCAATCTTCCCTATGGTAACTGTGGCTTGGGGACTCTTTACCACTGCTTTACTTAAGTCATATTACACTCCAGGCTGAGCTTTACCGGCATGATTGGCATGACAGTGAAGAACCTCGGTCCGTCAGCGTCACTGAAGTGCCAATAATGATGGTAAAGCACGCCCTCTAGTGTAATAATGCGATTATACAGCAGTTACCAACCAAATAAAAGATAATAGCATGTAACATGTTTTTCATATTGTGGGACAATTTGCTCTAAACAAATACGTTTTGCAAGTGTTCTCTCTGTTTCCCTGGAAATACATGGGGTGTGACTAATAACTGGAAAACAATCAGAAAACATCAGTCAGGTCAGTAGACTCCTATGTAATGAGACCTAGTTTCCTACTCCAGCAAGTAGCCGCCCCGACCCTTAGTAACCACCTGTCAACAAGAGACGAGAACTCCGCAAACTTCACATGTATTTTGAAGCTAGTAGCGCCGTCGTGTCACCAAGTCACCGGCACAGCTGATGGAGGATGCCAAAGCATCTTACAGAGTTCTGAAGAAATGGCGGAGTAATCAGACCAATCAGATTGCTTAGTCGGAACTACCTGTTGTATCATACAACTCAACAAACAAATGTAAAGGAATAGTTCAGCCCAAAATGAAAATTTGATCACCCCATTAGGTTAGGGCTATTTTAGTACCGGACAGTGTATCATTCACAACTGTACTTGACTTTTACCAGGGGGACAATGGACTGGACGGCCCTCCAGGTCTGACAGGTCCAATGGTAAGTAGAAGGACACATATTGTAGGCATGGCAAAATTAGCCTGGGTAAACCCAGGCTCCACGTGACCTCTATGATAGCACATAGATAGAGGTCACGTGGAGGCTGGGTTTACCCAGGCTATGGCAAAATAGCTTTAATTTATCAGCACATATTATGTAAAGCTGAGTATGTTTGCATTTGTGTGTGTGCGTGCGTGTGTGTGTGTGTGTGTGTGTGTGTGTGTGTGTGTGTGTGTGTGTGTGTGACATAGGGTGCACCAGGTGTCACAGGACCAGTTGGCGCTCAAGGAGTTAATGGCTCACAGGTGAGATGACGACATAAACAATATAATCTTAATTCAATTCACCTCAAAAATAACAGGTGGGTTTCTCTACTACAACGCTAATTGGTTGACTGAGCAGAGTTGTACCACGGACAAACTCCTTTCCCATATAATATTATAATATATATAGTATATATATAATGTCAGATAATTCAATAGCAAGTTCCCCCTGCCACACTTCTCTAATCCTCCCTCTCTCATTTGTAACTCATATTTTCTATTCGTCTAGCAGGCTGTTTCTGGTGAGCTACTTGTATAGGGTATACAAGTCTATGTGGGTTGATAGGAATATATTTTTCAAACAAAGCGTTTCAGCCATGGCAATAAAATAAACAACAAATATTACAGACGGAAATGAAGTTCTGTATCCTGTTTATTTTATGAAACCTTGCCAGGTAACTGTTTTATAAAAGCAATAAGCCCTACAGGACTGTGTGTGGTGCCTAACAGCGCCCCCTAGCGTTCTAAAATCACTGTACTTGGGCCTTTTTGGTTGATTAATTGGTGCTTTAGGAGGTGACACACCCGTGAGCCCCTCTTGTCCCCAGCCCAACCCCTTATAAATGCCTCATATGTAATAATGTAATAAATGTAATGTAATCAAATGTACTAAATAGATCCAATTGGGCTGCAAGTCATCTAAGGTCATTAAGCAACAAAGTATCTGTAGGTGTCTTCAAAGTTTACAACTCGGCTGCTCAAGAAGTCACTTTGAATCGCTTGTTGATATCGTACACTCATTTTGTTTATGAATAGATTTGAATCGCTTGTTGATATCGTACACTCATTTTGTTTATGAATAGATTTGAATCGCTTGTTGATATCGTACACTCATTTTGTTTATGAATAGATTTGAATCGCTTGTTGATATCGTACACTCATTTTGTTTATGAATAGATTTGAATCGCTTGTTGATATCGTACACTCATTTTGTTTATGAATAGATTTGAATCGCTTGTTGATATCGTACACTCATTTTGTTTATGAATAGATTTGAATCGCTTGTTGATATCGTACACTCATTTTGTTTATGAATAGATTTGAATCGCTTGTTGATATCGTAACACTCATTTTGTTTATGAATAGATTTGAATCGCTTGTTGATATCGTAACACTCATTTTGTTTATGAATAGATTTGAATCGCTTGTTGATATCGTAACACTCATTTTGTTTATGAATAGATTTGCTCAAGGAAGGCACAGTATGGGCTATAGTATACGCTGTGTATGCATCAGATGGGGACTGTAATAAAATAGTGATATAAAGTCGTTCGGGGCTCTGAACAGACACGCTGCATACAGACACTAAGACAAATTCCTCGTATGTAGCTTGCATACTGTGGCAATAAAACGGATTCTGATTCTGAAAAGTGGCTAAATCATCAAGTTGACAACAGTGGGCCTGACGCGATAAATACTGAGAATAAATGCATAGTGTGTCCTCTACTTTGACTGTACTGTATGTAGCCATAGCCCATTTGTATGTGTCGTCATGTGGTGCTATGACAACAATCAGCTCACTGTTGTTGCATTGACATGTTTTACCTTGCTCTTCCAGGGGGATTTGGGACCTGCTGGTGTTATTGGCCCAAGAGGCCCACAGGTATTAAACTGCTTTATGCATACTGACGTGTTTAATCAGATTGGCAAATATTTATACATTATATTTGGCTACAAAGTGATGACCTTCACCTTTCTTCCAACCAGGGGCCTCCAGGTTTAGAGGGACAGATGGGAGCTCCAGGAATCAGTGGACCCCAAGTAAGTCCTCTGGGTATGTGGATATGGGTATGCAGGGTATGGATAACTGATAACTGATAATGGATATGGATGTGTGTGGATATGGATATCTGGATATGAACAACAATATCAATATGCAGCCATTATTTTTGTCGAGCTTATATGAACTGTACTGTACCTTGCTGTTACACATACCTGGAGTTAAGATTTCTTATACACTTGTTGGTAATGGATGGTGGTTAATGGTGATGACGTGACTTATCTTTTGAGTCTTTGGGGTTCGGCTTCTAGTCTAAAGCCCCGTTTGACTAGTCTAGTCTAGTCTAACCCCGTTTTGCTTGGTAGCCTGTAAAAGGCGGGGCTTAAAGAGCATCTGTGCTGTGGTGATATGTTAACAGGGACGTCCAGGAATGAGTGGTGCTCCCGGGCCCAAAGGACTTCCTGTAAGTCTCTTTTTTTATCAAGTCAATTTGGATCTCATAAAAGCAGACCTGTAATAGAGCATGGGGGATTAAACGCTTTACATTTACTTTGATGAAGACTCTGTCGAGTTTTTAAACTGAATTAGTTCTATTATGTTCCAGACTTGAAAGCGTTTGTTTGGTTGTGTGCAAACATGGAAAACGTCGGGCCGGGCAGGCGTCCGCCCAGTCTGTCTGGCTCTTTAAAGCGTTTGTTTGGTTGTGTGCAAACATGGAGTTAATAAACAAATAGTCTGGAACATAATGAGCGGCTAATTTAGTCGCATAGTAGTGAGTCAACCCAACATCCATCTGTGAAAAGGTTTCCCATTTCTTTCTGGAGTGAAGTAAGGAGATCGTTTCACAGCATGTTGGCAAATTGGCCATATGAGATCAGGCCATTCTGACCTGCTACAGTTGCTACAAAATGTCATGTCTCTTTCTTAGACAGGATACAAGAGAAGTGAGTTCATATAAAGCAGGTGACTTGGAAATAGTGGAAACTGGAAATAATTGCACCTGTCATTAGGGCTGGGTTAAAAAAAATCGATATATCGATATTGAATCGATATTCATGTGAAGGAACAAGTATCGATACATAAATCCCAGTATCGATATTTTACACACACATTTTTTTTTTTTTTTTTTTTTTTTTTTTTATAAACATAGGCTATAATATTATAGGCTGTGTGTGGTAGTTAAAACATAGTTTCAAGTTGACGTTTATTAATGTTTGTAGTTGAAACAAAAACATAAATACTGTAGGCTACATGTGCATTGTGCATGCACCATGAGCCAGATGTACAGACCTCAAATCTGTTTGCACTATAATGTTTGTGAACTGGAAATGTTCATGAGCTGTATTTAATTTTATTTAATTTTATTTACAAAGCATTTATACTTTATGAAACACTGTTTACAACATGCTGCTGTTCAATGATTCTGTTGTATAGTGGAAATCTAAATTTGTTTGGCTTCTCACAGAAGACTGTAAAGAAAGAGACAGAAGACTGTAAAGAAAGATAAGATGTTGAATGACTATGTTCGTCATGCTTAAATAACAAATAATTACATGATGTAACTGCTTGCTTTATGGTCAATTCTTAATGTAAATATTAATATTCTTTAATAATGCACCAGGTTAGAGGGTTCCTTGTACAATTTACAGCATTAGTTCTTTGAGAATCTCTTCCATTATCAAAGCAAAACTGGTATTGTAACTAAAATATCGATATCGATATCAGATCGGATCGGATCGGAAATCGTATCGACTTGGGACCTTGTGTATCGGAATTGTATCGTATCGGGAAGTCAGTGGCGATACCCAGCCCTACCTGTCATTAATAAGGGCTAAGGATAAGGTTAATGTACTGTACATGATAAGAGTCTACACTGTGTAGCTGTAACTGTATGTCAACATCTAAAGGCAGCTTATATAGAAGTTATTTTGTCTACTTTTTTTACTTTTTTGTTGTTGCTATCCCTTTCTCTCGTATCAGGGGCCTCTGGGGCCCATGGGTGTCCGGGGGGAGCCCGGCTTTGAGGGGCCGATGGTGAGTTCTATTTGCAAGATTGTCTCTATTACATTATTACATTACATACAAACACACTCATACAGTAGGTATGTAGGTAGGTATGTACGTTTATTAATCCACAAGGGGTAACTACGTTGTTGCAGCAGCATACTGTAGGGCAATACAAATACGCAGTAAAATATGTGCAGTAAAAATATATACAGAACAACATCTGCCCAACAATAAAAAATAATTTGGATTCTGTCCTAGTTAACTTCAGGGCTTTGTGACCGGTCCAGTGACTTGTGTTAGCTGTATTTCAATTCACACTGTCAGACATTCAAATCCATCTCACAGCCCTCAGTTTGTAGATCATCATGTTGCAGCCTCACAGTGCTCAGTTTGTAGATCATCATGTTGCAGCCTCACAGTGCTCAGTTTGTAGATCATCATGTTGCAGCCTCACAGTGCTCAGTTTGTAGATCATCATGTTGCAGCCTCACAGTGCTCAGTTTGTAGATCATCATGTTGCAGCCTCACAGTGCTCAGTTTGTAGATCATCATGTTGCAGCCTCACAGTGCTCAGTTTGTAGATCATCATGTTGCCTCACAGTGCTCAGTTTGTAGATCATCATGTTGCAGCCTCACAGTGCTCAGTTTGTAGATCATCATGTTGCAGCCTCACAGTGCTCAGTTTGTAGATCATCATGTTGCAGCCTCACAGTGCTCAGTTTGTAGATCATCATGTTGCCTCACAGTGCTCAGTTTGTAGATCATCATGTTGCCTCACAGTGCTCAGTTTGTAGATCATCATGTTGCCTCACAGTGCTCAGTTTGTAGATCATCATGCAGCCTCACAGTGCTCAGTTTGTAGATCATCATGTTGCCTCACAGTGCTCAGTTTGTAGATCATCATGTTGCCTCACAGTGCTCAGTTTGTAGATCATCATGTTGCCTCACAGTGCTCAGTTTGTAGATCATCATGCAGCCTCACAGTGCTCAGTTTGTAGATCATCATGTTGCAGCCTCACAGTGCTCAGTTTGTAGATCATCATGTTGCCTCACAGTGCTTAGTTTGTAGATCATCATGCAGCCTCACAGTGCTCAGTTTGTAGATCATCATGTTGCCTCACAGCCCTCAGTTTGTAGATCATCATGTTGCCTCACAGCCCTCAGTTTGTAGATCATCATGTTGCCTCACAGCCCTCAGTTTGTAGATCATCATGTTGCCTCACAGCCCTCAGTTTGTAGATCATCATGTTGCAGCCTCACAGTGCTCAGTTTGTAGATCATCATGTTGCAGCCTCACAGTGCTCAGTTTGTAGATCATCATGCAGCCTCACAGTGCTCAGTTTGTAGATCATCATGTTGCAGCCTCACAGTGCCATCTATTGGTTGTGGGGTCTCAGTGTGGAGTGTGACTGATTCTGTGTCGGCAGTTATTTACTCCTCTGTCACTGCTGGGTTTAGTTGTAGGGTAACCGAACCCTAACAGATCAATCAAAGACACCTCTGTATGATATATTGTTTGCTGTAGTTTTTAGTCTTGGCTTCACCCTTCCATCGCAACTCGCCATTTCATCTTCTATTTAATTTTTAAATAATTTCTTGATGTGAAAGCAATGCTATAAGGGGTGAGATCATTTCACTTGTCTCCAATGAAAAACTTTCCTGAATTAACATCTTGAAAAGGGTTGAGAGATCTGCCTCATTTTGGGGAAATTCCCTGATGCATAAAAAACAAAAATTACAAATTACCGCATCTCTCGCCATTAGCAGATTATTCCACTTGTACAGAAAAATAAGCTTCTTCAGATGTATGTAAATGTCTGTTAAGTCACTGTCTTAACACAATGGTGATTGAGCCTGTGCACCATTTTCAGTATTGCAGCATTTATGAACTGGGTGTCTGGTGACACAGATGATGCATGCAACATTGTTTGGATCTCACCTTCAATTACCGCTCATCGCCATAGGTGTCACCAAAGAGAAGACGAAACTGAAATCTTTGAGATTATCACTTGAATAGAGAGCCCCAGGGATGATGTATTTTTGTAGTCGGAACGCGGAAGTCAGGGACTTCCTGGTTCTTCACTGTTTCTGCCTATGGGATTTTTGAATGGGTTTTTGCCGCGATGCTTCAAATAAGGTCTCTGGGCAACGCAAGCTTAATCAAACGCGAACCAGTGTTCAGCCGGATAATCTTCACACATGAGGACCACTTTCATGAGTTTTGAAGCGTAAATGCGAGCGCTAGAAGTAAAAAGCTCGTGCTAAGCTAATCCAGAACTACACACAGTGTCGCATAGGCTTCCCCGTCTCGTCACCACTCAACCTGGACTGTTGTTGATGTGTGCGCTGCTGTGCACTGATTACCCCGGGCTGAACCAGGTGAGGGAAAGAGAATTTCCGTGTTCATCCTTTGAAGTGATGACGTTATTGACGTATAATATCCCCGTCGACTCAACAGTGTAGTCTCATTTAGCCGTTTGCTAGCTAGCTGCCCTTTTAACGGCACGTAAAAGCTTAAAAACTCATAAAAGTGGTCCCCATGTGTGAAGATTATCCTACTGAACACTGGTTTGCGTTTGATTAAGCTTGCGTTGCCCAGAGACCTTATTAGAAGCATCGCGCCAAAAACCCATTAAAAAATCCCATAGGCGAAAACAGTGAAGAGCCCGGACGTGTTAGCATCGATGTTTTCCGGACTCGTTCCTGAGGCTCTCTATTGAAGATTAACTGACACATATATTATGTGAAATACAGCTAAGAGTTAAGGAGGAAAGTATACTGTCCAAGATCAGAGGCTTGAAGGATTTCTTGAAACCACATCATTGCCATTTTTAAAGATAGCACCATGTCCTTTGTATTGGCCTGTGTTTCAGGGTGCGCCGGGGAAACAAGGGCACATGGCTTTTGCGGGCATAACGGTAGGTGATGCTGCTAGATGCACAGTTAGCATTTTGTTGCTAAACTTCCCTGTAGCTTTGACTCCTCTCTGTAGCTTTGACTCCTCTCTGTAGCTTTGACTCCTCTCTGACCGCTGAGCCTTGTTCTTCCCACAGGGTAACAGAGGACCAGATGGGGACAAAGGTGACCATGGACCTAAAGGAGACAGAGTAGGAACATGCAACTTTCTGTATAAAGTCATGCTTTACTTTGGCTGTACCTTGGGTTGTCTAGCTTCCTGGATATTAATTCTCTGTTATCTGTTGCTCCAGTAGAGAAGATTGGAGATTTTTTCCCCTCCACTCACTGCTATTGTATGGAGGAACTGGCATGAATATTATACTTCTAGGAGAGTAATACACAGTGCAATGAAACTAGGTGACTGCTTGCCTTTTGTCTGTCAGATAAAGAAAATCTCTGTCTCTTGTTTTATGATCATTTTTTCCTCCTCCTCCTCCTCCTCCTCCTCCTCCTCCTCCTCCTCCTCTCTCTCTCTCTCTCTCTCTCTCTCTGTCTCTCTCTCTGTCTCTCTCTCTCTCTCTCTCTCTCTCTCTCTCTCTCTCTCTCTCAGGGTGTTCAGGGGGCAGTAGGTATTCAGGGTCCTCAGGGAGAGAGGGGTACCTCCGGCTTCCCAGGTTTCCAGGGCACCAAAGGCCAGCCTGGCACCAGAGGCATCCAGGTACAGTAAGCTGCACTGTGATCAGCCTCATTTCATTCTGCTTTTGGTGATTGTACTAGAATTCAATTTTTACTTGTTTGATTTGTACGCTCAGCAATTTCAAAACATCACAAAATAGCCTGTTAAAAATATTTTCTTTTGTGTTATTTATTTTCATTCATAGTTATCATAGTTGTTTATCTGAGGGCAACACTTTTTTGTTTGAGCAGTAAACTGCAAAAAAGTCAATTTTGGCAACTGACATGATCTTGATATTGAATATTAAAATTAAATTGATCTGAAAATAAGTACTGCTGCCAGTGGATTAAGAATGTGTTTCTTTGTTAAGAATTGTTTTGAAACAGGGCAATATCTTCAAGGAGAATCACCCCACTTCAAGATAATATGTCACTTGATTCAATTCAAGTACAGATGTACATTACCAACGAGTAAAATAAACCCCATTGGCAGATTTTCAGTCCATTACAAGATTCAAATGAGATGACATTGGAGTTGTATTGCATGTTCTTATGAAGGAACATGACTTAGCAGATTCAAATGAGATGACATTGGAGTTGTATTGCATGTTCTTATGAAGGAACATGACTTAGCAGATTCAAATGAGATGACATTGGAGTTGTATTGCATGTTCTTATGAAGGAACATGACTTAGCAGATTCAAATGAGATGACTTTGGAGTTGTATTACATGTTCTTATGAAGGAACATGACTTAGCAGATTCAAATGAGATGACTTTGGAGTTGTATTGCATGTTCTTATGAAGGAACATGACTTAGCAGATTCAAATGAGATGACATTGGAGTTGTATTACATGTTCTTATGAAGGAACATGACTTAGCAGATTCAAATGAGATGACTTTGGAGTTGTATTGCATGTTCTTATGAAGGAACATGACTTAGCAGATTCAAATGAGATGACTTTGGAGTTGTATTGCATGTTCTTATGAAGGAACATGACTTAGCAGATTCAAATGAGATGACATTGGAGTTGTATTGCATGTTCTTATGAAGGAACATGACTTAGCAGATTCAAATGAGATGACATTGGAGTTGTATTGCATGTTCTTATGAAGGAACATGACTTAGCAGATTCAAATGAGATGACATTGGAGTTGTATTGCATGTTCTTATGAAGGAACATGACTTAGCAGATTCAAATGAGATGACATTGGAGTTGTATTGCATGTTCTTATGAAGGAACATGACTTAGCAGATTAAAATGAGATGACATTGGAGTTGTATTGCATGTTCTTATGAAGGAACATGACTTAGCAGATTCAAATGAGATGACTTTGGAGTTGTATTGCATGTTCTTATGAAGGAACATGACTTAGCAGATTCAAATGAGATGACTTTGGAGTTGTATTGCATGTTCTTATGAAGGAACATGACTTAGCAGATTCAAATGAGATGACTTTGGAGTTGTATTGCATGTTCTTATGAAGGAACATGACTTAGCAGATTCAAATGAGATGACTTTGGAGTTGTATTGCATGTTCTTATGAAGGAACATGACTTAGCAGATTCAAATGAGATGACTTTGGAGTTGTATTGCATGTTCTTATGAAGGAACATGACTTAGCAGGAGCTCAGCTGACTTTATATTTCTTCATTCAGGGGGAAAATGGAGAAACTGGCCCTCAGGGAAAACAGGGCAGCCAGGGCTTAAAGGTCAGTGATGATTTGTGTGACTGAAAACCAAGACATGTCAGATGACTTCATTTGTTGATTCAAATTTCAGTTCTAACCAAGGTAATATTGATGTAACATTAGAGGTCTCACTACGCTCATGTATATAAACGTAAACATTCATTTAATATTGATGTAACATTAGAGGTCTCAATGCGCTCATGTATATCAATTTAAACAATTATTTCTTCAGGTTTTTACTTATTCTCTGCATTCCTTTGCTGTTTCACATCATCGTCGATCATTTTCCAATCCTGTATGACTTAATGAGATATTTGCTATTTTTCCCTTTACTCCCAGTAAAGAAGGGGTGCCCATTCTAAGTCATAGTTGTCAAAGTCAAAAATTGGGGCTCTCTTCCAGCGGGAGTGCCTCATAATATGTTAGACAAGACATCAGAGACTCTGAGTCCCTCACAGTCGTTCAATCCCACCTCAATAGTCATCTCTTCTCCATTGCCTTCTTTCAGCCCCCCTGCCCCCATCCATCCATCTGTGTCTGTTGTTTGTCCTCTGTCTGTCTCTCTGTTGTCTCACTAACCCCGCCCCTTAGTGTATAGTGTTAAGCAACTTTGAGTTATAGAAAAGTGCTATATAAATGCCATATATAATAATAACAATATTCAGTAGGCTACTTCATCTGTGAAATTCAAGTATTAGTTGGAGTCACTCGTCACAGCTGGAGTCATCCTCATACTCAATGACATACTCATCACATATCCATCACAACAGCAGACATGTTTTCTCTGTTGCCTCCATCTCTTGAAAGAATGAAATATGTAAATGAGTTATTTTGATAATTAATTTCATATCTCTTCACTGTATCCAGTTTCACTCATTACTGCAGGGTTGACAGGTGTGTCTACAACGTTGTTGACAAACATGTGGGAGAAGTATTAATGTTCATTTGATATCACTAACTTGTGAATTTCCTTGAAGGGGAACAGGGGACCAGATGGACGTAATGGCAAACCAGGACCCAGAGGGAACAAGGTATAATACTCTGCACTGTGAGGTTTCGTTTTTTTTTATGAATACAGAGACTTGTTGTTGACTAACTGACACTAACATCTGACTGGAATCACGGAAGTACCCATGATCAGTGGTGGAAAAAGTAAAAGTAGCAATGTCATAATATAAAAATACTTCATTCACGTGTAAGGTTCTGCACTCAAAATGTTACTTGAGTAAAGGAGGTATAGAAGTATAAGAAGTAAAATGTACTGAAGTATCAAAAGTAAAACTACTAATTCAGAAGAGAATAGTTAAATTATTGATTCATTAATCTGGAAGAAGTATTTTAATGTTGTAGTTCTAACTGCTCCATACTTTTGAGTAGTTTAAACTTTAACAATGCAACATATTTGATGAGCTTCTTGTATTGTAGCTTTTATACAATAGTTGCAAATGCATGTGTACTGTTTCTTTTAAATATACAAGAGGAAACAAAATGGGGCAGTGGTGGACCAACGGTTAGAGAAGCGAGCTTGTGACCGAAAGGCCGTCTGTTCAATCCCAGCGACCGGCAGGATAAATCTGGGTGGGGAAAGTGAAAAGGCAGCGCTTGCCCCTCCCTCATTACCACCACTGAGGTGCCCTTGAGCAAGGCCCTTGTATTTCAGTGTTACATGTACTTATTAGTGTTACATGTACTTATTATTTCAGTGTTACATGTACTTATTATTTCAGTGTTACATGTACTTATTTGATATTGATGTTTTTTTTTTGTTGCTTCTTCCCTTTCCTGTAGGGCCGCACTGGACAGAGGGGGCATGCTGGCCAGCCTGGCCCATCGGTAAACCTAACTGTCTTGAAACATTCAGTCAAAAGAAACTACTACTGTCCATAGTCCTGCCTATTTTTCCCATGGTGCTTGGCCAGCAGGCCCAGCCGGGGTCAGAGGATTACGAAGTCAGGACACTCAATCAGTCAGTCACTCAATCACTCATGGGCATTGAGTGGGAAAAGGGGCCATAGTAGCTAGGGATAGGAAGGTGTTAGAATGTGGGGATTTGAGGCGTGCATAAGGAGAGTGCCTAGGGGGATATGGGGGGTGGTGGTGGTGGGGGGAGTGTAGCTAGGGTAGGAAGGTGGTAGATTCGAGGGGTTGGTAGGGGCATGTGGGTGTTGGTAGGGGCATGTGGGTGTTGGTAGGGGCATGTGGGTGGAGGGAGCAGCCACACTGCTCCGACTCTCAAAGGAGATGGAAAATAGGAAGCTGAACTTTCAGCGGTGAAAATCGACCTACTTCTTTTCTGCAAAGCAGTTAGTGTGTTGAAAACCACCAACTGTGAGACCTTGAACTGTGTGTGTGTGTGTGTGTGTGTGTGTGTGTGTGTGTGTGTGTGTGTGTGTGTGTGTGTGTGTGGTTTCCTAACAGGGTTTGCCAGGTTCACCAGGAACAGAGGGAGCAGAAGGAAAGCCTGGTACACAGGTTCCCATTCTATATCATATTTCAATACCATGACCACATGCCTGGAAATGCCTGTCTGTCAGTGTGTCCTCTCTTTCCTGCCATATACTGTGCCAGTGCTTCCTCTGTACTGTACACTATTATTCAGTGTGTCCTCTCTTTCCTGCCATATACTGTGCCAGTGCTTCCTCTGTACTGTACACTATTATTCAGTGTGTCCTCTCTTTCCTGCCATATACTGTGCCAGTGCTTCCTCTGTACTGTACACTATTATTCAGTGTGTCCTCTATTTCCTGCCATATACTGTGCCAGTGCTTCCTCTGTACTGTACACTATTATTCAGTGTGTCCTCTCTTTCCTGCCATATACTGTGCCAGTGCTTCCTCTGTACTGTACACTATTATTCAGTGTGTCCTCTCTTTCCTGCCATATACTGTGCCAGTGCTTCCTCTGTACTGTACACTATTATTCAGTGTGTCCTCTCTTTCCTGCCATATACTGTGCCAGTGCTTCCTCTGTACTGTACACTATTATTCAGTGTGTCCTCTCTTTCCTGCCATATACTGTGCCAGTGCTTCCTCTGTACTGTACACTATTATTCAGTGTGTCCTCTCTTTCCTGCCATATACTGTGCCAGTGCTTCCTCTGTACTGTACACTATTATTCAGTGTGTCCTCTCTTTCCTGCCATATACTGTGCCAGTGCTTCCTCTGTACTGTACACTATTATTCAGTGTGTCCTCTCTTTCCTGCCATATACTGTGCCAGTGCTTCCTCTGTACTGTACACTATTATTCCGAAGCCATGTTGTCCGATAGTAATTTTGCCCAATCTCAGTTTTGGTCCTAGCTTTGTTTCTTGTGCAGGGTGTAGAGCTAAATCTGGTAAGGAGTATAGGAGAGACACTGCACTGCACAGTATAACATCACTTTTTTTTTAACTTTATAATGAAAAATTAAATGGCTGTTTCTGTAGAAGATGTGGAAGGTGTGCATAACATGACATATTGGGAGACTGCTGCTGTGGAAATGCCCTAAAACAGTGGTTCTCAAAGTCGGGTCCTTCAGGGCGTTCCAGGGCATCCCCAGTAAAAAGGGAGATCATTTATTTTCACTATAATGACATCCATAAGTAACACAATGGCACTATGTAATGACATCCATAAGTAACACAATGACACTATGTAATGACATCCATAAGTAACACAATGGCACTATGTAATGACATCCATAAGTAACACAATGGCACTATGTAATGACATCCATAAGTAACACAATGACACTATGTAATGACATCCATAAGTAACACAATGGCACTATGTAATGACATCCATAAGTAACACAATGGCACTATGTAATGACATCCATAAGTAACACAATGACACTATGTAATGACATCCATAAGTAACACAGTGACACTATGTAATGACATCCATAAGTAACACAATGGCACTATGTAATGACATCCATAAGTAACACAATGGCACTATGTAATGACATCCATAAGTAACACAATGGCACTATGTAATGACATCCATAAGTAACACAATGGCACTATGTAATGACATCCATAAGTAACACAATGGCACTATGTAATGACATCCATAAGTAACACAATGACACTATGTAATGACATCCATAAGTAACACAATGACACTATGTAATGACATCCATAAGTAACACAATGACACTATGTAATGACATCCATAAGTAACACAATGACACTATGTAATGACATCCATAAGTAACACAATGACACTATGTAATGACATCCATAACACAATGGCACTATGTAATGACATCCATAAGTAACACAATGGCACTATGTAATGACATCCATAAGTAACACAATGGCACTATGTAATGACATCCATAAGTAACACAATGGCACTATGTAATGACATCCATAAGTAACACAATGGCACTATGTAATGACATCCATAAGTAACACAATGGCACTATGTAATGACATCCATAAGTAACACAATGACACTATGTAATGACATCCATAAGTAACACAATGACACTATGTAATGACATCCATAAGTAACACAATGACACTATGTAATGACATCCATAAGTAACACAATGACACTATGTAATGACATCCATAAGTAACACAATGGCACTATGTAATGACATCCATAAGTAACACAATGACACTATGTAATGACATCCATAAGTAACACAATGACACTATGTATGACTATTTTGGTTTCATACACTTTTCTCTAATAAAGTCTTGCGGGACTCTGGGACAGAATCTTATCCAATTCGGGGTCTAATTTGTGTCCATTTAGGGGTCCTTGACGGGTTTTCTTCTGCCCTAAAAATGTCAAAATAGAAGTGTAGTTTTTGCAGGAGGGCATTCACTGTAGACTGGTCTTGTGTTACATTATGGTTGGTGTAGACAGCAGATACATTACGGTTGGTGTAGACAGCAGATACATTACGGTTGGTGTAGACAGCAGATACATTATGGTTGGTATAGACAGCAGATACATTATGGTTGGTATAGACAGCAGATGGTAGTCTTCATGCAGTGGTCTCATGTTAAGCTGCAGTGCATATTCACTGCTACAGTATGTGGTGGAGATTGCATGCACTATCTTTCTGTTTCACCTTCATTCATCAGCTTATTTCATCCAACATTGAAAGAGAGCACTTTATTACTGGACAGTGATGTTTGACCACCTCTAAAGGAAGACTAGTTGTAACATCTAGTCCTATTAAGCATTCACAATCTCTCATTTTACTGAGTCATGCATTCTTGTATTCGTCTTGAAATCTTATTTTTGTTGAAATAACTGAAGAAATCCCAATTCCCAATCCCAATTTAAAATTGCTTCCAATAATAACAGTGTCACTAGTTTCATGCTGTCACTTGACTTTTAGATATGTGTTGGAATGTGAAAGTAAAAAATGAATATGATTTAAAGAGTCCAAGATTAAATTACTGTATACGATGGACATTCTTGCATTGTGTTTTTTACATAGAGGTTGTTCTATTGGACAGTCAACTCAATACTGTGTAGAATAAATGGCATCATCAGCTGCCTTTGAATGTGTTCAAATTTGGTTATTTATCAGCGTTGTAGCAAATTGCTAGCATTTCAAGAGCGCTAACTAATGAATAAGTCTAGAAGAGGAGAGGTGATGAGTGATGGCTCTCTGAAACCTTCAGAGAGCCTACAGATACTAATCACACTGTCCAATAGACGCCTCGAGATGTGACAGACATGATGGAATGTTTTTCTTTCATTTATGTGCTTCATTCACCCCTTTAATTTGTTGCATACTTCTGCGGTTAGGTGAAAACCTTCTATCCCCAAAATTTAACTTTAAAACAATATTATTTTTAGGTAGGTGACCGGGCATTTTCGCAAATGAATGCTACAAAGAGTTTTGGCAAATTTTCATAATCCCAAGGATTTTTTTTTCCAATATGAAAAAACAAATCATGTGATCCAAAATTGAGAGAAAATAAATAATGTAACATATGGTGCAAAGATTTTCACCTGACAGCAGTGACATCCTTTCAAGTGATTATATTTATTTATTTTCCTCTCTGATTGACATCTGCTGTGACCACCCCCACTGTTGTGATTAACTGTGCTGATAGCCCTCCCTCTCTTTCAGGGTCCCACTGGTGCAGTTGGCAATGCTGGCAATAAAGGACCAACGGTACGAGTATGACACGCAGTCTCAGAATGACCTCAGCATCATCCCCCCAACTTGGCTCTTTAAACTGAATAGAAACACCTTATAAAACTTTTACAAGAATGCCCAAGATTATATGATGGGTTTTATAGGTTCATGACCAGGCAAACACAACAAATTCTGACCTGAGCAAAAAACTGAAAAAACAGAACAGAACCTGCTACCAGCCAGTTAAAGATATCAGGTGTGTTGACAAACTCATAAACCACACTATTACAAGATTTAGCCAAGGCGAGTATCATTTTCTGTGTACATTTATGTATGTACTGTATACAGACACACACAGACAGCATATGTTATTCAATTATTTCGCTCATATACTGTTACAGAACTAAACAAATATAAACAAATTTGTATGTGAAATTAAATATACAAGTGTGTTCATTTGATACTAGCAATAATAATAAATATTCATTGCACTCAGTGTTTTCTGGAAGTTGTGAATCTGGAAATGTGTACGTGTCACCTTCACTGCTTTGTTACCAGTCTGCCAAAGCCTGCAGACCAAACGTGATTTAGCACATGAAACAATACTGTTCAGATCATGTGACTCCATCTAAAGGCCCAAGTAGCCCCCTGTCTTCTTTATTGAGTCACTGCATGATTAAAGGGCAAATGTAACAAAGACAAATGCAGACTGTTAAAGAGGCTCTAAATTATCCCCACATCTCACAGAAAAGCATTTTTACTGCGTAGCCTCATAAACGTCTGTCCCATTAAATGGTAAGGAAACAATTAGATGGGAGATTAAGCAACTGTAATAGTGAAAAATGGATTCAACTCATCTAAATGAATAGTTAACAGTTTAGTGCACACGTTTTTGCTTAATTGCGAGAAATAAATTAGAAGCTTTTGTTTCCGATTTTCATTTTTATATTTTTTTGTTGGCTTTGCACATGATTGGTTCTTCTCTTCTTACCCCGATCTCTTAACCCTCTGTGACACTTTCTTATTCCGAGTTCACACTACTCATCTTTTATTATGTCTTCTGCTGCTTTTCTAGGGTTTTCAAGGGATCGCTGGAGAGAGAGGTCCAGATGGCTCACCAGGTCCCTCGGTAAGCTTCATTGCTATTCGATGGCTGTATAACGCTTGGAATACAGAGAACTTGGAAATCGTAAGCTGGGAGGTTTTATCAGGGTCTCGGCAGCGAGGCAGTAAGTTCCTTGGAGATGAATAAGGGGGAAGAGGACAACACAACACAAATATATTTCCGATACGTCATACGCTTAGTCTATTAGCAGCACCCATAAAGTTCATGGGGGATACAGCTGACATGAACAGATGAGCTATAAACTGTGTGCTATTGATTGATTCTCTGGAGGTTTATTGACTAATAATTTTGATCTGATAGGGGTCTCCTGGGAACGCAGGACCTCCGGGAACACCAGGGCCCCCAGGCGATAGGGTGAGTCAAAAGGCATAAAAAAAAATGCAATTATAATAATAATTTATTTGTATACATTTTCAAAACAAATGTTACAAAGTGCTTCACACAAACAAATCAAAACAAAAGGAGATAAAAGCAAACCGAAAGAATAAGTCACAACAATATCATCAGATAAAAAGTCAAGATAAAAAGGTTTACATTAACATTATATAATAATAAAGGAATAAAATATTTAATATAAAAGAGAGAATGTGGGCAATCTCTGTCGCTCTGTTTCAATTTTTGTCCCACTGATGATGTCATCAGTGACATCATAAATCACTGATGATGTCATAAGTGATGTCATCAGTGATGTCACTTGAGCAATTGCGGCAACTGATGATGTCATCAATGATATCATACCATCACTGATGATCTCAAGAGTGATGTCATACATAGGCATTGTGACATCACTGATGATGGCATCAGTGATCAGTGAGCTGCAGCGTCAGCTGGGCGAGCTGCAGGGCGCGAGATGCCTCGTAACACAAATGACCCCCTTCACTTCACTTGCACACACACATAGATGCGTGTTATGTGTGCACTCTCGTAGTGTATAACATTATGTATGTCATGTTGGTGTGTGTGTGTGTGTGTGTGTGTGTGTGTGTGTGTGTGTGTGTGCACTCTCGTAGTGTATAACATTATGTATGTCATTATGTTTGTGTGTGTGTGTGTGTGTGTGTGTGTGTGTGTGCACTCTCGTAGTGTATAACATTATGTATGTCATTATGTTTGTGTGTGTGTGTGTGTGTGTGTGTGTGTGTGCACTCTCATAGTGTATAACATTATGTATGTCATTATGTTTGTGTGTGTGTGTGTGTGTGTGTGTGTGCGTGTGTGTGTGTGCAGTATAACATTATGTATGTCATTATGCTTGTGTGTGTGTGTGTGTGTGTGTGTGCACTCTCGTAGTGTATAACATTATGTATGTCATTATGTTTGTGTGTGTGTGCACTCTCGTAGTGTATAACATGTATGTCATTATGTGTGTGTGTGTGTGTGTGTGTGTGTGTGTGTGTGTGTGTGGCACTCTCGTAGTGTATAACATGTATGTAATTATGTGTGTGTGTGTGTGTGTGTGTGTGTGTGTGTGTGTGTGTGTGTGTGTGTGTTCTCCAGGGTTTCACAGGGAAGGCAGGCATGGAGGGACCCCAGGGCCCAGTAGGCATGTATGTAAGTGATGCGTCAGCAGGACATACAGAGCAGAACAGACACAACCAATGCAGCTCTACTGCTTTTTCACAACAGACACTGATTGCCATTTAAAACTGTAAAAAGTAACTGAACCTCAAACCCAAATCTGTGGTGAAGGCTGACACCTGCAGTAATGGTGAAAAGAAACACCAAAGACCAGCCAATAGCAGATGGTCACTTCACTTCCCTGCTTTACACCATTGGTGTCAGGCTTCACCAACTGGTAAATGGATGCATTTACAGACAGTAGGGCTTTTCTAGTCCAGTGGTTCTCAAATGGGGGTCCGCGAAAAGTTTTCAGGTTAAAAAAAATAATAATTAAAAAAAAATAATGCTACATGTTACTTATTCCTTCTCAAACTACTTCCTACATGGTGCTAGTCTATCAAAATATCTTGGCTGTCATTGATTGTGTTGCATAGTGGTTTTCTGTACTGTTGACAAATTGTGATATTGTAAGTCGCTTTGGACAAAACAAAAGCGTCTGCTAAATGACGTAATGTAAATGTAATGTAATAAATAAATAAATAAAAAAAAATTGCAAAATCTTCATAGTTCAACGAAAATAGTTTATGCTTTAAATCTAAAATGGTTCATGGATTACATTCTAATAACAAACCTATCAAATTAAAAGTCAAGCACGTTACCGTGGAAACAATTAAGCTTAGCCCAAAATCAAAAATCAGAATGAGGGGGTCCCCGGTATATTTTCTATCTTGTAAGGGGTCCTTGGCTGAAAAACATTTGAGAACCTCTGTTCTAGTCTACCGGCCACTACAAGACGTGCCTACATTCGCCCATTCACACACATGGTGGCAAGCTAGCACGCAGGCTGCTGGCACAACCATCAGGACAAATGTCTGCTTCAGTATCCTGCCCAAGGATACTTCGACATGGAGGGATGGGAGGAGCCGGGGATCAAACCACGACCTTCTGATTAGTGGACGACCCACTTTACCTCCTGAGCCACAGCCTCCCCACCAAGGGCTTAGCTACTGTTTAAATATCATCCAATAATGGCTACCAATATCATCCATTCTACTTGTTATTTAGTTAGCTAGTTGTGAGTCATTGGCCAAAATTATTAACTTTTATTTGCGGGGAGAGAAAAAATCAAGTTGTGTCGCTTTGATTTGTGATGTGGGAGGAGTTACTGTATATTACTAGAAAGAGCAGCTACCTATGACATAATTTCCTGTGTTTCATTTGTTGTTCCTTCTGCCCTCAGGGTTTCCCGGGAAATGTGGGTATGCGAGGGGCTACAGGTCACACAGGAGAGCGGGTAAGCTCATCTGCCAGAGCCCGTTTACACCTGGTATTAAAGTGGG